>NW_023425427.1:39825468-40363604 GCF_014108245.1 Pipistrellus kuhlii | reverse complement strand
ATTTTAATGGTGTCTATGCTGTTCTGAAACTGTATCCAGAGCATTCCGAGATCCATGCAATAATATCCCCCCCGAACACTCAAGGTTCACCCACCTATGGAATCCTCTGATCACTGACTTTTAAATAATAATTAGGCCACTGTCTCTTCTTCACTGACACTTTCTGAAAAATATACCCATACCTGATCTTCAGATGTGGAAGGCCTGTGTCCCTAACTGCCATAGAGGACATAAAGCATACCCTGAAGGGAAGGTGTGGGCTGCTCTCCATGTACATTAAGGCTAAGCTATGGTGGGAGACAGAGCCCATCTCCTCACACCTCATCAACCAGGAAGTGGGCTTTGGGGGAGGGCACATGATCTCTGTTTCTCAACAAGAGCTCCAGGCAATGGTCATTTTTTGGAAACCGAAGGAAGCAATCAGTAGGTGCTGAACTTCCTCCTTTCTTTCCTTAAGCACAAGCCCTGAGAAACCCTAAACCCATTCCCCCCAACTCAGGACACAGAGAAGACATCACTATTATTACAGAAACATTTATTGGGCAAGTCAATATTCCCCTCCGGGGAGGAAGGAATTATTTGGGGGCGGGAAATGTTTTCCCCTGGAAATTATAGAGAAGCATTGTGTGTCTAAATCTTGGAGGCTGATGTCTGAAAGCAGTGCCTCCAGCAGTGGTGGAAACAGCCGGAGGCCCCTTGGCAGCTTGAGACCTGCAGGTGGGGCTTGGAGGAGGTACAGTCCCCTTGAGGGACACAGATTGGGGGTGCTTCTGGCATACTTGGTGGTCCTTTAATATCACTGCTTTTGAGAAGGTTCTTTCATCCTTCCTGTTATGTCTAATACTTGTGGATCTCTGGTCATCAGAGATAGCTGCTTGGAGGCCAGACTTCTTATTTGTCACATGGGGGAAGAGAGCCCTACAGTTTAAATCACAGCCCTGCACAGACTTTACCCTGGCCTGCACTGCTGCCTTCTGCACAGGTTTCCCCGACTGCATTGCAGAGGGAAGGGGCTCTTGAGGATAGGTGGTAGCTCCTGCCTGCCTATGCCCCTGCTTCTCTTCTGGGCAGTTCACAATATCGGACCTGACTCTGTGGACTTTCTGGGTCCCAGTGAAGGTAGCTCTGTTCTTAACTGGGCCTCTGCTCTGTGCAGATGATATGTGTCTTCCCGCTTTTGGGATGGTTTCTGGCATTGTCCCTGTGATTAAAGGATGGAGCCTTTGAAAAACGTTCTTCATTTTATTTAGAAAAAGGCCATCCGTAGGAGCCTGTCCCTTCTGTGGCAAGTTGTGGAAAGACTTGCTTCCATGCATGTCCTTTACATCAGTGTCCTGAGGAGGAAATCTCTTCCCTTTAAGTTGGGAAATTATCACTCGAGCATCTCCTCCACCAAGCTCTTCATATTTAGAGGCTGTAGGCTTGGTGGGAGGGCACACAGTATCTTTCTTTACCCCTGGTGGGAAATTCTCATCCTGGCAGGACTTTAACGCATGCCTTGGAAGCCGAGATTCCTGCGGCTTCTCTATCCTGACTGTGCTGTCCTCTGAATGTACATGCAGCACCTGATGTACTTCCTTGTTCACACCTGAGACACACTTGGCAGGAGTCAGGGAGGTTTTGTCAGTCAAACTGCCTGAGTCACTGGACATGTCCTTGGGTTGGCCTTGGGCCTGGCTCTGCTTCCTGCTCTCCAACTTCAAGTTCAACTCACCAATTAGTTGCTTTCTAAGTTCTGAAATGTTAGGAGCTGGATCTGATAGTTTAGATGGTGGGTTTTCAGTAGTCGCAGTGGTGTCTCTGTTTTTCTTTTGGGAGGTCCCTTGCTGGCTGGTTGTCACAGACAGAAGAGCATAGAGCTCCTCAGCCCTGGCTATCTCCCTGGGCTCGGTGGTCATGGAAGCAGGTTCTGCTTCATCCCTATTTGTGGCCTCTGGCATTTCAGTTCTGTCAGTAAAATTCACACTCTTATTCTTTGGTGCAGATTCTCTATTTGCTTGCCTTGCAGGCAGCTTTGAAGGTTGAATGTTGCCTGTCAGAGAAGGATTCTGATTTGTTTTGTCAGGGATGGTGTTTGTGACAGGTAAAGGAGGTGGTTGGCCTCCCAAAATTGTCTGAAAATCCTCAGAAAGTCTGTGCTGAATCACCTCTCCCACTTTATTCATAAGTGAGATGGTAGAGAGAAGATTCAAGACAGGGGCTACATTTTTTGTTTTCACTTGGTCACCGTGAAGGGATTCAGAACTCCCTTTCAGAAGTGTGAAGGTTCCAGATTCAGTGCTCACCTCAGAAATCACTTTGGTTGTGGAGGAAGAGTGAGGATTGATCAAGGAATGAGAGGTAGTGCCTTTTGATTTGAAGTCCTCTGTAGATTCAAGAGCTTTAGCAGGGAGGCCTCCAAATGTCTTTGTAGGCAAGTTAGTATCCTGGTCTTCCAGCATCTCTGGATAGAAGGACGGCTCCTGGCACTTGTTCAGACAGTAGTCCCCACCCACTGATGGTGGCAGACTTCTCTGTTTAATTTCCCTGTTGGATTCTACTGAAAGTGTATGCTGGATAGAGTGATGTGAACTCTGCACAGTCCTAGGTAGGTGACCCTCACTCATTTCCCCAAATTTTTTGCTCAGATGTACTTTCAGGAAATTTACCAGATGTCTCTGATTTACATTCTGCATTATCACTTTCTTTTTATCAATGTCACGTTCCACACCCTTATCTGAAGTACTGTCTGAGTCACTCATCAAGCCTTTTGGATGACTACCTAAGCTGTCTGTCTCTTCATCAGACTGCTGAAATGTTTCTGAGCCCTGCTTATAGAAGTCTGCTGATGGGGTGACTCCATTTAGAATTTTGCTACCGTTGGCCTTATACATAGGGATCCCTGAGATGCCATAGCAGCATTTTGGCTTAGATATTTTTGAGTATTCACACCTAGGCTTCATGAGTGACAGAGACTGATGGATCCTGAGGGGCAGGCCCCACCGGTGTTGGATGAGCCTCTTCCTAAGGTGATGTTCAAATTTCTTTCTAAACTCAGCGCTGAGAGGATACTCAAAATGATCAATGGAGATTGAAATATGGGCCTTGGAGGGCCCATAGTAAGGGGAGGTGGGAGCTGAAGGAAAGCAGGCTTCCCAAGAACTTAGAGCTAGAGAGGGTAAACCCCACAAACCTTCCTGTTTCTTCTTTAACACATTCAATTCCAGTTCTTCAATATCAGATGAGGTGAGACTTTCTGATTCATTCAGAGGTGTATGGCAATATGCTCCACAGACCTTAGTCTGGTCTATGAGACCAGCCTGTAGGATTGGGAGTGGGGATTGAAGGTGGACCTGGGGTTGGAGCTGAGTGAGAGGTGAGTGATGGTATAGAGGCAGAGTTTGAGGCAGAAGTTGAGGTTGGACCTTAGGCAAGGATGGAGGTAGGAAATAAGGAAGTCCTGAGGATCCTTGGCTTATAAAGGCATTTGAGATGCTATTGAAGATTGAATAGTAACCGGAGGCATGCACAGCAGAGAGCAAGGACTCACTGTGCAGAGATGGAAGCCCCCAGAAAAGCTGGATAACTTCTTGCTTTAAATTGTCCTCCCAGGTCTTAGGATATGAGTCATGCTCTACTGAGTCATGCTCTTCTGAACTGAGAAAGAAGAGCTGTGTTGGATCTGTAAGTTTGACTGCAGTGTCTTCCACAGAAGAGATTTTTGTAGAATGAATGTCAGACAACTTTTGATGGAAATCATATTGTGTCAAGGATGAAGAGAAGTGTTTCGTTTGGGATGAGGAATGTTGTCCCAGAAGTTCAGAGTCTGAGTGAGAGGATGGCTCTGTAGTCAGAGTTTGATATGATGGTGATGGTGACAGAAAATTACCTAAGGCGGTTATTGAGTTGGTGGGGAGAGGAGAGGGAGATGGTAGGGAAGGCTCAATCAGAGATGGTGGTCTGAGTTCTCCTTTAGGAACTCCTGGGAAAGCAGAAGACTGATGGAATGAAGGCTCTGCCACAAGAGCTGTCACAGGAGCTGTGGAAACCACAGGGGACACTGACGGAGTAGATCTTTCCAGAGCTGTCATGGGAGCTGTGGAAACCACAGGGGACACTGATGGAGTAGAACTTTCCAGAGCCTTTGAGAAAAGCTGATTGACTTCAGCTGTTGCATTGTTACATATGTCACAGGAGGGGTCTGGACATAAAAGTTGACGAAAGTGATTGGAATCATGATTCCGTCCCAGGGAGCTGCAGGAGACAGGAAGTAAAATGATGCAGCCAAGGCCACAACAAGGAAAGGAGGACCTACTGTGGGTGGGCCACCTGAAACCTGCTGCCCCTATACTTAGTTCCACATCCACGACTTCACAATGCACTCATCCCAAGGCATTCACTGTCATTCCAGTCCCTATGGCAACCCCTCCCTTGACTAGGGAAGGCTCCACTGAATCCCTAGAATAGCAAAGGTCAGGCACTAGATAGCTCAGGAAAAAGAGGAGATGGCTAGTCACCTTTTCAGGAAAGCAATCAGCTCCCTTTCCTCCTCCACTTTCTTGTGGAAATATCTCGAACCTGGGAAACCAGGAAAGTGAGTTACATGTTATGAAGGTAGACTTATGGGGAATATATAGGGGTCCTTTAATGGCAGAACATTGGGATATTAGAGTCTGAAAGCCCCAGGAATGATTAAATGAAGTCAAATGGGCAATGGTGTGTTAATAAGGTTCCCTTGTGTGTTTCTCATTTTATAAAGTACTTTCATGCACATTATCTCATTTGATGCTCAAAACCACTCTGTGAGGTAGAGGCCAATGATCAGAACAAAAAAGATTCTGATCACCCTGAAGTCAAACTACTTTCTCAAAGTCAGGAGACAGAACTTCTGACTCTCAACATCTACTGTGTAATACCCATGGCCCGGGTCCTTCATTGCTTCTTACTCAGGGACAGCAGAGCAGGGAATCTAAGAAGTGTCTCAGGTTCTGTATTTCTCATGAAGTCCGTGATTCATGAGAGGGACTATCTACCAAGTGGCATAGAGATCATGGAAAGGCGAGAGGAAGTGTAACCCTTGGGGAGCTCAGGTGGAATAGGCAGAAACTTACGTCCCCGTGTCCCGCCTTTCCTTCTCCTCTTGACTTTGCCCTGATGCTAAGAAGAAAAAGGAAAGAATGAGAGATTGGGAATCGTTTCTCTCCTCCTATACCTAGGAAACTCAGCATTTGCTCTCTAAGAATAATGGCTCTCTGAGCCTAAGGCATTTAAACTAATCGAACTTTATCTTCCTTTTACCAGATTTTAAAGTTTAAAAATGTATTAAATTTTTCTTCTTTGAAAAACTCCAAGAAGAATTTTGTCTTTGAGGTGCAAACCTGGTTTTCTCAGAGGCCCTCTGCTCAAATAGGGTATATAACCTGAGGCCTACAATTGCTTCTCTGTCCCCTCAGATAGGACCCAGTTAACGTGACATGGTGCTCAGAGGCTCTCAGAGGCCCAGCACTCATCAGCCCAACTCAAAGGGGTGGACAAGTGATGCCTGACAGGGCAGCATGGCTCAGGATGAAGTGCTGGTTAACTCTGATGTCCTACAAAGACCCCCAAGTCTCTAAATAACTGGATCCAGAACTAGAGAATCACTATGTTTGGAGCCAGAAACTTGCCACCACACCCAAATGGTCTGTGAGCTTCATATGGAAACCTGAGTCCTCCCTGAATCCCTAGCCGTGCCTGGTCTCTTCCCTTAGAAGAGTGATGTTCTGTTGTCTCCTCAGATGTTGTCCCATCTTCAGAGTCTCTCTGTCTTAACCAAACTCCTTTAGAAATGTGGAAATTTAAATAATAAGAACTCTGCTGAGGCTTGCTCAGTGTTCCTTACCTTATGTGTCTGTTCCTTTGTCCAGAAGGTTGGGATTAATGGAATTCTCATGAAGAAAATAAAAAAAAGGAATAAGCTCACCACCAAGATGATAATTACGTTGTGTTCACTATATGAACATTCTGAGCAGAAGCTCAGATAAAACTCTCGTAGGCTTTTCAGAAATAGACTGGGTTCCATTTTCTGAATCGCAATGCTGCTTGAAGCAACTGAGCTCTGAGAGTGCAGAACCTTGACTTTATAGTCTTGTCTGCATCACAGAGCATTGTGGAGTCACAAATGGTTTCTGAGAGTGGGGGCAGGTACACCTTCAAGAGGGTGTGCCCACAGCCCCAAATTAGTGCTCTGCTTCTTTCACCTGTAATCCAGATATTAGCTGGGTCCCCTTTAATGTTGGAAACCTTGACTTTGGTCTCACCAGGTCCACTACCTTGCAAGTCTGACATACTCTCTGGAAATTTTCCTTGTGCCAAGACATTTGCACTGAGGATCATATATGTCCTCAAATCCAACTTACACAAAGCCAGGTTCAGAACTAAAAAGTCTTTTAGACTTTCTTAGTTGTTTTTTTTTTGTTGTTTGTTTTGTTTGTTTGTTTAATAGCAAATGTTTTTCAATAAGTTATAAATGAATAATACCAGTTTAAAATATCATCCCCTGTCCTGACCCGCGGGACAACAACGGGGGCACGCAGGAACCACCTAAGAGAATTAATCAAACAAGGAACGCGAAAGAATGGAGGCAAGACAAGGTTCTGATCAAGCCTCAGTTTTATTCTCTGAAATGGCTGTATTTATACAGCAGAGACAAAGGGGGGCAGGGCCGCTTATGCAGGGGGGTCTTTGGTATGGCAACACAGGATTGACTAATTGCCAGAGGAGGTGTGACATTCCAAGTTGCAACATTCCAAGGCTGGGCTATCTAGGGGGGAGGATCAGGAAGGGGAAGAGGCAGGAAGACAGGAGATGCTAAGCCCCAGGTTAATCTTATCTTCTGGCCAAGCCCTCAGGGCACCACACAACCTCTGCTAGAAGGAACTTAATTCTATTTCCTTAAGACTGAGTTGCTTGCCTCAACTCTGCAGGCTCCCAACAATCCCCTCCTCCCCCAAGGAATACATCTCATATATTTTGCATACATCCAACCCCTAAGTTCTGTAATAAAGCTCTCCACAGGACATTTCAGGCTGCCATGGACGTGGCCAAGTTGGTGTGGGCAGAGTGTGATCCCCACACAACCCCATGACAGCTTCTCAGGTGAGGTACATCCCCACACAGAAGTCCGGTCCCAGATTTCAGGCTGCAATTGGCTGTATCATCTACAAGGAGGAGTCTTTTCCAGAATCTCTACTTGAATAATGCACTGCTATTTGAGAAGACTCATTGGCTGTAAGTCATCAGTTTAGGACTCATACGTTTTTAGTTTCCTAGGGACAATAATCAGTGCTCTCTCACTCCCATCCCTGTTACTATCCCTGGGCTGAGCCACATGCTTACTGCTGTTCTCAGGCTCCCCAAAAGGCAACTGGTTTACATTAAAAGGAGGTAGCCCCTCAGGGCTGTCAGCACCCCCCTTACTTAGTGGTAGACAGAGCATGCTTACTTGTACTCATGTTGAGGCTCCCTGAACTCTCACTATCTTGAGTCCACAGAATTTCTGTGCCATGGGGTTTCTCAAATGCTATAGGTAAATGGAAAGGCAGGTACTGAAGTAGCACGTAGCCCTTCTGCTCATGCTTATTCTCTATTGTCTCCTTGGTTTCACTGGTAAACCTGAATTTTAAGGTAAATTGCTAAGAATCACAAAATGGTGGCAGTGCAGCATTAAACCAGCATTGAGTGCTCCTGAATGTGTCCCCTGAGTGACAGTGCAGGTTGTATTCCTGTGACCTGATCTGTAGCTTCTTTCCTTGCCTTGATTCACTCCCTGATCTTACCACATTCCACTGTGTGAACTTGAGGGTGTCAGTAAACCTCTTGGAACCTCAGCTTTCTCATTGTTAAGATAGGAATGCACAGAGTGCTTATTTTCCAGATTTGGTACCAAGTGTTTGTTCTTTGTCTATCATAGAATTGGCCAACAGAAAAACAGAAATATAATGTGAGTTGAGAAAGCCGGTCCCATATGTACTTTTAATTCTGCTACTAGCCAACTCTGTAGAGCTCATTCTGATTTTTTCTCCCAAGGTCTTTGCTCAAAAGTAACCAACATCCTGTCTCTCTTCAGGAACATTCTAAGGTGGCCCCCATGAGATCCACCTCTGGGTGTACTGTCCTGAGCCGGTGGAACCTGTGATTCAATGGGACCCAATTCCCGTGATTATGTTACTAATACTTGACTCTGAATTGAGATTACCCTGGGTGGGCCTGACCCAATCAGAGTAGCCCTTAGAAGAGAAAGAAGCAGTTGCAGACATTTTCCTTCTGCCTCCATGAGTTCTATAGCTGCAGGCACTGAAATCTGCCAATAAACCTGAGTCTCTGATTAACCCAGCCCCGCATGACTCTTTGACTACAATGTTGCAAGTCTTCAGCAGAGAACCCAGTGAACCCTAGGCCTTGATTCCTGACCTTTAATAATGGGACATGATACATGTGTGTTGCCTTAAGCCACTGAGTTTGTGGTGATTTGCTATGCAGCAATAGAAAACTGATATTTCTAAAATACACTCTCTACCAGCATTCTCTGTTCCTCTTTCCTATATTATTTTCCCTCGGAGCAGTTGGCTACCTGAAGTTATATTATGCAGTCGTTTCCTTGTTTAGTCTGACTGTCCCACTGGATTATAGTCTCCAAAAGGGAAGGGACTCTTGCTTGTTTACTACCGAATTCCCAGCCCCTTACAGCAGTGCCTGGCACACAACAGGCACTTGGGCTCTATGTGTTGAGTGAACTCATAAACAAACATGTGTGTGTTCAGTGTTTACGTAATTTAAAAACAATTCTTATAGGTGTACTTCACTTCAAGCAAATTTGGCCTGGAAATCTTAATTTATGTATCAAAAATAGTTTACTGTTGGTTCTTATTTTCTAAAAGAATATAAAGTACAAAACAAGTCATCAAATATAAGATTTAAGTGCAACTCTTTAGAAGTAGATGTATTGCCTCTACTCCTATAGAGCCTCATTGCAGTTTCTTTTAAGAATGTTACTGTATTTTGACATCACACATTTGGGAGTAGGACAGAAGACAGATAACGTTGACAATGTGTCCTTGTTGAAGGACATCTCAGTGAGAAAATGCATGGAGTGGACTGAATGATCAAAGTGCTACCAATGCAATTGAATGGTTCACACCAACAAAATTACAGGAAACATATTTCAGGGATGGTGGTGCCGAGGACAAGGTAATGGGTTACTTAAAACTGTTATAATAATGGTTAGCTTTGCAAATTAAAAGTTACATCCAAATGAAAATGGACAAAATAAATGTGCTAATACCCATTGCTCTCCCCTATGTGTTCATTTGTGATGCTTACTGATACACTGGGACACTCAATTTCTCTTATTTTCACGAGGAGTAATATAACAGTTAAAACTACAAACAAGACAAAGCAGAAAGGTTTGCAGTGCTTTCCATTGTAGTGTAGCCAAGAGTGCTGTCTGTCAGGGAGGAGCCTCTTGGCATCCTTGCCGTTGAGCTGGGGTGAGGACTCACAGGGGAGTGCCTTCTACTGGCCACTCAACTATGTCCCCTTCACCTCCTGCAGTGTCCGGGCAGCAGTGCTGTGACAGCTCAGATTTGTCTGGAAATAGCACGCAGGAGGTGGAGGTTTCAATGGAAACAGACAGTAGGTGGTGAAGACCTGGGGAGCAGGGTAGATGTTGGGTGGAGAGGTCTAAAGGAGGGCATCTGTCATACTGTCAACGATAAAACATATATTTTAAAAAGCACGGATTTTGAGATGTTGGCTTCCTGTGTTACTTCCTGGGCTACCTTGTTTAGCCTGGAGCCATGAGGTGCTGGGGGAGCATGGAGTTCGGTGAAGTAAGGCAGCCCTCGGGGGGAGCAGAGCATCTGTGGAGCCCTGACTATGAACACTCATTCCTGGTTTCACACAGCATATAAAGTAGTTTCTTTTCCTCAGAAAAAATACCTCCTAGAAGAACAAAAGCGCCCTGCAAACTTTTAGGAAAACAGGAGTGTTGTCTTATCTGAGCAAAAACTTTTCTTTCATGAGCATCCTCCAAGTTGTTCTCATCTGCAAGTGGAGATGAAGAAACCTGACAGACACTAGCTCAGCCAGGTGATCCAGGCTAACATTACCAGTGAAGGCATGTTGGTATATATACAATTGATATTATGTCATGAGTATAGCACCTTACTGTCTTCTGTGATCTTTCTCCAAAAATCTCATAATTCTAGTCAAATCATAAGAAAAACAGCCAAATCCGATAAGGTACATTCTACAGACTACTTCACCAAAAGATTTTATATATTTTTATATATATATATATATATATATATATATATATATATATATATGTATATGTATTTCCATACCAAAATTATATGTATGTTATGTACATATGAATGTATCTATAGTATAATGATGAGCCATAGGATTCTATTTTTGCTAAAGCATAGATAGTTGAATAAATTTAAGTAATAATAAAAGATGCACAAATTTTTAAGTTGTGATAATTTTATATTAAAGAATGATTGGTAAGAAAGTGATTTTAAAACAATTGGAATTTTTGTAATGTTGTTACATCCATTGTTACACGGTTATTATAATCCTCTCAGTGATAACTCTCTAAAGCACCTATAATTTCTTTTATGCTAAACTAAGTGGTACACTTTTTATATTAATAATTTTTGTACTTAAAAATTGTGGCTGATTTTCTCAAGATTAATGTCACATATTTTGCAAATAGTATAAGCATGCCCCCCTCTTCTATTGTTTTTACAGTGGAAAATCTACCCTAATAACATTCATTTCCTTCAATAAAATAATGAGTGGTATATATCCCCTGGTCAAACTACTTTTGTATTAAATTAGAATCTTGCCCAAACCTGAAAGGCATATCATAAATATTTTGTCAACCTTACACATAAAATACTTGTGTATGTGTGTGTGCACCCACACACTCATACATACTGAGGGGAAAAACAAAACACTAATTTTTCTAGTTGTCTGTCTATGTTTTAAAGAGGTACTAAAATGGCACTACTTCTGTCTTTAACTTGTCTTTTCTATTTGGAAATTGGTCACATAGGCAAGCAATTTCCTATGTGGCATATCCAAAACCTACATTTTGTTCCATAATATAATGCACTCTTCATAATGCTGATATTGATTCATTAGACAACACCTGACCTCAATACAAATAATAATTGCTACTAAATTTAATTCAATAAACATGGCTACAATGTACATTATTTTAGAGCAATTACTTAATTGTTTGGGGAAGCAAACATATTTGAAATACAATTATTTTTGAGGACACTAGATGTTATAAAGTATGTTGGCAGAATATATTAAAGAAGCAAAACAATTTTTTTAAAAATTACCTACGTTAGCAGTTAATGGAGTCAGATTCATTTTAATATAAAAGTTAAATATCATAATCTCTTCCTTTTTACAAATGTTTGTTGTCATAAGAAGTGCATATAATAAAAATTGGAAGTAGACTACTTGCTTCTATTGTAACAGCCATCAGATGACTTTGTGGTGAATTGAAGGTTGGTTGTATTCTCTGAGCATGTCTTTGTCCATATAAATGATTATAAACCTACTTTAGCCCACCCCTGTATAGGCATGCACACTGGTCATTTCTTTCTTCCTCATAGTTCCAGAGAATCAAATAATCTATATAATAAAAACCTAATATGCTAAGTGCTTGGTCAACCCATCAAAGTGTAATATGCTAATGAATGTTAAGGCTGCTTAGCCACTCACTATGACGTGTATTGACCACCAGGGGGCAGTTGACCAGTTGACCTGTTGCTATGATATGCACTGACCACCAGGGGGCAGATGCTCTGACTGGTAGGTTAACTTTCTGCTGGGGTCTGGCTGATCAGAATTGAGCATGACAGGCTGGACATGCCCTCATGCTCTTCTCTAGTCCTTCCATGGCTGGCCAACTTCATGTATCCCTCCCCAGCCCCAAATGTATACCAATGGGGTCCTTCAGCCTGGCCTGTGCCCTCTCATAATCCAGGACTCTTTGGGGGATGTTGGAGACCCGATTTTTGCCCAAACTTTCAGGCCAGGCTGAGGGACCCCAGTGGCGCACAAATTCATGCAGTGGGCCTCTAATCCTCTATATTTATACAGGATAGCTTTTGGAAAACTAAAGTGTCTCCATCTCTTTAGCTCAAATGAAAACATTTTATGGTACTTTCTCTCATCTCTAATTTGTTCAAAGGTGGTTACAGTCAATCCTCATTTTATATAAGCATGAGGGCACATTCAAGGCAAGGCTTATCCACCTATATCCACAGTTCTTTACACATAGAGCAGAAACTCGGGTTAAGTAGTTATTTTTTAAAAAGAATAAAAATAGAACATGCCATTATGGAAGTCCTTAATACAGAGAGATGACTTTTGCGATTTACCATCATAAAATATATCATTCAAACTTGTTGAATTTTCTTTGTTTAGCAAAGGCCAGTGAGTTTAAGTTCTCTTATCTAAATTCATGTGTCTCAAGGAACTCAGAGCATGTGTTCATAGGACTTTTAGACAACATTCTCTACAGAACAAACTAAGGCTAAATTGTCTATTTGAAAATTCCCTCTTGCCTGGTCTCAGTGTCTTCATTCTCTAAATGTTTGAACTTCAAAGTTAACTTTTAAAAAAGAAATATGCTATAAAACAAAACCAAGAACAGAGCATATAACAGGTAATCTATAATAATAAGAGTGTCATATGCTAATTAGACTGGACATCCTTTGGGATGACCTTCCAGAGGAGGGAAGCCTGGGTCCCAGGTGCCTGCTGGTGGCCAGACGGAAGCCTGGGTCCTGGATGCCAGTGGCTGGAGGAAAGCCTGGGTATGAGAGGGAGGCCAGTGCCAGCAGCCAGGGGAAGAAAGGCCTACTCTTGCATGAATTTCATGCATCAATCCTCTAGTAATTTTATAATTGCCATAAAACTCTTTCTCAGAACTATGTTGAATCTAATAAATTAGATGCCTGCTATATTATATCATTTTTTATTTCATAAAGGTAACTCTATCTAGCCAGGGCTTAAAAAGCTGAAAAAAATAAAAAAATAATAATAAATCCAAAAAGATCAATATGATCTGCAAGTAATGTAATTGCTCCTCAAAGAAGTGCATCATCACTCTGTAAAGGAGGGTAGGTAACACAAACAAGATACCAAAATATATACCATTACTATACCCGTCTTCCAATCAAATGTAAGCAGACATGTAAATACTAATTATGTTTCATGACCAGGAGAAATATAAATCAAATGAAATAGAGACAGAGTGGCAGAATTGATACCCCATAAAACTTAAAACAGCTATTAGAAATATTTTTAAGGGCATGGTCGGTATGGCTCAATGGTTGAGCAACAACCCCTGGAACAGGAAGTCACATTGTGATTCCTGGTCAGGGCACATGCCTGGGTTTTGGGCTTGATTCCCAGTAGGGTGCCTTCAGGAGGCAGCTGAACAATTTAATATTTAAAAAAAGACATAACCATTGATGCTTCTTCTATCTCCTTCTCCCTCTCTCCTGTCTTTCTGAAATCAATAAAAACATACTACAAAATATGTTCAATGTTTAAAGAAAGACTGGATATAATGAAAATTTAAATAAATATGTAAAATAATATTAAAAGAACCAAAAGGAAAACCCTGTGAAAAATGAACCAAGTAGAATTTTCTAAGAAGTTTCAGGGAGAATAAAATTCTGAAGGAATGACAATACCCAATGTTGGTGAGGGTGTGGAACAACTAGAATTCTCACTGTCTACTAGTATTGTTGAGGTTATCAACTGGTTCAACAACTTTGGTGAGAGTTTAGTCCATTTCTTATAAAACCAAGTATAAACTATGTTAGCCGGAAATTCCTCTCCTTAGCATTTATTCAAGCAAAATAAACACAAGTTTGTTTATAAAAAAAAAACCAACCAAGCAACAACAACAAAAACTCATACAAGAATTCTCACAACATTTTTATTTATTGATTCTAGAAAGTATAAAAATACCAGGTGCCCATTGAAAGAAGAATATATGACCAATGTGATTTTTTCATACACTCATGCATACAGCATCTGGGATTGCTTTCTGAAATATTAATGCTTGATGTAAGAAGACCTATACAAAAAAGCAGGTATCATATGATTCCATTTATATTAAGTAGAGAGCAAACAAAATTAAGCCTTTGTGAAAGAAAAGTTATAACATCAGTTCCTTCTCTTGGGTACAGTAAGGGACCCTTGTGTAGGGCTAAAGTGAAATTTCTTTGGGTAATAATGTTTTGTATTTTAATAGGGACTTAGGTTACCAGTACTATCCTTATACTGAGCAAGCAGCCCCATGCCTCAATAGGCCCATGCTATGGAGTGCCTTTGAAAAAAATTCTCTAGACACTATGTGTTTTCTAGTTCCCATGGGTCCAGCAGTACCACCTGGGTCAAGTGAACCAAATCCAAATTTGCACGTGTGTGGACCCTGGTCCCTAATTCTCCTTTATTGTATTGGGGGTAAGGAGCCAGAAATAAAAGAGGTTGAGTGGTATTCTTTCATATGTATCTGTATATCAGACAAAGGGAAAACAAATCAAGAGAGGCAGAACTCAGACTAGTCATTGCCTGTGTGGTGGGGAGTTGACCGAGTGCACTGTGGCTCAATGGGAATCTTCTGGGCTTATGAGCATGTTCTGAAAAATAATGAAGGTGGTGGCTATGGAAATGTTGTACGCACTTGGCAAAACCCATCAAAATGCACAAGGAACCGTTGTATCTTATTTATGTCATCTCTGTGACACCAAAACAGACATAACAATTAAAAAATAAGTGCTAAACATGATATAAACTGGAAGTCAAGATGGATTCTATAGATCATATGAAGTTGGACATAAAAGCTTACATATTAAAAATCTGTAGATCTTTTTTTAAATTTATTTTATTGATTTTTTTATAGAGAGGAAGGGAGAGGGATAGAGAGTTATAAACATCAATCAGCTGCCTCCTGCACACCCCTTCTGGGGATGTGCCCGCAACCAAGGTACATGCCCTTGACCAGAATTGAATCTGGGACATTTTAGTCCACAGGCCAATGCTCTATCCGCGGAGCCAAACCAGTTTAGGCTGTAGGTCTTGTTTTGTTGTGTTTGTTTCTTGGCAAGGGACTTAAAAGATGCCTCAAGTTTAAGTTGGCCTTTGTGAATTCGCTGCTAGAAGCAGTGCTCATCATCATTCATAGACCTCATTCTGGGGCTTAATCTTACTCATCCAAAGTGATCATCTTTCTGTCACTTGACATCAGTGCAAAGCTACAGAGTAAACCTTTGTGGAAAGTGGAGAGATTTCCCTGTTAATACAATGATGCACCTGATATGCTTGAAGAATTTGATAATGAAAGCAGATTACTTTTTTTTTTTTTTTCATTAGGACTTTGCTGCTTTTTCACAATCTGGTCAGGGTTCCTCCTAGCAATGAGAATCTTTGGGAACAAAACTTACAGTAGGAATATTTACATTTCCAGATAGCTAGCCTAAGAGCAATTAGATGAAATTAATTTCCATTGGTGTGCATGCCAGCACATTTATCCCCCTTAAGTGAAAGTGAAAAACTGTCTCTCATCGACATTTCTAGCTCTCTATCTCTCTCCCTTCCTCTCTGTAAAAAATCAAATATATATATATATGAGGCTGGCAAGTTTGACTGGAGAAGAGACTAGTAAAAATTAAAGCTAAATTACATGATGAAGTCAATTATCCTTGAAGCTCAAAAGACATTAATAAGCTTGCTGTAAGAAATGAGGTTGGCTTCACACTCCCTGGAGAAAGACGCTTATGTGAGCTAAACAGAATTAAATAAATGTGTGCAGGCAAGGAGCAAGGCAGAAACAGACAAAGAAACAGCTGCTAAAAGATCTATGTACATCACCAGGGAGGGCTGTCTTTGCCTGAACCTGAATTTGGTGTGTTCTACAAAAAGCTAGTGGTGTGTGATATCCACCAACCCCCTGGACAAATCAGGCAGATTTCACTCTACACTCAAATGTCACATTTGGTGACAAAACACTGAACCAATGTTTAATACCTACATCTGATTATGTATTTATTGCCAAGCAGAACATAGATTATCATGCTGTTCAACACTGCCTGAAATTGCTATGTACCTCCTTAAAGCTTTACAGTACATTTGTTTTTCTTGCTTATTATTCCTTTCCATCGAAGCTATATGCATTTTTAGACTAGCAAATTCAACCTTCCTAGAAAACTTATTTTATTACATTACAAAGATTAGACCAATGAGAGCAGATTTATTGAGCAAAGCAAAAAAGATGAATCAACAAAAATGGAGAAAAAAACCTAGTACCTATGATCTTCACATACACTGACATATTTGTCATTATTCTATCATAGGAAGAAAATAGCATTTTATTTTCAAATCTTACTTTCAAGCAATAAGCACTAAAAAAAGACATTGTCTGAACACAAAAAAAGCAAAATTATTTATTATAGAGCCAATAAATAAATTGTGGCTACTAATTTTAGGTATCAATAAAATAATATGAAAGAGTTCATATTACAAACCATAATCTGTATCATGATTTATCACTACATGCTAACATTTTACAGGGTATCTGAGGGATCTCGTCAAAACTTCTATATAGATTTTGGGATATAAAATTGAAAGTAAGTTCTGGAATAATTTCCAGGGGACAATGCTGATCCTGGTAGGCTTAGAGAGCAGAACTAAGGCCAAGTTGCTTAAACTGATCATGAAAAATAATAAAGTCAAATGTAAAACTTAAGATCAGGTGCTAGCGGGGTGACAGGTACCTAAAACTGCAAGTTTACTTGTGCTATTGCCAACTGTTTACTTTAAAGGTTTATTACTGTGTCCTGTAGCTTCCACTACTCTTCAACAAGTTGGGGCAAGAGAATGGTGTCATCATATTCTGAAGTTTCTGATATACTTGTAATATATAGGCATTTTGCTTTTATAATTTTCTTTACAATATTAAAAATAAGTATAATGTTTATTTTATGCTTTATTAGGATGTGCTCTAAATTTTCTCCCTTTGCATCTATAAATGTTCAGTATCTGGTAAGTACTATAACAGAGTTAAAAAACAACAACAGCCGAAACCAGTTTGGCTCAGTGGATAGAGCATTGGTCTGCAGACTAAAGGGTCCCAGGTTTGATTCCGGTCAAGGGCATGTACCTTGGTTGCGGGCACATCCACGGTGTGGGGTGTGCAGGAGGCAGTTGGTCCATGTTTCTCTCTTATCGATGTTTCTAGCTCTCTGTCCCTCTGTCTTCTCTGTAAAAAAATCAATAAAATATATTTTTTTAAAAACACACAAAAAACAATAAAACTGTCCTGCCCTAATACTGAGACCCTGGCTGAAGACTAATTAGTTCCTCCTCTTGAGCATTTGGTTAGATCCACACTCCAGGCACTTTTGTCATGGGGGCTCTCACTGTCCAGGTCAGTGTGCATTGGCCCTTATCACCCTGGGACAGGTACCAGCTCAGAGGCAGCCCCTACGCTCCTCCTCCAGAAACGATACAAAAGATCCAATCCACAGAAAGTCTATAAAGCCTAGCTTTTCCCACCTGCCTGTCAACATAAACCGCCCCCAAAGCTCTAACTTGCCCTTGTCCTGTCCTGGGTGCTGTCCCCTCTGGGGCCCTGTCTGCAGTCTTCTCTCCTTTGGGGCTGCATCGGGAATTTCTGCCTTTCATCCATTCAAGTGCTGTTGTTGTGTCCCACCATCAAAAGAACCTTTAAATCTTATAAAATAGACACACAATGCATGTGTTTTGAAATTAATGTATAATAGATCAAGCACCTATCTATGCTTTATTTTTAAATCCCTGAGGCAGTATGGCTCCAATTCCTGGAAATTGGCAGTTTTGAACTATTAAGTGTAACTATAGAGTACGTTCCATTCAGACACACAGTGTCTGAAATGGAAGCCTGGGGATACCAGTGCATGCTTTTCCATGGACACTGAGTTGGCAAACATTAGGCCTCTTACCATTTCCCCTTTGCAGCCCTCACTCACCAAGATCAAAGGTGACAAAGACTGGCTAGTGCCTCAGGGCTCCCATAATTTAACCACAGTGTTTCGCTGTGTTGTCCAGCTTCTGCTTAAGTTGGGCCCTGTGTGCATATATTACAAATGCATCACTTATTCTCCAGAAAATCTACACATACTTTTTAAAAGTCTTTTCAAATTATTATATTCAGTGTTTCCAAGTGGCAGATATCCTTTTATTTTGGCTTCCTTTCTTTTAATGGGAAATGTTTCTTTCAGGATATTGAGTTCACTCTATTAATGGAACTAATGCCTGCCAGGAGAATCTTAATAATTGTATAGATTAAGAAGAGTGGGAGGGACCCAGTATTCACTGATCAAATTCTCTTCTAGGAAGATGGTCAAATTGTTTGGTGCTCTGATTGCATGTCAGGTTCCTAAGGGAATTAGATCCAGTTGGTAGGGTAGAGGAGTACACTGAAAGGGGAGGTGGTGGCCAATTTTAAACTTCTTAGAGCGGTATGAAAAAGAGGTTCTTGTTCTGCTTCTCTGTGTGTTTTTGTTTCTCATCATTTCTAAGTGGCCTGCCATTAAAACCATTCATAGACCAAAATGCCACATTTTTATAACACGTATTTGCACATCAATCTCCTAAAGCATACAGGGGATGTATTGCATTTGATATCATCACTAAAAATCAACTTTTACCCATAAGTCATTCACCTCTAATGTAGCCTGCACATCTTTTGATGGACAGCATTGGTTTTGTTTTCTGCCTTAAATATAATTTAATTTTAGTTACACTGATAATTGCTATTTCACTTTGAAACCCTTGAAACAGACCCTCTTTCCTATATACAGAATAGAATGTAAAAAGAAGAACGCATTTACACAAGAAATTTTGCATTGTCTTCGTCACAAAAGATGGCAATAAAGTGTCCTATATGTAATATCGTATTTGAAGAACACACATCAATTGCCTCGGTTAAGAAATTCAATAAAGTGTGTTCCTCGCTGCCAACTGGCATCTGCTCCTAAGAAAACCCATTTTCATGTGCTGTTGTCTACACACCATCATTTTTAATGCACTCTGAAGTCCACTTTTATTAAGAAACTTTGCTCCTGAAGTTGTTTCCTTGGTTCTGTATGCACTGGAAGTAATAAAGGGAATTACTAATGTAGACACAGAATGAAAAAACATAATCCACTGCATTTGTAAATTGTGTGCTGTTTGGCTAAGGTAAATATTTATGAACACTTCGTTGGATTTACTTGTGATATCTAGAAAAAGAGCTGTGTGGGAAAATATATTAAAGGCTAAACATGTTTTTTTTTGTTTTTTTACTTATTCTTCAGTCATTCTACATTTAATCTTTCAGACACTTTTCCTGACCTCACGTGTGACACAAACAATTTTATGATGCTTTAAAAATTGGAAGTACATTTACATGATATTGCTGGACTGACATTCTGAAACAGGTGCAGATAGCCAGGATGTCTTGAGAGCAAGCTGCTGCTGTATTGTCATGTGGTAAGCAAATATAAGTGCAGCCTCCTCTCTTTCTCCTTCATAAGTGTCATGGACGCTAAGTGTTAATTAGGTCATAATGTAAACCCTCTGCCAGGATTCATGTTCTTTATTAATTTGCTAAGTTATTGATATTTGTAAAAAAATGAATGAAATTGGGAAGATAATTTCAACATTTAAATAAACTCTGTGTGTAGGTAACTTTATTTATTTTTTAAAACACTTCTTTTTTATATTTTATTGATTTTTACAGAGAGGAAGGGACAGAGATAGAGAGTTAGAAACATCGAGGAGAGAGAAACATCAATCAGCTGCCTCCTGCACACCCCCTACTGGGGATGTGCCCACAACCAAGGTACATGCCCTTGACCGGAATCGAACCTGAGACCCTTCAGTCCGCAGACCGATGCTCCATCCACTGAGCCAAACCAGTCTCAGCTTGTGTAGGTAACTTTATTTTTTTTTTTTCCAGAGAGGAAAGGAGATGGAGAGAGAGATAGTAACATCAATGATGAGAGAAAATAATTGTTTGGCTATCTCCTTCACAACCCTTAACTGGGCATTTAGCCCAAAACCCAGCCCTCTACCTCTCCCTCTCTTTCTCTCTCACACACACATACACACACATGCACACACACAAACACGCACACACTACCAGATATGTGAACAAACATTACTTGTTGGATACAGTAAAAATGAAACTATATTTTTAATTCCAGCTGACCCTACATTTTTTCAGTGGGCTATTACTTCACTGGCTGTAAATTAAAATTCTCATAGTTCTTAGGATTTTTATATTCACTGTTGGATAATTTAAAAGCTCTATAATTCTTTAAGTCAGAGAATGCAGTCTAGCATTAAACAAATTAAAAATGTCCTGATATGTGTAATAATGAATGCTTTAGTTTTCATTCAAATGTAAAACTTGTCTCCCCTATCCTTTCAATGACCTGTGGTCAGGAAGCAAGACAGCCTGCAGCAGGAAGAGAACTCCATTGGCTTTTTCTTCTATAACACCATGTCACTTCCTCCATCCCTATTGTGGATGGTAAACAGTTGGACAAGAGTTCAATATGATTGAAATCTTTCTAACGTTGCTGGTTTTATAATAACTGGCATATTGATGGAAAAGGACTTATTCAATAAGTACTATTGTTTATTCTTGTTTGGAAATACAGCCTCATTAACTAGAGATTTTTACTAGTAATATTTTAGCTCCTCCCTCTTGAAACTTACTCCTTTTCCACATGCAGACAGATTCTGACCTGGAGGATGCAGAGTCACTTCTACAGCAGAGTAGACTCTCTACAACGCTAATACATACTCAGATATGAATAGCTCTACAAGAGAAGATTTGCCAGTTTTTACTTTATATATATATATATATATATATATATATATATATATATATATGTATATATATATATGTGTGTGTGTGTGTGTGTGTGTGTGTGTGTGTGTTTTAACAATAACCTGAGAATTCAACATGTTTACAAAACAGACTGTGTCCTCTGGAGATTATGATAAACTAGAGGCCCAGTGCACAAAATTTGTGTGTGGGTATGGTCCCTAGGCCTGGCCTGTGATCAAGGCCATCTTCCACAGCTGCCCGCAGCCAACCCTGCTCCCTATCTCCACCCACTCCTGGTTCCCAGTTCGTCATTGGGTGATCGGTGCTTGACAGCCGGGGGGCAGAAATGGAGAGGTCAGCTATTCCTGTCTGCTCACTGGCCTTGACCCTACAGTGGTGGCCATCAGGTGATCAGAGCCCGCAGGCCAGGAAAAGGGACCAAGAGGTGGTCAGTGCGCCTCATAGTGACTGGTCCAGTGGGCGTTCTGGTTGTTCTGCCATTAGGGTCAATTTGCATATTACCCTTTTATTATATAGAATTATTTTAAATATCACAGAAACTATTTCCTGGATTTTAAAGTAATTGTAATATATTGAGTAATACACATTGTTTGGTTTTAGCTTGTAAATATTACAGATAATGTAAATTGTCAGGCATCATTCTTTACCTTGTGTTCTAGAATGTTCAGAATATAGTTTTGAGAATTTTAAGATAACATATATACACGATATTAAGGCAACATTTTTCTAACTTAATTTTACTTTAGGGCTTATTTTATTTTCACAACTTCTGTTTTTATGTCATCTTTTTTTCTTTGCAGCATTAAATTGGATGCATTTTTCATAATTTGCTATACACTTTTTTGCATTATTATTAGGCTTATTGTTTCAGAAATGTTATGCAAGATGAGACATTATTAAACTCATTGTATTGCAGCTTCATCCAAGAAATTCTAGCCACCTACAACTATTGTTTCCCAGATAAACAATCACAGATAAATTTCTACATACTTTTGTTTCATTAGATTCTGTCTTCTATCTATCTATATAAAACCCTAATATGCAAATAGAATGAACAGTGGAACAATGGAACAACTGGTTGCTATGATGTGCGCGGACCACCAGGGGGCACATACAGAACATGGCAGACATCAGCAACAGGCAATAGAATGTGATACATGGAGGGCGGTGGACACAGTGGGATGTAGAGCAGGTGAGTGGGGGTGCCAGACCAAGACGGAGCACTGGTGGCTGTCATTGGAACGAGCCTCTGATGGTTACTGTATATTCTTTGCTCCTGTGTGCTGCGGTCCCACCCAGTGCTCGCACCTACTGCTGGCATCTGACACCAGTATAACTCATAACAGTAGCAAAATTACAGTTATGAAGTAGCACAAAAATAATTTTATGGTTGGGGGTCACCACAACATGAGGGACTGTATTAAAGGTTCGCAGCATTAGAAATATTGAGAACCACTGCTCCAGAGAAGAAGAGTAGAGGATTCCCACTTCTGAGGTGTGAACAAGACAACTGTAGCTCACCACAGCTGCTCTTGTTGTGACCTCTTACCCATTGTTTCATCACTCATCTGACCTTTCTCTTCTGATCTAAATGGATACCTTTGTTTCCTCTCATCTAGGTATATCTCTTAACAGTCCCTCAGCAGAATGTAAACTTTTACTATTCAATACATTCTATGAGGGCATTAGACCAAGGCTGTGCCACATTTTTATTTTCTGTCCTGTATACATAGTTTGTGGCACAGTATTTGGCTTGCAGTAGATTCTAAATATTTGTTGAAATACATGACAATTAGTAAGCAAATGACCCTAAAAATATAACTGATACAGAAAATTACACTTGCTTAAAAAAGTGTTTTGATAGCCCTGCCTGGTATGCTTACTGGTTAGAGTGTCTGCCCATGCACCAGGAATCACAGTTTGATTCCCAGTCAAGACCACATACCTGAGGTGCAGGTTTGATCCTAGACCCTGATCATATGGGAGGCAACCAATCAATGTGTCTCTCTCACATCAATGTATCTCTCTGTCTTTCTCCCTGTCCCTTATTCCTTTCCACTCTTTCTAAAAATCAATGGAAAAAATCTCCTCGGGTGAGGATTAACAAAAAATAAGTGTTTTGATAGATTAAAAAGGAACCCAATCTCATTTTGTAATATGCACACACACACAAGCACACACACCCATCAGCCCCAATATGTTCTTTTTTTATTTTTTATTTTTATTTTAGAAATTTGAAATGACGGAGGTATTTCTGATAGCTGGCTAAGGAACCTAAGACACATTTACTTACTCAGACTAGCAAACTTCCCTTGTGAAAGATTTTTTCCCTTTATAAAAATTAAAGTCTTTCTAAAGACATGTGAACCGTATTGTGAAACCACCTGGTATTATGATTGCAGTTCTCATCTGCTGCTGCATTAGCTCTAAATTCTGAGGCAATATTTTTAAACATCTGCCTAGGGAGCTCTCCTTCTGCTGTCTTCAATAAATCTCTCCTTTACCCATGAGGTTTGTTTCGGTTAATAACACCCTGTAAGTACTTAATGTGGCATTATGAATCGTGTAAAGTATCCTGAACAGTGCTTGACCCCACATAGTTCTGTAGATCACCATTGATTTAATGTGACAGAATAAATCCTCCACATTAGCCTGCACCAGGTTTTTTAATATCCCAACACAACAAAATTATTGCAGAGGAAACTATGTTGTCAGTGGCTCTAAAGCATTAACCAGAATACAAATATCAGGGTACTTTACTAAGTTATGCAGCAAATATCTTAAGAAGCAAAGTGTGCATCACAGACATTTGCTACCTTGTACAATATTTTGTAGGGGGAAAGAAAGGTATTGGATGTCATATCAGAAACTATTTAAGAATTTTAAACAGATCCAAAATTATTAGAGACAGCATGTTTGGGTTTAAGTGGAAGGTATACAGATGTTAAATCTTTTAACCAAGAGTCATGTCATTTACAGTATATTGCAATTCTTTTAGTCTATAATACCAAAAAACATCTCCATATTTTTCAAAGAACCAAAAAGTGACCCCAAATAGTCTCAGTAATCTTGAGAAAAAAGAACAAAGCTGGAGGCATCAACACACCAGATAACAAACTACACTACTAGGTGATTGTAGTCAAAACAGGCTGGTATATGCCTGGAACAGAAAAGAGAGCCTAGAAATCTACCCACGCCTTTATGGTCAATTAATATTTGACAAAGAAGGAAAGAACATACAAGAGACTGGTAAAAACAGTTTCTTTAATAAATGGTGTTAGAAAAACTGGAGAAGTACATGCATAAAAATGAAAGAATACACAATATACAAGATAAACTCAAAATGGACAAAGGACTTAAGTGTAAGTCATAAAACAATAAAATCCCAGAAGAAAACATAGGCAGTAAAATCACAAACATCTCTCAGTGTAATATTTTTGCTGATATGTCTCTTAGGGTAAGGGAGACAAAGGAAAAATAAACAAATGGAATTATACCAAGCTATAAAGTTTCTGCTGAGCAAAATAAACTATCAACAAAATAAAAAGGGAACCCACTGTATGGGAGAATATATTTGCCAATGACATATTGGATAAGGGGTCAATCTACAAAAAATATAAAAACGTATACAACTCAAAACCAGGAAGACAAACAATCCATTTAAAAATGGGCAAAGGACCTGAACAGACACTCCTCCAAAGAGGACATACTAGTACAGATGGCCAATAGACATATGAAAAAATGCTCAAGGTCACTAATCATCAGATAAATGAAAATTGATACCACAATGAGCTATCACCTCACATCTGCCAGCATGGCTACCATCAATAAATCAATAAACAACAAAAGCTGGTGAAGATGTGGAGAAAAGGAAACCTTAGTGGACTGTTGATGCAGCCAGTGTGGAAAACAGTAAGGAGTGTCCTCAAAAATTTTAAAATTTAAACATTTAAAAATGCAACTGCCTTTATATTCCTAGTGATCCCACTTCTGGGAATATATTCTAAGAATCCTGAACACCAATTTGAAGGAATATTTGCATTTTTATGTTCACAGTAGTGTTATTTACAATAGCCAAGATCTGAAAACAGCCCAAATGCCATCAGTAGATGAGTGGATAAAGAAGCTGTAGTACAGTTACACAATGCAATGCTACTACAGGGCCATACAAAAGAAAGAAATCTTATCTTTTGTGACAACATAGATGGACCTGGATATTATTATGTTAAGTGAAATAAGCCAATCAGATACAAATACCATATGATTTCACTTATATGTGGGATCTAATGGGTACAATAAACTGATGAACAAAATAGAAACAGAGACATGGAACAGACTGACACCTGTCAGAGGGGAGGGAGGAAAGAAAGACAGGAAGAAAGAAGGCAAAGGACTAGCCAAAGAGTGGGTAGCCCATGGACACAGACAACAGTATGGTTGTGTATAGAAGGAAAGGGGGTGAAGGCAGAGTGGAGGGGAATTAAGGGGGAGGTCACATCTGCAATAGTGTCAAAATTAAAAGTTACAAAAAATAAAATTTAAAAGACCAGAGGTACCACACAAACTTCTGTATTTTCTGTTCCCTTGCTCCCTTTTATATTAAATTCTCAGGGCAAAGGGTGCTCCTTCTGCTTCAAGACATCCCCTCAACCCTGATTCATGTGCTCCAGAACTTGTATTAAACTCAGATGGACAACACATTTTAATTGTAAGTTTTCAATAATATGGGTTCTCACTAAATACTTTAGTGTAGCTAAATATTAAAATTTTAATGAGTGCTTTATCATAATTTCTTATTTTTCTATTCCTTTTTTGGACCCTATGGCAATTTCTACAATTTTATTCCTGGAATTTTGATTCTTTTCTTTGTTTTTGTTTTCTTCAAAATTTGATCATCTATATATTTATCTAGACATTTAATTTTTTTCATTAATGCCACTCCTTTCCAGGCTCATGTTTACTTTTGAAATTTTTCATTTGTAACCAATTTATTGTATTTTTCATAGAGGTGCAAGAATCACTGTTGTTGATAGTGAAATTTATATTTGACGAACTCATGACCTCATCAAATGACCTGTCTCAAGAATTCCCCTTATATGTCCCTGGATGCTTTTTCATATCCCCTGACCATTCTGTTTTACGAGGAGTGGATATGCACTAGTCTACTCATTTTCTCTGAAATAATGAACCACTCCATCCACACTACACTCATTCATTATACACACAGGGGCTGAGTTCCTCTGGCCAACCAATCTATCTAGATGAACAAGAATGTCAGGATTTATTAAATTACTTGTTTCCATATCTATTTTTTCCTACAACTCTGAGCTCCTTGAGTTTAGAAAATGTTTTTTCTTTTTTTTTAAATAATGCTAAGGATACATTCCACAGAGGTCATTTTAAATAATGGTTTAACGCATAATTAATACACTAGATATATCCAGAATTCTCTATTTAAACACATGTGTCCTACCCAAAATATGTGAAAGAGGATAGCATATATGGGGTTAGGTTACATGAAAGATAAAATAATGAAGATAAAGTGAGTGAGAAACCACATATTTTAATAGCTTCTTCATTTTACAATAATTACCATCAATCAATATATACTTCATTTTTATCTGTTCCTAGACCCTAATTAATTTACTATTGCTTAACATATGACTTTTAGCCTATGTACAAGTTGTGTAAGTCTATATTGCCCCTTAATTCAGATCAAAATCATAAAATTTATAATATATGGAGCATAATTCAGGCAATAATCTGAGCATGCTCAGTTAGTGTTGCAGAGCACAGAATTACCACAAATCCTCCCCTCCCCGTATGTGCAACTCCAATGCCACACTGCCACTCCCTTCATCAAGAAGTAAAGTCTAATTCTCCGCCTTTCTGATCTGGGTTTTGCCAATGTTAATGTTCATTCAAAGGAACATTAACAAATCTAACCCAAGAAGAGATCTGAAAAGCAATTGCACACCAGGGCTTGCTTTCTCAGTGGTATTTGGAACCCTGAGATTGCTCAGGCAAAGAAAACCCTAGGACATCCAAGAGCCCACATAAGGCAGACATAAGCTCTCCCATACGAACCCCTGTACACCAAGCAGCCTGCCTATAGCTGTATTTATGAGTGAGGCCATCCTGAATCATCAACCACAAACAAGTATAGGAGTAAGAAATAGCTGTAAGTCATGGAATTGTAAGAAATAAAGTGTGGTGCTTTAGGCAAATACGTTTTCTTGACATAAGCCACTTTCCTTCACAAAGCAAATGAGTTTAGTTGGCAAGTAGATTTGGTTGATGGTTGGTGTTTTAAAATATATTAAGTACACAATCCAAGAATTAAGCCAAAAAATAACCATCTTTATTAATCTAACTTATTGTTCCATTGGTTCATTAATATAAATTAGAAGATATTGTAAGCATTTCCCCATGGCATTTGATTCTGTGCTGGATGTTAAAATTTGTTATGAATGTATTCAAAAAAGAGAACTTGACATTTTATGCAGTGTTCTTCGTAAGGTAAGATCTTTGAAGAAGCATGCTTGTAGTCTTTTTGCCCCTTCTTTGAGTTGGCTCTTGAGTTTGCAAATGCCTTTAGAAAAAGTGAGCCTAGATAAAGGCGGATAGATGTTTATTTTCTCTCAGGATCAATGCTTTTGCTTAGCAATACATTTAAACATTACTTTTGTTAGAAATTCAGCACATAAAGAGTAATGATAAAGGCATTTTTTATACCATTTACTGAGTCTGTGCAACACAGTAACACAGCATTGTGTCAACTGAATTATATATTAAACTTAATCTAATTTTTACAGTAGTTCTCTCCAATTTCCACATAAATAATGCTGATTAAGTAAGTCATTCTAGGTCATGTTGTCCTTAAGAAGTGCAGCTAGGGTATAAATTATGGCTTTTCTCCTTTCCTGAATATATAAGAAATATATTTGGGTTAGAGAGGTTTTCATAAATGCAGCACAGCGACACGGCATCACATGTAGCCTCTGACATGTGGGGAGAGTCAAATGTCTCAGAATCAAAGAACATTGAGTGAGAAATCAAATGCATGAGGAGTAAGTGCCATGCTAGAGGCCATGTGTTCTATCTGGTGTCCATTTTTCCTTCCTCTTTTGACATCCTTTGTCTGGATTTCATCCTTTACTACTAATATTAACAACTCCAAATTACTGTGGTTTTAAATATGTATGAAATACATCAATATCATACTATTTTCATAACTGTTAGGAATAAGTTGGAAAACCAGAAAAGTGCCACACAGCTTAGAGTCGTATGTACAGTACTTACAAGTAAATATTAGAGCTTAAACTTAAACTAATCTTTTGTGACTAAATAAATGTGTGGGTTTTTTTCCCCCCAGAAAAAAAGTATTTCATGAAGAGTGGCCAAATTGTGTATATCATGAATGGAAACAACATAACACATTTTGAAGCTTAATTCTGCTATTATTAACTGAATTATATTAGTTATGCATTATATTAACCTATTTGAATCTCCCAATTATACTCTCTTATAAATTAAAAATATTAAACATTATCTTGCAAACTTAAAGACTATATGCAGAACAATTCCGATAAGATAGACCCTCATTAAAAAGAACATGTTTGAAAAAGTACTCTTTTTTTAATCCTCTGAAGAATAAATCTTTCATACCAATAAGAAGAGAAAGAACAAGATTGTCCTGGGAAGTCTGTCTACTTCTAAGCATATGTATTGTTTATGCATGTTGGAAATCTTTCACGGACCATGTACTTGTTGAGATGCTGTTATTATTATTCTGTATTTTAAAAATCACCTGTCCTACCTGGGTCTGGGGCATGGCGATGTTCCCAATGGTTAAAAGGTTAAAATCCATGTGGCAATCAGTATAAATATAGCCACTATGATCAAAATTCATTTAGTAACTGATGTTTTAAAATATATTAAGTAATGAAATAGCATACTATATTATTACTTACTCTTATAATCTTATATTTAAATCTAATAATTTGTCTCTTGGCCTACAAAATTCACCTCTGAACTTTTAAATATATTATTATAACTTATTAAAAGTCTACTGTCTTTATTAGTAGCATTTTACCCAACTGACTGACTGAAATATCATATTGAATTTCAAAATTTAATTGATTAAGTGGTTGATAATTAGACCTGATGGATGGTTTTTAAAGTCTAGAGCGAGAGGAAACCTTAGAGGTATTCCACCTCTCTGACTAATTTTATTGGCACAGAAGTTCAATCCTATAATATGAAATCATTTGTTCCGGGTTACATAATATAGAAGAGGCACAGTTAGGATAAGCAAGTGTTAGCTATCTTATATTTCAGAATTGTCCATATTTTAAACTTTTACTAAATTAGCAGGAAATTTATTTGATTAGAATTGTATAAAATTTAAATTAAGAATTCTAATATTTCCAAAATATTAAACATGAAATGTACTATGTTTAAGGCTTCTGTACTATAGTCACTGCTTCTATACAAGATTACTTAAACCAGACCACATTTTTAATCAAAGCTTCCTATTAATTACACATTATTTTGTTTTTCTTTCACAGCATGTCGGCTTTTTGATGAATTTTGGAAATCATTTATTCTTCTGTGCCGTTATCTATTCTTGCATTTATTAAATCAGGACTGCGGGCATCACAATGTCCTTTTCCACTCAGTGTGTTCAGTCTTTCAAAAAAAATCAGCTACAGTGTGTCGGGGTTCTTTGGGTTGTATTCATGTGTTCTATGTTTGGCAGCTCTTTTCTAGCCAGTGTTGTTCTTAGCCTCTCTGTTCTCTTTAATAAATGTGCCACCACAACAGTCATGTGGCTCTATCACAGGACACCCCTTCATCCTCACATCATGGATCTCTCATCGCTGATGCTCTGAAATCATTGTCATCACTCTTTTTTCTAGAAAAGTATAGGAAGACAACCTCCTGGTACAGAGGGCACAAGAATGTCTACCTCTTGGTGCTTTGCACTCTTTGAGGGAGTTTTCAAAGCAGCGTTGCTATGTCTCAATATCCAACAGATATTTTATTTTAGTGCGATGCTGCTTTCATAAATCTCCTAGGAGAAAACTCAGCTAAAAATATTGCTCAAACAAGCTTGGGCTGGTTCTCTTGGACTCAGAGCAGATGAAGAATTCTGGAAAAAGCATGACACATTTTATTTTATTTACCACCTGTCCAATCCTTCCTAGAACTGGGTCTGAGTTCCAGCAGGACAATGCCAGCTCAGGAATGAAAAGTGGAGATAGCCTCTGTGGTATAGATATCAGCACGCTAGTTTTAATTTATTTTTAAAAGAATGTAATTCAGATTAGAGAAATAACGCTGCAGGGTTTTAGTACAACTATGTATGAAGACACACGCTTGCCGAGTGTACAAGAAATTATTTTAAGTCATGAATTTTAAAAAGAATTCCCTCAGAGAGATGAGAACAGATTTATCACCAGCTGGTGCCAGGTTATATTTGGCATATGGAACCCAGATTTAGTTATCATCTTCAAAGTCCATGAATACCATTCTAGCAACACTATTGTGCATGTAAGACAAATGGTCCGGGAATTCCTGTAAGTAATCTTCAGGTGATGAGAACAAGGTCAAGTGTCACCACAATGCACCGGAGTCTGAGTCCCTAACTAGGGTCTCTGAGGCAGCCAGCGCTGTCAGGGCTGCAGGGGAAGCAGGTGGTGTTTTAAAAGATGTGAGAGCAGCGAGTTATTTCCTTTGTATTTGTATAGGCAAGTATGGACACAAGGGCTTGTTAAATGGAAGTATGGGAAAGATGTTAAGTTCTGAGAACTGGGGTGGAATGGGGTGCCTCTCTTCCTCTTGGAAACAAGCACCAACACATCCCAAGGTCTTGGTTTTTAAAGGGACCACTTGTGCTTCAAGATGACAAGATAGCTCCTCTGTGACAGGATTTTTTTTTTTAAGATATATATTTCATTGATTTTTTACAGAGAGAAAGTGAGAGGAATAGAGAGTTAGAAACATCGATGAGAGAGAAACATTGATCAGCTGCCTCCTGCACACCCCCACTGGTGATGTGCCCGCAACCAAGGTACCTGCCCTTGACCGGAATCAAACCTGGGACCTTTCAGTCCACAGGCAGACAGTCTATCCACTGAGCCTAACTGGTTATGGCATCTGTGTCAGGATTTTTATCAAGCCAATCTCAGCCCCCCTTATCTCCCACCTGAGTAGGACTCACCAACAAGAACACAGATTTGCTCCTGCACCCTGGTGGGGAGTTCTGGTGTTTCATGGTAACTTCCCTGAGACATGCTTATCCCACCAGCTCTGCCTCCTGCTTCCCTCTCAGATATTTCTTCCTTTGCCTTTCTTGATCAGAGGGAAGTCCACACCTGATTAGACCAAGAGTAGACCACTGACATATCCTGAGACTACTTAGTAATCTGGATTTGAGATCCAGAAAAACCAGTTTCTAATTAATAACATCTGGGAATCTGAAGCTTAAATGGCCAGAGAGTGAACTACAGTTGATTCCAGTTCATCCTAAGATGCTTGTAAATATGTAAATTTGCCAGTACAGTTGACATACAATATTATATATGAGTTTCAGGTGTATAACATAGTGGTCACCCCAACAATTCTAGTACCCATTTGAGACTGTATTCTCTATGCTGGGGGAAGTAACGTACTTATTATACTTGGCTTTTGTCTGGTGATCCTCTTATGGTTTTCAAACACATCGTCTTATTTTGCTTACCTTACCACGGATGAATTCTCTTTCTTGCGGTCACATCTCAGCTGAACAACACCTGAGGAGACAAATGTCTACTTAGCAAAAGTAAAGTTTTGGAATCTGCATGTTCGGAGAGACCAGTGTAAACAGGCCCTCTCCAGTCTCACAGATGCTGCTCTTCATTATTTCATTACAGCGTTGTTTCACTATGAGTGTGAAGTCAGAGATGCCCAATGGCCCCCAGTGTATCCTGGGGAATTATTGGCTAAGAGGGAGTTAAATTTTGCTCCATTTTGGCCTTTAATAAGTAAAATCAATTTCATGTATGCTTCATAATTTTTGTGGAATATTTATATTTTAAAAAAATGCATTTGATTCCAAATGATATTTTCTCATCATTATTGATTTTTTAAATTTCTAATAATCCTGTGCATATAGGATTTATGAGAAGTATTTGATAAAAGCCTAGTGATGCTATTTCCAATATGGGCCTGGCTTTTTAGACATAGCTACCCTTGTGAAATCATGGAATCTGCTACGTATAATTCTGTCACCAGGAGGTTTTCTTCTTTTTCCCTCCAAGTGATAAGTATAGCTAAGCCCAACAAGAGATTCATAGTCAACCTATTTCAGAATATTTGAAATAAAATGTTTTTCTTTTAACAAATGTTATTTATTAATAGGATTATATTTATTAATCCAGCTAGGCAAAGCCAAAGCATCTTTGAAAAGAGTCTTGTTCAAATAAAGTTAGGTCTACTTACAAAGAAAAATTCATTTGTTAACTACTTGTCATTAAGAATTGGAATGTTGACTATAGAAAAGGCTTTGCAAACACTAGAAATCATTTAAAAATTAATTTATTGCCCTGGCTCAGTGGATAGAGCGTCAGCCTGCAGATTGAAGGGTCCTAGGTTTGATTCTGGTCAAGGGCACATGCTGGGGTTGCAGGCTCGATCTCCAGTTAGGGGCATGCGGGAGGTAGACAATCTATGATTCTCATCATTGATGTTTCTATCTTTCTCCCTTTCCCTCTCTGAAACCAATAAAAATATTTAAAAAATAATTTATTGAGGTGACATTGATTCACAAAACCACACAGGTTACAACTCAATAAAACATCACCTGCACACTGCATCCTGCACCCATCGCCCCAAGCAAAGTCTCCTTCTGTCCCCATTTCCGCCCCACCCCTTGCCATCTTCCACCTACCCTATTTCCCTCTGGCTATCACCACACTGTCCTCTCTGTCTATGTGTTATCTATATATGTTTTAGGTCAATCCCTTTACTTACTTTCATCCAGTCCCCCAACCCTCCTCCCCTCTCTGGCAGCTATTCCATGTATCCATATCTCTAATTCTATTTTACTCCTCAGTTTATTTTGTTCATTAGATTCCACATATAAGAATGCTGGGGTTGCAGGCTCGATCTCCAGTTAGGGGCATGCGGGAGGTAGACAATCTATGATTCTCATCATTGATGTTTCTATCTTTCTCCCTTTCCCTCTCTGAAACCAATAAAAATATTTAAAAAATAATTTATTGAGGTGACCAATAAAAATATTTAAAAAATAATTTATTGAGGTGACATTGATTCACAAAACCACACAGGTTACAACTCAATAAAACATTCCAATCCCTTTGATTGGAATTCCAATTCCAATGACCTATGTAATTTTTTTTTTTATGTACCCATTCCAATCTTTAATGGATAAGAGATGATATGGTACTTACATTTCTCTAACTGGCTTATTGCATTTAGCATAAAAGAAAGGAAAAAAGTGTGTGCATAATTCAGAAGAGTACCTCTTCTACATACTCTGATACCTTTTCTTTTATTGCCTTTTTCTGGTGAGTAAAGGCCATCATGACAACCAATCTTTAATGGATATGAAAAGCCACTTTACCTGGATTCTTATACGTTTGCCATACAATTAAATATTTCACCTCTATCATTTTTCACACCAATTCTCTGAAATATCTCAATAGCAGATAAAAAGGATACTATATAATATGTTATTTTATACCTTCAAACATTAACAAAAGTAAAATTGCAGTGAGAAGAACACATGTGTCTGTGTGTGCTTGTGTGTGAGATTTCTTAATATTCAGGCCATAATTAATTCAATAATCCTTTCATTCCAATATCTATAGTTCTCTTGTTATACAGGTATGCTATGTAATATTGGACTATATTAGCCAACAGTAAACTAGGTAAATGTCTCTAAATGAGATATTATTAGAAATTGAATAGGGGATGAAACCATTTTTGTTTGGATAAATACTTTGATGATACTTGAGAAAAATGAAAGGTATTGGGGGCCAGGATGATGGTTGATTCCAAATAAAAAATACATTTATTTTCATAATAGTTAAAGAAATTGGACCTCCCTAGACAATCTGGCAAAAGGAGGTGAAGTTTAAAATATGAGAGCATGAAAGATAGAGTGTGATTACACATTAGCTGTAGCCAGAAGATGATATCATTTTGAATGAGGGATATTGAGAGAATATTTTAAGAATAGAAGGGACTAAACTACTTCTGTAATTTATTATGGAGCATTTTTATAATGTATTTTATTGCATTAAATGATAGCTCTCACCACTAATGCTTTAGTACAAGTGTATATGTTAACTAAGTATTCGTATGACTGTTTTGTTTTGTCTTGGGTCAAAAGTTGTTGTTTGTGAAAAATAATGGAAGTCTGAGTTTCTTACTTGGATAATGTATTGCCTTTAAAAGTCATACATAAGGAACAAGGGGGTAGCTTTAGAAATGAAATTGTGTGCATGTAAGTTTGACAGGAATTAAAAGGCATTTTGCAATTGTAGGATTTAACATGAATGAAAGTCCAGGAGCTTTCTATTATCTATCCCATTTTCCAACTCGGTATGAATTACAAATAAAAATTTATTTAACTGCTCTAGATTAATATAGATCTTGGTTTGGCAATATGAGCTATGTTTGTCTGAGGAATAAAACATATGTGAGAATGTCTAGGGAGCAAATAGGACATCACCATCAGCTATCTCTTATTTTTAAGACAGTGGAATCTTCTGGAAAAGATTTGTACCAAAGGAGGCTTTAAGATATTCAAATATTGGCTTAGGTCAAGGCTTCAGTTGTGGAAAAAAATGATTATTCTGCCTATATTTTACAACCTTAGTATTAGATTATCCTCTGACTCAGACCTATAGATATATAGTTGAAATACAAGGAGAAAAGATGATATTGGCATGTGCCTACAAACTATTGAAGACAAATTGATAAATGAGACCAGATGTGACATAAGCAGAATATAGATTCAGGATTAAAATAGGCTACTCAAATACTCTATTCCAAAGAATTATAAATGAGGATTTTAAAAATCAGGGTGGAATGACAGAGGTGCATTGGCAGTAAACCAACAATGAGTTTGGAAATGGTAGGACAATTCTTCTATGTTACTACCCTTTGTGAGCTTTATGTAGGTTTCTGAGAGGCAACTGAATCTAGAACTTCGGTTTCAGGGGCCCTGGAGATGGCATCCCAGCCTTACAGCCAGCATTACAAAGGGATCCAGATGAAGAAGCAGGAGCATGACGTGGAACAGCGGAAAGGATGGCTTTAAGATAAATGAAGGGTATCTCAGGAACTTCTGGATCTGCTGTTGAAAGAACTCCAAGAAAAGAGATTGCAGATTACCACAAAAGCAGATGGGGATTGTGGCCACTGCAATAAAACTACCTTAGATCACTATGGCAAAATTGGAAATCTGTTTTGTTTGGGAGAGGGGGCAGATGTGGTCTAGGAACCTGGTATATAATCACCAACTGAAGGAAGGATGCAGAGCCCTTTCAGAGTATTGATGAGTTATAGTTTTAACATGAGGTTTATCATTTAACCAATGCTTTTTCTTGACTAAAAAGAGGTTAACAACTCTACAATTTTAGAATTACAACGAAAGAGACATTTGGTGTCACAAGATAGGGATATATCCTGTAAAGAAAGGCCAGTATCCTACTATTTCTGAATGGTGCTGCTATTGAGAGATGGATGGCTTTCTTTGTTTTGAGGACTGAATCATAAATGTAGTAGATAATGGCTGACTCTTGGATCCTCTAGTAATAACTGATAGTTTAGCATTGCAGATATGCTCTGCTGAATATGGCAGTGAGTACATGTGTAGGGTGTTGTGAGCCACTTGTGTACATGACATATATACCATTTGGCTACATAACATGTGGACCAAAGGTCTTCAATTTCATAAGTCTATAGTACTTAAATATAAAAATACAAGTGAGAGTCTTCTCCCCCAAATACTCAGAGATACTATTATTGCTAAGAATAAAAGCAGGGGACTAAAGTTCACTCTGATTGTTTAATTGCCTAAGATACAAAATGACACCATAGAGGTTTAAAAAATACTAAAAGAGGTCATATTTCTCTGAGGACAGAAGAATTTTTCTATTTTTTTTTCCTCTTCAATACAATTTACAATATCATTAATCTGATGGACCACATAAGATCTACGGAAGTTTAAGTTGATGAGGTGGAGTGTAAAACACTTGGCCTGATCATAGGGAAGAAGAAAAGGTAATTCTTTGAGATATGTAAATGGAGGCACAGTATTATTGGATATTAAGATTAAAGGATATTATTTAATTCAAGGAATAAAGGATTAATACCTCCATCTGGTGAATCTGGTCATATTCACTACATGAATATAGTTTTATCCCCAGCATACATAAAAATTTATTCTGTAAAATGCATGGATTCTCATTTTCTTACAGTCTCTCTCAACAGCTTTTCGACCTAAAAATGTAAAATGAATTCTCTATTTTTCACGAGAAAAAATACACTGCCTTCTACTTACTCAAGAAATCTTCTCTTCTTTCTCATGCTTCATCCTTTTCCTTTCTAATGGATTATTCCATCAATGTATAATATAATAACACTATTTTATCTTCTCACTACAAAAAAAAAAGTCATCCTGATTTTTTCTTGTCTCATTTCTTTTCTGACCTTTTGTTTGGAATGTGAAAGCTAATTTACAACAGAATTTGGAAATACTAACATCTATGTGAAATTTTCTGATTCTTTGGGAATAACTCATATGAACTTTGTACATATAGCTTTTGCATCCAGCCCTAACCTGCTTATATTTTACTACAGGAATGTACTGAATATCAGGGCTGAGGTTCCCTAAAAAGATATATTAATGGGTGTAAGAAAATTTTCCTCCTTATCCTACTCTCCTATAAACAAGTAAACAATCATTAATATGACTAAAGAAGTCTTATGTTTATATTCAGTTGTGCTATTGGCAAAGATTTTCGTAGTTTTCTGAATTCACTGTCAGCTAGATATGTTTTAAGTTCTTTATGTAAGAAGAGTATATAATAGTATGTTGTAATGTGTTGAAACATCTACATTTCCTTGGCTGGTTTTATAGGTAGAAATTTAAATAATGTGCTTTAAAATCAAGGGGTGATATTTATATTTGAAAATCTTTCTGACAGTCTTGAATATTAACTTATCATCCTATAGAGTCTGCATGGCAGTAATATACGAAGACTAGATAAACTAAAAAATAATGCCTTATGACAAATAAGAAACTTGTGACGAAAACAGACTACTCACATAGGCTCTAATACTAGCATCTACAAGAACAAAAACAAATAGTTCAAAGAGAAAATAAACATTACTTTCTAGTTGTAGTCTTGGCATACATAACAAAATTGTGACTAGATTACTGTATATCCACTGAAGACCAAGATAGTGAGATGGAGATTGCATGTGTTTTACTGTCTTTATGAAAATATAAAATAAATGTATTAATTTTCAAAGAATTTTTCATACTTATGAATTTTTAATATATATTTTATTGATTTTTTTACAGAGAGGGATAGAGTTAGAAACATCGATGAGAGAGATGTGGTTCTAACCACAGCAAATAACTAAATGAAAATTATTCAGATTTTACATCTAATATTATGTATAATTTTCTTTGTAGTAATGTGTAATTCTTTTGAATTCTCTGACAAATTAATACCACATTATATATAAAAAAAAGTAGCTAAAAGTAAACAAAATAAAAAATATGTCCTTCATAATTCCTGGACTTTTGTTTTGTTTTCTGCCATTTTTTGTTGTTTTCAAATTATATTTGGAACCATATTTTCTTAGCTCATTTTATGTAGATTTTTAAATGTAGAACAAAAATAAAGAACAGTAATATATTAGCTAAAATGAAATACAATTATTACCTTCTTTGTACATCCAAGGTATCAGTTTTAGTAATTTTTACTAATATACCTGGGACAATGCTCCACTCTGATGTGTAGAATCTGTGCTATGTTTGCCAAATTGATTTATCTTTTTGATACTATTCTTTTAAAATATAAAATAATTAGAAAACTACTATATAAGTTTCCTAGGGCTGCTGTAACAAATTACCACAAGCTGGTTTGCTTAAATCAATAGAAACTTATTCTCCCATGTGGGGAAGCTAAGAGCCTGAAGTCAGGGTGGAGGCAGGGTCATGGTCTTTTTGAAAGCTCTAGAGAAGTGGTTTTCAAATGGTGTGCTGCAAGAATTTTTAAAATATGCAACATGACTGCTTTTTCCTCAAATTATCAAATTAAAAAAAAAAGGGCAAAGGCCAACACAACTCAATAGTGTTGAATGACTCTAAATTATACCTATATATTTTTTGTCAGATACATTTTTTTGTATTTTTTGGGTGTACTACTAATTTTGGTAATTAGTTCATATGTACAATGAAATGGAAAAGGTTGAAATCACTGCTTTAGGGATAATTGATCCATGACGTACTCTTTGCTTCTAACATTATTGGCAATCCTCAGAATTCCTTGGTTTGTACAAACATTATTCCTATCTCTGCTTTTGTCATTATATAAAAAATACCGAAATAAAAAGTATTTTAGGAAATTGAAAGACAATGTTATATTCAAACAAATGAACAAGGGCCTATATACATGTGGTCGCTCAATGTTAGTTGCATTTTCCCCTTTTGCCTCTGTGTGTCCTGTGAATAATGGTAAAAATTCAATGTAGTCAATCTCCTTTAACTTTTCCACATTGCCCTGCTTCCAAATTATGTGATGGTAAATTATGAAAGATACTGCAATTGAATTCTAGGTGTTGCGGAGTGCATACTTTATTACCTGATTTTCAGAGCTTTGCACTTTGTCTTTGTACTTTTTGCCACCTCTTCAACTTGCAGAAAAATAGCTAGTTATACAAATGAAATTATTGTCTAGTGATGCAAATAAATTATGTCAGATGAAGATGCAAGCCATCTCATGCAGAAGAAACTATTTTCTAATCTACCCATCTCAATATTTTAGAATATGTGTGTGTGTGTGTGGGGTGTGTGTGTGTGTGTGTGTGTGTGTGTGTGTTTGTGTGTGTGTGTGTGTGAGTGTGTGTGTGTTCTTAGGATTCTCATATAAAATGCTTTTTAATTTTCGCTGGTCCACCTCTTAATTAATGAGTTAAATAAAATCTTTGTGTTCATTTTATATTTCTATGACAGGCATGGTTTTACTTTAAAAGAAACCTTTGATATTCCATGTCATTTTTTAAAAACTTTGATGAATAAAGAAATTAAAGGATCTAGTCCTTTAATGTATCACTACCTCTCAACATGATATGCAGCATGTGGAAATGAAATGAATCTAAAAGTTTCATAATTTTTTAATTAAAGGGCAATTCATAGAAGAAGCCAATGAGTAATTTCTTGGCAAAAAATCGTGTCAGATAATTAAGTACTTAAAGTAACAAGATTGAAGATTCTTAACAGTAAGACTTAATGCCTTGAAATTTAACAACCAAAATGATGATCTGATCCATATCACTTTAAAAAGCTCAGAGGTATTCCTAGTTTAGGTATAAGCCAGTTATAGGGCTTTAATCATTATAAAAAATTATCAACTACCTTAGGAGAAACTGTACAATGGTATATGAAAGAGGGAAATATAGTTTTCAGTGTCATCTTAAGAAGATAAAATAAGAGAGTCCACTGTAAAAGTGGAATCAGCATAGTTTAATAAAGTTGAGAATTTAAAAAAAAATCTTTATACTACTCTTGTCATTAATACAGGTAGCTAACATTTAATATCCGCATCTATGATTTAGCAATTTAATTTTCCATTGTAGATGATGAAAAGAAGTTAGAACTTAAATTGGCCAGTAAATATGAAATGTTTAGCCCTAACCCCTAACCGGTTTGGCTCAGTGGATAGAGCCGCAGAATGAAGGGTCCCAGGTTCGATTCTAGTCAAGGGAATGTACGTTGGTTGCAGGCACATACCCAGTAGAGGGCATGCAGGAGGCAGCTGATGGATATTTCTCTCTTAATGATGTTTCTAACACTCTATCCCTCACTTCCTCTCTGAAAAAAAAAAAAAAAAAAATCAATAAAATATATTTTAGTAAAATATATACACATATAATACTTTAATACAAAATGGAAAAAATAAAAACAATAAAAAATGAAAAGATATATATATATATTTTTTAAAGAAAAAGAAATATTTGGTACCTGAAGCACTTAACATTCTATTTTTTTATACCTAACACAATGCACTCAATGGTATAGACTGATAGATCTAGTCTTGCTGGAAGCCCTGTTTGAAATTCCCTGAGTCTAGTGTATATCTTACACTAGGAACTTTAAGGAAGTAGAGAACTAATAGTAAAATTTTTATTTTGATTTCTGTTGCCTCATGATTTCTCAAGTCCTATCTGATTCTATTTTTCTTTTTTTATACATCTTCTAAACAACTTCCTGCAATGCATTATAAGTGAAAGATTGTATTTCAAATAAATAAATGTTTTCTAAGTACTTATTCTTTGTCAGACATTGTGCTAAATAGGTCACATGGAATACCTTACTTAAGATTTACTATATTTACTATGTGCTTATAAGCTCTCTTAATGAAATTCTTAGGTAATATTATATACATTTCATAGATGGAGAAAATTAGACTCACAAATAAAAATTCCTAGGAGACTAAATTTAAACTACTTTCTCATTGCTTGCAAATGTGGAGCTAGGATTCAAATCATGTTTCATTTGTTTTATTTTACATTAGGTTCCAATTTTATTAACTACTATAGAATTTAACACAGCACATGACAGTTTATAAGTCAAATGAAAGATATTTTAGGCACTGTGTCAATTCCAATATCAAACTGACCTCAAGATAATTCATATGAATTGTTAAATAATTTTTCTCTCATATATTTAAAAAATTATACTATTTATTTTTGAGAAGCTACTATGAAATATTTTGGAGAAATCAATCTGGATTCCACATCCATTCCACATGGATGGAATGAAGTTAGTTTATTTTATTGCCCATGCTGCTATTTCATATATTTCTTTTTCCCAGTAGAAATCTAAGGTCCCATATCAAAGTAGGCTGTTCAGACTAAATGGAGCATCTTCTGGATTAGGTTTAGATACCTAAGCCAAGCACATAAACTCTGCTTTATAATTAAACCCTAAGGCCAATATCTGTACCTAAAATTATTTATGCATTCATATAATTTGTGCCTTTCATGTTTTTCTGGGAAGCCTTTCTGGGAAGCATTCATTATAACCAACATTCTTACCCAAGCTGATTTATGGGGGGGAAAAACAAACAAAAAAAATCATATTTTTGACCAAGAATATGGGCAGTAAAAATAGTAAATATTTAGGGGTAATGATTTATATATTTTTGGTCTTTCTCCAATTACAGATTTTTATGGTATTATCACCTTGATTAAAAGGATAATGCATTTACATAAATTTTAGAAAACAATATAAGTGCCAATAAGACACACTCCCCAACGATGTGAAGTTTTCATTTGTTAAACACAAAACATGAAAATAATGTTCTAGTTCTGAAAATAAAAATCCTAAATATATTTAAAATTATTGCCATTCAACATATCACCTTACCCTTTGCTTGGCTTTGAGAGAGGAAAAATAAAATTGTGAAAATATATCTAAAGTAATTTAATTTCATTTATATCCCTTCACTTTTTTGAACCTGCAAATCTAGACAATATTCATTTACCTAAAGAAAGGTGATCTACAAAGTCATCTGGTTGCTAGCGGCATGTTTACAATGTGGAGCAATCAAGTATTCTGAGATTACTTCCTTGAAAAGAGAACTTGATCATCAGTGTGGGAACACTGTGGTCTCTAGGGTAAGGACAGAAAGGAACTTTCCATACAGATCAATATCTAATTTACTTGGATATTAGGCAACTCGCAGGTTTGACTCACTTTATCTGAGAAAGGTGAGGCAAACAGTTATTATGTAGAATTTTTAAAAAGAAAATATATCAGAGCCATTTAACCTTCCATTTTGTTCAAAAGTATAAGCATAAAATAGGAGAAACTATACTGAAAGCATCTGACATATGCTTATTTGGTAAAATAGTTGGGTTTCACTCAGCATGACTGCTATTAATTCTTGGCCATGATTACTGCTACATGAATGTGCTATTCATTGTATTTCATGCACATAAATATTTATATATGTTGATTCCATTTTAATAATACTTTGCTTTTTTGATAGTCTTTATTTTTTAGGACAGTTTTAGGTCCACAGCAGAAGAGGAGAAAGTACAGAGTTCCATATACTCCATTCCCCTCTTAGGTACATCAACATCCCTCTCACATCCCATTGCAGAGGTGTCCATTTGGTTTTGTAAGTAGCTGCCAAAGTGCCTGAATCATTTTGTATTCCTATCAGCAATGAAAAAGGGTTCCTATTTCTCTATATCCTCACGAGCACTAGGTTTTGTCAGAGTAGTGGTATAAGATTGTTGTTTCAATTTGAATTACCAAATAATATATGATGTTGATTTTTTAATATGCTCATTTGTCATTTTTGTATCATCTTATTAGGTGTTTGTTAAAAATTTTTGCCCGTTTTCAAATCATTTTGTTCATTTTCTCTTTGTTGAGTTTTAAGATTTCTTTGTATATTTTGGATGACAGCATTTTATAAGACATATATTTTGCAAATATGTTCTTCCTATGTATGAAATCATTTCTCATTCTCTTGACATTGTCTTTTGCAGAGCAGAAGGTTTAATTTTAATGAAATAGAACTTATCTATTTACTTATTTTATAAATTGTGCCTTTGGTACGGTATATAGAAAGTCATCACCAAAGTCCAATCTCATCTAGAATTTCTCTTTGTTAGCTTCTGTGAATTTATAATTTTTCATTTTACAATCAGTTTATGACCATTTTGAGTTATTTTTTTGTAAAGGGTATAAGGTCTGTAACTAGTTTTTTTTATTTGTTTGTTTTGCACGTGAATATCCTGTTGTTTTACCACCATTGATTTAAAAAAATTATTCTTTTTCTATTGTATTGCCTTTGCTCATTGTCAAAGATTAGTTGACTATATTTGTGTGAATTTACTCCTAGACTTTCTGTTTAATTTATCTATGTCTCTATGCTTTCCTAATACCATGCTACTGTATCTTGATTACTGTAGCTTTAATGTAAGTCTGATAGATGAATAATATCAATTTCCAACTGGTTTTCCTCAATATTTCATTGGCTATCCTGTGTTCTTTGTATTTCTATATAAAACTTAAAATTCTAAAGTAACATGCTACTATTGAGATTGCAATCCACCTGCAAATCAAGTTAGGGAGAACTGACATTTTTACAATACTGAGTCTACTTATCTATCAACATAGACTATCCCTCTGTTTAGTTCATTTCTTTCTTCAGAGTTCTGTAGTTTTCCTAATAGAACTTGCATATATTTCATCAGATTTGTAATTAAATGTTTGTTTTTAATTTGGGTAATAATGTAAATGGTAATGCATTTTTAATTTCAAATTCCACTGCTCACTACTGGTATATAGAAAGGTATTGACCTTTGCATGTTAATGTTCTATTATGCAATCTTGCTATAATTGCTATAGTTCCAGATTTTTTTCTTTGTTGCTTCTTTGAGATTTTCTGCATAATCATATCATGTGTGAACAAAAGGTTTAATTTTTTCTTTCCAATCTGTATACCTCTTATTCCTCTTTTTTGTCTTATTTCATAGCTGGGACTTTCAGTACTATGTTTAAAGAAGGGGTAAGATGGGACATCCTTGCTTTGTTCCTCATCATATTGACAAAGGTTTTAGTTTTTCACCATTATGTATGATTCTTGTGTAGGTATTTTGTTGTTGTTGTTGTTGTTTGTTTGTTTGTTTTTGTAAATATTCTTAATCAAGTTGAGAAAATTCCCCTCTATTTCTTTGCTGAAAGATTTATTATGAATTAGTTCAGCATGTATTAATGTGATGATGGACTTTTTTTTCTTTCGTCTGTTAATGTGATGGATTACATTAATTGATTTTATATATGTTGGTTTCAGAGAGGAAGAGAGAGAGAGAGAGAAAGAGGTGAGAAAGAAGTAGCAACATCAATGATGAGAGAGAATTGCTGGTTGGCTGCCTCCTGAATATCTCCCACTGGGGAATGGAGCCCTCAACCCAGGCATATGCCCTGATCAGGAATCAAACCAGAGATCTTTTTGTTCCTGAGTTAATGCTCAACCACTGAGCCACATCCAGCAGGGCTAATTGATTTTAAATATTGAACTAGTCTTACATACCTAAAATAATTTTTTTTCTTCAGTGTTGGATTTAATTTGTTTTTGTTTAATTATCACCATAGGATATGTTTTCATTGCTTATAAAGAGAGGAAGGGAGAGAGAGAGAGAGAGAGAGAGAGAGAGAGAGAGAGAGAGAGAGAGAGAGAGAGAGAGAGAGAGAGAGAGAGAGAGACCAATGTGAGATGAAACATCAGAGGGTTGCCTCCCATATGTGCCCTGACAAGGGATGGACCCTCAACCTTTTGATGTACAGACGATACTCCAATTAACTGAGCCACCTGGCCAGGGCTAATTTGCTAATATTTTCTTGAGGATTTTTACATCTATGTTCATGGATGTTACTGCTCTTGCAACCAGCATCTTTGATTTTGTTACTATGGTAATGTTGGCTTCAAATAATGAGTCAGGAAGCAGTTCCTCTTTCTGTCTTCAGGAGGAGGTTATAATGTATTGGTATAATTTCTTTCTCATCTAATAGACTTTACACTGAACTCATCTGGGCCCTGTGCTTTCTGTGTGAAAAGGTTAATTATTGATTCAATTTTTTTGACTTGAGATTGAGGCCTGTCAAGATTGTTTGTTGCTTCTTGTGAGCTGTTGTAGACCGTGTCTTTAAAGAAATTGGTCCATTTTGTCTAGTTTTACAAATTTGAAAAACATAAAGTTGTACATTGTTTCCCTAGTAATTTGCACTTAAAGGCCTTGGGATCTATAATTATGTTTTCTTTCTTATTTCTGACATTAGTAATATGTGTTATCTCTCTCTTTCTCTTAGTTACCTGGCTAAAGGCTTATTGATCTTTTTTAATAACCAACTTTGTTTTTGTTTATTTTCTCTATTATTTTTAACTTTATTAATTTTTTTCTAAGTTTTATTAATTTTATGCTTGCATTAGATTTATTTTGTCAACTTTTTCTAGGTTTCTAAGGTGGGAGCTTAATTACTGATTTTAAATCTCTCTTCCATTTATGTATTCATGTTTAAAAATTTCTAAGTAAAAGTTTTGCTGCATCCTACAACTTTTATGTTTTGTAGTCATTACTATGTAGCTTAAATATCTTAAATTTTATATTTATTCATATTTATTAGTTGATAAATGTGCTGTATTTAAGCGTGCTATTTAATTTCCACTAATTTTGGAACTTTCTATATTTTTTGTTGCTCTTAAATTTTGGTTTAATTCTATTGTGGTCTGATAGTATACACTGTATGATTTCTATCCTTTTAAATTTATTAAGTTGTGTTTTATAGCCCATAAAGTGGTCTATCTTAATAGACATTCCATGTGAGCTTGAGAAGAATGTGTATTCTGATGTTGTATAAAATAGTCTATAAATGTTAATTAGATCTAGTTGATTGATGGTGTTCTTGAGCTTAGCTATCTCCTTACTGATTTTCTGCCTACAAGATCTGTCCATTACTGGTAGAGCAGTGTTAATATCAACTACAAGGATGGATTCATCTATGTCTTATCGTGGTTTCATCAATTGTTTTTATCTCACACATTTTAAGTGAATATACATTAAAGATTGCTATGTCTTTTTAGAGAATTGGCCACAATAGCATTAACTAATACTTCTTTTTATCACTGATTGTTTCCCTTGCTTTAATTCTATTGATCTGAAATTAATCTGGCCATTCCAGCTTTCTTTTAATTGCATTAGTATGCTTTATCTTTCTCTAACCCTTCTTTACCTTTGATTTATAATCATCTTAATATTTAAAATGCATTTCTTATATACAACATATAATTATTTAGCTTTTGGTCCACCCTAACAATCTCTGTTTTTTAATTGTTATATTTAGACCACTGACATTAACAACAATGTATAAAAACTTTTTTAAAGTTAAGATAATAATAGAGAGAGCTGAAACTGGTTTAGCTCAGTGGTAGAGCAACAGTCTGTGGACTGAAAGGTCCCAGGTTCGATTCCAGTCAAGGGCGTGTACATTGGTTGTGGGCACATCCCCGATAGGGGGTGTGCAAGAGGCAGCTGGTTGATGTTTCTCTCTCATTGACATTTCTAGTTCTCTATCCTTCTCTCCTCCTCTCTATAAAAAATCAATAAAATATATATTAAAAAATAATAGAGAGATAAAGCTGTGAAATAAATTACATATCCTATCTAATAATCTAATAAAAGAGTAATATGCAAATTGACTGTCACTCCAACACACAGGATGGCTGCCCCCATGTAGACACAAGATGGCCACCACAAGATGGCCAGCAGGGGAGGGAAGTTGGAAGGGACCAGGCCTGCAAGGGAGGGCAGTTGTGGGCAATCAGGCCAGCAAGGGAGGGAAATTAGGGATGACCAGGATGGCAGAGGAGGGAAGTTTGAGATGACTGGACTTTCAAGGAAGGGCAGTAGGGGGGGTGGGGGGAACCAGGCATGCAGGGGAGGGCAGTTAGGACAATCAGGCTGGTAGGGGAGCAGTTAGGCATCAATCAGGCTGGCAGGTGAGTGGTTAGGGGGTGATCAGGCTGGCAGGCAGAAGCTGTTAGGGTCAATCAGGAAGGCAGGCAGGTGAGCAGTTGGGAGCCAGCAGTTCTGGATTGTGAGAGGGATGTTCAACTGCCCTTTTACACCCAATCTACTGGTAAAATTGGACCTAAACAGGCAGTTGGACATCACTTGAGGGGTCCCAGATTGGAGAGGGTGCAGGCTGGGCTGAGGGACACACGCCTCCGCGCATGAATTTTATGCAACAGGCCTCTAGTATATTGATAAAAAGAAAATATCTCCTACCAGAAACTCTATACCTTATAAGTTCCTTACTGAAATCCTAGCCTTTTTGGAACACTTTGATGTGAAGTATCTGAACCTTGGGAAATGTGTTGAGTGAAACATGATCTAAAGTAGACGCACTGGTGAAAAATTTCTCCAACCTCTCAGACTCAGGAGCACTTGTAAAGATAAATAGCCAATATCCATATATGATATTAAAAACAGCTACATTTCCTTTTTACAGAATGGGGATAAAAGTAAAGATTAAGCACCTGCCCTTCCTCAAATCAAAGCCAATTTAAAAAATTTGGAAGGATAGCAAAGCTGTAATGAGTGGTGTTACTCATAGGCCCAGAAAATCAACCCAGTCATAACACCCAGGGAAAAGCCACTGAGACCCTGTGATAAAGGCAGCCCTGGAGTCTCAGAAGAGCATCCAGTAGCAGTTTGTATGACTTACCAACAGGCATTAGGAAGGTCTTCTTGGTTTTGGACTTTGCCATAAAATTTAGGATAACTACCTGGGGTTTGTAATAAATATTAAGTTCTACAAGCAGCATATGGATCAGATTGAAAAAGCTCAAAGACTATGGCTATGAGTAACACTCTGCTCAAGCCTGATGGAGAGAGACCATTGTCTCTCATACACAAGCCTCATGACTATGAAACTAAGCATATTGCAAACCACCACTAAACAAACAACACTATGCTGAGTGAAACAAGCCCATCACCGGAGGACAAACACTGCATAATTCCACTTATAGAAGGTATCTGAAATAGTTAAACTCATAGAAAGAGGTAATTTGATGGTGTTTATCAGGAACTGAAGGGGGCAGAAAACAGGGTTGCCATCCAATAAGTAAAAAGTTTCAGTTATACTGTAATATGTTGTGGTGATCTGCTGCACAACATTTTTTTCCACAGTTAACAAATTGAACTATGTACTAAAAAAATTAAGATAGTGGCTCTCATGACAAGTGTTCTTACCATAATCAAAACAAAATAAAACAAAACACACACACACAAAGAAAAAAAAACATTTTAGACACATGTATACATGTGCTTCCTCTGAACTCCAGTAAAGTACAGTAAAAGAAAAAATAATGTGTACATTTATAACTGACAAAGAGAACAGAAAAAGGTGTCAACAAAATCCTGAGGATGGAAAAGTGATGCACAAATGTTAAAAAAGTTTACCAGAGCAGAGAGAGGTGAATTCTATGTAATGAAAGGGGGAAAGCCAACATTCTGATAGAGGAACATCAGAAACACAGTAAATCTAAGTTCCATATGACTATGAAGGAAATGGTATAACGTGAATCTGAAAACCGAAGGACTGCTTGAAACTCTGTGTAAATTACTCTTGGGAACCCCTGTGCAGCCCCTGCAGGCAGGTAAGTACCTCTTCAGTAGAAGACTGAGTTAATGTCTGCATTTACACAGACAAGACAGAACTGAGAGTAGATATGAGGGTCTGACCTGAAACCAGTTTCAGTTCAATGAAACCCATATTAGTGCATATTGACTAATAAAATGTCCATCTGTCTTCCCAAATAACCCCCCAAATTCTGACTTACATGATTGTAATTGTTAAGAAGATTACTGGACTAAAACACAGCAACCGTTAAGCATATATTTTTATCAAAATATATGCAATATAAAAAGTCCTGTGTTTAAGTAGACATTTCCATATTAGTAAATATATAGTACACACACACACACACACACACACACACACACACACAAATCAAATTTGAGTAAAATGCTCACAATACTAAGAGATATTAAGCCAAATAAAGCTGAAATAACCATATTAGAAATTGGTCTCATGGTTTTCAAAAGTGAATTCTGTGAAAATCAGTTTATTTCAACTTAAACATAAAATATCATTAAATGAACTTGAAAATGTTCTGAATGGTTAAAATGCCATGACTACAGAGAACTGAAAGGAAGCAATAGGTACATTTCTGAGAGCATCATGAAAAGTAGGTCAAATGAAAGAAACTTGAGATAGACACTGAAATAATAGGAATCCTTATCATTTGTTTTATAATTTATGTACATTCTCATTCATGCATCAAAGACTGTATAATTCAGTTTAAAAATGATTGTAAGATGATTTTCCTTGAGGTAGACTTGTGAACCTCCCAGAAATATTAATCATACTATTAATAGCTCATTTTTTTCTTTTTTTAAAATAAATTATTATCTGTGTACATATCTTACCATTGCTCACTCCCCTCCCAAACATACCCTCCCTCCCCAGAGTTTTGTGTCCATTGATTAACAGCTCATTTTAATACTAGGATTTAGCATGACTCTCTATGAAAGAAGTAGGAACAATGTGCCCTCTCTTTATTATGTTAATGTTTTTTGTTTTTTTTGTTTTTGTTTTTCCCTCCCTTATGAATGCCTCTCTGGATAATCATAGATACGTATAAATAAAAAGACATGTAGTTAAGCCAAGAGAACTTCCAAAATAAAAGCTATGTAAGTAGCACAGTTTAAACATAACATAGTGTTCAGAAATATTTTCTTTAGTTGTGCTTGCCAGGTCAATGAATAATTTAAATGTTATGGACACAAAATTTATTTCTCACTCCTGGAACAGAAAAGTATTCATGTAATGAAATATACTCACAAACAATTACAGAGTAAATTTACCCATTAACATTCAACATATTACTTTCTAAAAAGCATACCAAAAATGTCCTGTCACTTTTATCTTAGCATTAACAAAATAATGTTTTTCTATTGATTTTTTTTTAAAGAAGAGAGAATAGCATCCATATGTTGCCTCCCACAAGTGCCCCCGATGGGAATAAAACCCAAAATCTATGATGCTCCAACCAACTGAGCCACACAAGCCAGGGCAAAAAAATAAATTTTTAAATAATTATTAAAATAGAAACATGCCTAATTTGGCATAAGTAAATTCTCACAAAAGTGTGTGTGTGTGTGTGTGTGTGTGTGTGTGTATGTGTATGATTTTACTCATTTTTAAAATTGAAGAATCCAAATTGTCTAATAAGATATACACACACACACACACACACACACACACACACACATATATACATACATACATATATATATATATATATATATATATATATATATATATATATATATATATGAACACCTCAGCAGGCTGCCGCTCAGTTGTTGGGAGCATCATTGCATACACCAAAAGGCTGTGGTTCAATTCCCAGTCAGGGCACATACCTAGGTTGCAAATCCAATCACAGTCAGGGCAAGTACTAGAGGCAATCAATGGATGATTTTTTCTTTATCTCACTCCCCCTTCAATGAAAACATATCCTCAAGTGAGAATTAAACAGACACATACACACACACACAAAAAAAAACAAAACAAAAAAACAAACAAACAAAAAAAACTCAGCAGGCTAAATATTATATATAAATATTTTTTTCTTTTAAAAGGCAAATTTATAGACCGTAGGTACTTTCTGATTTTTTAAAAATCATAAAACCTCTTTATTAGATATGGTTCCTTAATGTCTCTTTTTCTGCACATGTCCATAAATCATATTCTAGTCACCTGTGGATTATAAATGATTTCAACCAAGTCTCTTCAGTTACAACATATATGTAGACAAGACAATTTGCCCCCCCAAGGAGATACCATCTATCAACATCAAGCCAGATGCTAATCTTATTTCTAAAAAAAAAAAGCAATATCCTAAATAAATTTAAATCTTCCAATGAAATTTCCAGTAGAAAATTTCAGCCAGTTTTATTCTAGAAGTGAACAACATTGTTCTAAAATATAAAGTAAATGCAAAGCAATTTTTAAAATATTGTACTAATAAAATGGTTGAATTAGAATATATCAATAGAAACAGTAGTAGTAATAGTAATTGTGAAAGAGAGAAAAAAATATAGGTCAATGAAGGTAGATATAGACCCATACATAAATGATATATTGATCTTCAATAAATGCACTATATGAATACAATGGGAACACCTACCTCACCCCATACATGAACATTTACTTAACATGGATTATAGACCTCATTTTAAAGGTTATTATAACTGTAACTCTTCTATAAGAAAACACAGTAAAAACTATTTATATAGCTCTAGAAGCAAAGGGTTCTCATCTACTATTACTACAAAGTTGCACATACAATTAGGAATTTTAAAAAAATGTTTTATGAAGTATTTTTGAATCAGTTATAAATTTTTTAAAAAATAGCACCAAATGCCGAAACTGGTTTGGCTCAGTGGATGGTGCTTGGAACTGAAGACTGAAAGGTCCCAGATTCCATTCTGGTCAAGGGCATGTACATTTGGTTGTGGGCACATCTCCAGTAGGGGGTGTGCAAGAAGCAGCTGATCAATGTTTCTCTCTCATTGATGTTTCTAACTTTCTGTCCCTTTCCCTTCCTCTCTGTAAAAAAATCAATAAAGTATATTAAAATAAATAAATAAATAAATAAATAAAATAGGTGTGATATATGTATTACAGTAATACATATATTTATTAAAGAACTCTTATGTATAATACATAAAAATCTTATTACTGGGAAGAAAATAACTAAATATGGGCAAAGATCTAGATACCGCATAAACACATAAAACAATATTTGATATGATGTGCAGCAACTGAAATTCTCAGACACTGCCAGGAGTGACTTAAAATAGTATAAACACTTAAAAAAAAAAAATATATATATATATATATAATTGATTTTTTACAGAGAGGAAGAGAGAGGGATAGTTAGAAACATTGATGAGAGAGAATCATCGATCAACTGCCTCCTGCACACCCCTACTGGGGATGTGCCTGCAACCAAGGTACATGCCCTTGACCAGAATCGAACCTGGGACCCTTCAGTCCGCAGGCCAACACTCTATCCACTGAGCCAAACCGGTTTTGGCAGTATAAACACTTTAAATAATGCTGATATAAAGTTCAATATGCATCATTCATAAGAGCCACATCCATAAGAGCTCCATTCACAAGGCCAAAGAATAGTTTTATTTTATTTTTGAGAGTATTAAAGGTATGCCCCATTCCTTCCCCTTTTTACCCCCTTTTACCACTTCCCCCAACCCCTGGCCTTCACCTAGGCCACACTAGTTTTTAATAAGAATGTTCAGAGGGGAGGGGAAAAAAAAACAGAATGTTCATAGCAACTTTAATTCCAATAGCTAAAATGTATAAACAATTTAAATGCTCATCTCAACAATGAAATTGATAAACAAATGTGATATCTGTATGCAAAAGAATTATTACTCTGCCTTACCTGGGAACTATCAATATATGTAATAGCAGGGGTAGATCTCAAAATTATTATGTTGAGTAAAAGAAGGTAGATACCAAAATGTACATACAATTTCTATAAAATTCTAGACAATGAAAACTTATATGCAGAAACAGAAAGCGTATGAATGACTATTACAGATGGTAGGAAGTGACTGACTACAGTGGCACAAAAGGAATTTGTATAGGTTATGGAGATATTCTATCTCCTGATTTTGCTGTAGTTTCATGAGTATGCTGGTCAATATTTATCAAGTTTTATACTTTAAATTGACACATTGACCCATTTTTCAAAGATCATGGGAAATACCATGTAATAAGATTTTGAATATTCTTAAGCTTTCAACGCTTTACATAGTCCTGTTACTAGGTAATAATATTATTGTATATTTTTGCCATAAAAACTCAATGCTTATTAAGAGATGTAAATGCATAAGGATATATGCATTATTTAGAGCAGATGTCACAATTTTAACTTTAGCTTTATTTTAAGTAGCTTTATTTTAAATATTAATTTATAACACTATGTAAAAGTAATTAGACTTAAGGATCTTTGTTATTCTTAGCCTCTCTTAGTGCTTAGCAATGTAAAATTGAGTATGGTGTCAGTTTCTGACAACTTTTTTTTTTTAATCCTCACCTGAGGATTTGTTTTCATTAAGTTTAGAGAGACAGGAAGGGAGAGAAAGAGAGAGAGAAACATCAATGGGAGAAATGTGTATGAGTTGCCTCCTGTACATGCCCCAACTGGGATTGAACCCACAACTCAGGTACATGTCCTGACTAAGAATTGAACCCACAACCTTTTGGTGTGTAGATGAACACTCTCAGCAACTGAGCCACCCAGCCAGGGCAACAATATTCTTAACAGTAATTTTTGGACATGTTTTAAGGTTAGACTCAAGACTAAGAAAATGTAAATATGTATAAATGTGCTGAGACAAAATTTGAACTTTTGCAAAATAAATCATTTTTGAACTTTTGTATTAGTGGCCTTTCTCAGGATGCAAATCCCTAAAGATAATTGGAATACTATTACCTGAAGGACCCCTTTATATATTCTGCTCTTTGTTTAAATCTCTTTTTTAATGTGAGAATGAAATGTATTAAAGGAACCAAGAAAGGATATTTATTGATGCCCATAAAAGTGTGCTAACATCACACACATGACTCATTACTACCATTTCAAACAATATCCTTTTTTCCCTCAAACTTTCCCTTTTGAGAGTTTAAATTTAGAGGTTTTCAAGCAGACTGTCCCTTCATCTTTATATATACCCATTGCCAGCAAAGTGCCTTATATAAAGTATTTGGTACATTTACTAAGTATCTGTGCAGATAAATGAGGCTACTTAATCAGAAGGTTAAATATAACCTCCTGACTAGGCTTTCTTTAGGGACATAAAGTGATTTGAATGCTTAAGAAATTAAAAGCTTTAGACAAATTTTACTAACATAATTAATTCAACATGACAAAGTGGAGAATACATTTCCTAATATGTTATGTAGCCTGTATGAACTTTATGCTAATCATAATAAAGCTGTTATTTATCTCTCTCAACTTTGCAAATATATATTCCTTTTTTTTTTTAATTCTTAATCCCCAACTGTCCTTTTTTTTCTTTCCATTTTCTAGGTATTAATGATAATCCAACTAATTAGGGAAGAGTATTATGTGAGAGCTTTCTATATCCTTTTGTTGGAGAAGGAGGAGGGAAAGGAAGTAAAAGAATTCAGTTTATTCACTATTCACCAAGTGACTTAATGTGCCACACAAAGTGGCTAGCTAGAATAAGTAGTAAGATATTACATTTATTTACTTGTAGTCTAAAGGAAGAGTTTACAAATTAATGAGAATTGATAACAGATTATGAGTGAGAACCCTATTGGATATTGATAATTAAACATAATGATTCATCTTTTAAAAAGCTGGCAGCAGCTAGTCAATCTTAGAAGGTTGCTCCATGTATCCATGCTTCTGGTCCTATTTTGTTCATTAAATTCCACAAATAAGCGAGATAATATTTGTTTCTCTCTGACTGACTTATTTCGCTTAGCATAATAATCTGGCCCATCCATGCTGTGACAAAGGGTAGATCTCAGAGGGGAGGTAGGTGTGTGTGTATGGGGGGAGAGGTGGGGTGGAAGAGATCAGCCAAAGAACATATATGCATAGCCCATGGACACAGACAACAATGTGGTGAGGCAGGGGAGGGAGGATGGCTGGAGCTGGATGAAGGGGGAAAAGGGGAGGAAAATCTGGTCAACTGCAATATATATTTAAAAGTCAAGCAACCTGAACGACTGAAATGACAGGAACTACAGTTGCTATGACTAACACTGTGGCTGCCAATAGGCCTGATCAGGGGCAAGGCCGGCCAGCAAATCTCCCACATCCCCTCTCTCCCTCCAGCCTGGCCTCAAAGACCCCAATTGGGGTGGGCTGGCTGGACCCCACCTATGCACAAATTCATGCACCAGGCATGAATGTAATGTCAATAATAAAAAGATGATAATATTTCAGTAGAATACAAAATTCTAATTTGAAAAATGCAAGGAAGAAAGGGATGGGGGAGAAAGAGAGAGAAACAAATGAATGTGATAGATGCACATTGATTGGTTGCCTCTTGCATGTGGCCCAAACAGGATGGAACAAACTTGCAACACAGGTACATGTCCTTGACTCAGAACTGAATACATAGAACTCGCAAGCCTCCCTGAGTGGGCCAATACTTTTAACTGCTGAGAAGTTATTGCAACTAGTATTGCTTTTGAGAAATCTAGTAGAAATCTGATTCTCAATTATTTATTTACTAGAGGCCAGTGCACAAAATTCATGCACAGGGGAGGGGGTCCTTCAGCCCAGCCTATACCCTTTCCAATCTGGGACCCCTTGAGGGATGTCCAAACGGGAAATTGAACATCCTTCTCACAATCTAGGATTGCTGGCTCCCAACTGATCACCTGTCTGTCTTTCTTATTGCCCCTTAACCACTTATGCCTGCCGGCCTGGGTTCCCCCCAACTGCCCTCCCCTAAAGGCCTGGTCACCCCCAATTTCCCTCCTCTGTCATCCTGGTCACTCCTAACTGCCCTCCCCTGCATGTTTGATCGCCCTCAACTGCCTTCCCTTGCAGGCTGGTCTCTTTCAACTGCACTCTCTTGCAGGTCTGGTCCCTCCCAACTGTCCTCCCTGCTGGCTATCTTGTGGTGGCCATCTTGTGTCCACATGGGGGCAGCCATCTTGTGTGTTGGAGTGATGGTCAATCTGCATAGCACTTTTTTATAGATAGGATGACACATGTTTCTATTTCAGGGAAGTTTTGAAAATTTCTCCTACTTCTAGATATATTTAAATGTTACTACATTGTGTGTATGTGCTTATAATTACTTAGACCTTTTGATCAGATAGTTTATTTTTCTCCTAATTCTGGGGGGGGGGCGGAATCTATTCTTATTTTTTTAATTACTGCTTCTCATTTACTCTCTTTTCTTTGCTTCAGAAACAAAAATTATATTATTCACAAAGTTTCAGTGTTTTCCAAATCAGCTTTTACCTCCAAAAATTTTGGTAAATTTGCTTAAAATATAGAATGAATACCCTTTGGGTATAATCTAAGACGGGCCCAAGAATGTGTAATTATAAAAGTTTTTGTGAGTGTGGTAATTACATTCTGAAAATGTATCTCAAGAAATGCTAGTTCATTAATGTCCACATCAGGGTATATTGTGGTTTAACGGAATATAAGTCTATTTATGCAATGCTGTTCTCAGTAGCTCTACATTTATGGTGAAGGAACTATCAAGCAAGTCGTTAGTCCAGGGAACAGACTTTCTTATCATCTCAATAATTGTGAGGCTGGAGGGAATACAAAACATAGATTAAGTTCCAGATTTTTCCCCTTATTTTAGAATAGCAGACTAAGTAATTTCATAGAAATCTTGAAATTCTGCCCACCCATTATTCTACTTATTAATGCTTTATTACTGGCTGTTTCTTCTACTTCTAATCTGTTGAGCAATATGGAAATTTCAGAAGGCACACGTTTTGTAATTGCTATGTGCTAAAATCTGTTGATGGAAATGATAAGAGCAGCAATGTCATATTCCTTTAAGTGAACTTCTTTCTGATGTGGGAGTTACCAGTAAAATGTATAATGCTCTTAAGAAAATGATGCTTTTTAAAATGAAAAACCCTTAATAGCAGTATTAGAAAAGCTATTAATTAAAAAAAAATACATGTGGTATTTTCAATTAACTTGTTAAACATTGGATATTTAAAACAAAATAAAACAAGCCCAGGGTTTAGAGAGGAATAAAAATGATACATAAACTAACAGTTTTAAAATGGTCCAGTTTTTCTAAAAATACTGTGGAAGCAACAGGAAGAAAAATATGTTGCATTATGTAGGATTGATTAAATCAGGGAGGCTTGTGTAATGTGTGATATATATACCAAGTATGGGAGATAATTAAAATTTATACACAGTGACAAAAAGGGACAGACATTCCAGGCAGAAAAAGAGGCATGCATAATTCAAATAGCTTAACTAACTACTTGAAAGAAATAGCATGGAAATTTCCTATAGTAAATTATCTAGCTGCTATGCTAGTTTATTTTCATGTAAGCTTTTGAAAGATTTGCTGTTTGTAACAGCCAATGGTGTACAAACTAGAGAGCCAAGTTGCTGAAGTTCAGTGAAGTTATTCAGCTTCCTCCTATTGTAGTTCATTTTGAGATCTTGAATGCCATGTTTCTATGGGCTGATTAACATATTTTTTGTGTGTCTTATTTTGCTTGTGATTTTTAAAAAAATATATTTTTATTGATTTTAGAGAGGAAGGGGGAGGGAGAGAGAGCTAGAAACATCAAAGATGGGAAAAAATCATTGATTGGCTGCCTTCTGCATGCCCCCCACTGGGGATTGAGCTCTCAACCCAGGTATGTGCTCTTGACTGGAATTGAACCTGGGACGTTTCTGTCCGCAGGCCCACACTCTATCCACTGAGCCAAACCAGCTAGGGCTTATTTTTCTTGTTAAGAGTGTTTTCACTTCTTGCCTGTTAGCCAAATTCAGAGAAGACAATTTAGCCATTATAGGGGTGTGTGTTTTTCCCCCCAGTAAATTCTTTGGCTGCAAGGATGGAGATAAATGCAAACCCATTATTTAATTTAGATAGGACACACTTACAAATATGTCACATAACCTATAATCAATATTAGAGTAGAAAGATATCAAATATTACATATAAAGGGGAAAAGAAAAAGGTTGAATAAATATCTCCAGTAGATAAAGAAAAGTTTATCACCAATTAATTTTATTCATTAATGAAAACTAGGCAGATGAAAAATTTACTTTGGTAAGTAAATCTAACCTTTGGAGAGATATCTTATAAAGTGTTCAGTAAATTTGTTCAAATAAAGAGATATACAGTATTACTGGAGTATTTAGTTTCCTAGAAATAAGTAGAAGATATTATATAAAAATTCTGCAGATTTCAATATCAAGGACTAAAACTGAGTAATTGTAAGGAACTTGAGGATGATTTTGGCTGCCCTAGGATAATGGGATTCCTGCCAAGCTTATAAAAGAGAAGGCTATAAGAAATATCTTAGGAACAAAAAAGACTTTCTAAAAGTTATGACTTGATATATCCTTTGAAGATTTATAGGTAACACTCCTGCCCTTTTGAAAGAGTCCAAGTAATATTTTAATGTTATTTCATTTCCAGTAACATTTTTCCTACCCAGAATATCTGAAACAGTATATTCAACTGAACATCTGATATTTATATAAGCAAAATTTATAGAAAAGTCCTAGAAAAAAATCAACATTTTTAATTTACATAACAGTCATTTACAATAGGCATAAAGGTTCTATCTTGTTTAGCTAACTATTTATTTTTAGTTGAATCACACACAAACACACAGACTTACAACCTGATTTCATGTCTTAATTGTGAGCTCTGACAAATATAAATTAAATACCCATTGGAGAGTGAAAAGTTCTGGACAAAACAATATAATGGTGGAAAATTAGGATTTTATGATTATTCTATTACCCAATTTTAGTCAACAAGGATATTGGTCTAGGTCCAAGTCACCTTCCTTCATCAGTAGTGGGAGTGAATACACCCAGAGAAAGATTATCATCAGATCCTAAATTAGTCTCTATAATATTCTATACAATATGTGTTAATAAAAAATGAGACAAGTTAGAATAGAAAGTTGACAAATGAAGTAAAACAGGAACATTGGAAATAAAGTTGCCAGGTAGGAAGAAAGTAGTCTTATGAGATAAGACAAATAAATAAACATAAATATGCTAAATAATTTAATATAAAGAGCTTTTACTGTTGTGGGGTTGAACCCTGGGTTCAAAATTAGACCACCAGAGGCTGATGATTAATTAAAAAAAGCAAGTAAGGATTTATTGAAAAACTGGCCAGGATGGCCACAAGAGCACCACAAGCAGGTGGAGTCCACACAACTGCACCATCCCAGGTGTAGGCAGTCTTTTAAAAGATTCAAACCACAGGAATTTTCCTTTGTTCTAAATTCTAAAGGCTGGGAACATTGGAATGTGGCTCTATCTTGCAATAGCTGATAATACAGAAGCAGAACTCAGTGGTTAATCTCTAAAGATTATCTACAGTTTCTACCCCTGAAGCTGAATCTGTGGGAATCAATCTCCTGTAGTTCTGCCCCCAGGCACAAGAAAATTGCCTTAGTCTCTAGGTCTCCACCTGGAAGCTGAGGAAACTACCCTATTTTTAAGCCGATGTAGAAGCCAGAATAGCAGGGTTAAAATTCAAAGAGCAGTTTTTACCCAAATATGGTTGCTATCATATTTCATTACAAGAGTACAGAAAGCTACAAATAATAATAAGAAAATAATAACTTCAGAGATTTGACTAATTAAAATAGAATCCATAAACATAAATATAGAGGGAAATGCTCAGACTGAAGAACAGAGATATTAGAAGTTAACATGAAGACAAGATAATGAGAGACATATACAATAGTTATAAGTCAACATAGCATGATGTTGGGAAAGAATAGTAGGGATCCCATGCCTTGACATTGGAGTAAGTTCTTTGGTTAATCAATCTGATAGCCCTTGGCTTTGATTTCATACAGTGGCTTCTTTGATTTTGGCTTTGTTGAGCAGTATTAATCTGTACATGACCTAGAAATACTTGATTGGTCCTTGTGAAATAGGAATTTTTAGGGGTGAAATAGGCAGATTTAGGGAGTTTTTAGAATTGCGAGTCCATGAAGAAAAAAAACAGGGCTACAGAGTCGCAGAAAGGTACATTTCCATAACACAAGGGAGCCAGGCGTAGTTATATTTCCATAAGATAAGGGAGCAATAACTATTACTTTTCCATAGGACAATGGAGAGGCAAAAGTTACATTTCCTTAAGACAGGGGGACTGGGTGTAGCCAAAAGTCTATATTTACAAAATTAAGAAGGAGGGTCTTCACATGTCCCAGGTGATGTTTGACCTTTGAGCATAGGAGTTGCTAAATCAAAGGGGCAGAGTGGCCAATTAGAAGGGATATCAGGATACAAGGACTGGCAGCCTTTATAAATGGTGGAATAAGGGACTGGGTGGGACTCTTATCCACTCCCCACATGAGAGTCTGTGCTGTGAGAGTCTTTCCCCTTCCCCATGTGTGAGTCTGTACTTGTCCTTTAATAAATCTCCAGCTTTGCTATATACCATCTTCCATCTGTGGATTCATTCTTGGACTCCAATAGATAAGGAAACAAAGAATCTGGGAATCATTCTGCCCAGGTGAATACTATGTGTCCCAGTCCAAAATTCTGGTATCACTTGTGGTAGGCTGAATCATGTCTACCAAAAAACATTGACTTATTAATCATAACCCAGGGGTTATGATTAATAAGTCAATAATTCCCAGTATATTCACAATGAGAGAGAGAGAGAGAGAGAGAGAGAGAGAGAGAGAGAGAGAGAGAGAGTGTTCATTGAACATTGAAGAGGGGGAGTGGAGATGCTGCATAGCTTGCTTTAAACATGGATAAAGGGTTATGAGTCAAGGAGTGTATGCAGCATATGGAAGCTGGAAAAGACACAAAAACAGATTTTCCCTAGAGCCTCCAGAAGGAATGTAGCCTTGCAAACCCTATTTGTACTCTAATATGCAGAGCACAGAGAATAAATCTGTTTTTTTTTAAATTACTGAGTTTATAGTGATTTGTTATTAAAGCAATTAAAAACTAATATAGACTTACAGATAGAGATTGGTAAAAATTTAGGCATTGTTTCTTTTGCATGTAAGTGAAATCATAAAAAATGTTTTATGAGAAGATGGGTGTATAAATGCTGCAGTATGAATTATGTCAAGTACCATTTTTCTACAGGGCACCCATTTCTACCCTCTTTTCCTTGGCATTCTTCAATTTCAGAGGCTATCAACTAAAAAGTTACTCTCACAGATTTCCTTTCAGTGTCTGGAACTTTTGAGAGTGACCAAACACTCTGGTTTGCCTAAGATTATCAGATTTTTAACACTGACAATGTCCTATCTGGTAAACACTTCAATCCTAGGCAAACCTAGAGGGCCACACCATGACTTTCATGGACCCTAGATATTTTTTTAGGCTCTGTAGGTCTCTTCTTCCATCAATTAATTAATTAAGTGTTTACATCTGTGTTTGTATGAAGACAGATATACACAGGCCTGTCACATATCCAATATAACCATTGCATTGATTTTTATTAATTAAAAAATATTAAGACATTTCTCTCCTTTAGCCAGCACTTCTTCCTACTGAAACAAGGAATTTTAGGGGAACATAAGCAGGTTTAAGGAATTTTTAGAATTGGGCTCCATGGGGAAAAAAACACATAGGGCTACAGATGGGAAGAAGGTACATTTCCATAACACAAGGAAGCCAGGTGCAGTGACATTTCAATAAGACAAGGCAGCAGTAACAGGTACATTTCCATAAGACAAGGGAACTGAAAGTAGCCAAAAAAGGTCTATATTTACAAAATAAAGAAGGAAGAAATCCCTGAAGGAATAGAAGGACAAAGAGGGAGGAATGCCTCAGGAGTCACTATAGTAACCAATTCGAAAGGGAATATTGACCAATTGGAAGGGATATCAGGACACAGGAACTACATCCTTTATAAACCTTAGAAACAGTAAGTCAGTGGGACCTTATCCTTCTCCCCATGTAGGAGTCTGTACTTGTTCTTCAATAAACCTCCACCTTTGCTTTACTGACCTCTGTCCCTGATTTCATTCTTTGACTACGATGGACAAAGAATCTGGGTTCCAATCCAAAAATTCCGTATCACTGCTACAATTTAGACATGATTGAGAGAGATACAGCATTCCGCCAAGGACATGGAAGGAAGGTAAATAGAATTTCAAAAACCTTGGCTCTGCTTTCTCTAGTGTTAAAATAGTTCCAGTAATCACTCAACACCGGGTTTCTTGTTTAGTGAAGATAAAAATACCTTTTGTATTGAAGCCATAAATTCTGTGCTCCTCACAATCACCATCATGCATCCATTTACTTACCATGTAAGACAATAACATTTCATTGTGTCAAACAACAGGCACAGTGGGTCAATAAAAAAGGTCACATTGAAATGAAACGCTGTGAATTTATAAATCAAATCTTAACACATCACAGAAAAAGTCTACTGTATAGATTACTTACAATATCATCTTCTGTTTAAAGGAAGAATATATCCTATCATTATTTCAAACAGTAAAACTACTTAAAAGTTTTAAAATGAATCAAATTCAAGAAGGTGGAGCCATTATCAAAATGACAGCTTATGAGCTTAATTGCAGAATTTGTTAAAGTTGTGATCACACTTGCAATCTGTTAAGACACAGGATAAGAAAAAAAAAAAATGACAGAAAGATAATAAAAGAGCATGAGAAATTTAAGGAGAATTGAAAGTTGCAGGGGAAAACTGAGAATGTCCGGAAAGGTACCTAAGAGCACATACCCAGTTCTGTTTATTTCCTGGAGTACCAGGGTCCTCAATATTTTTATAACAGCAATATAGGTTCTAACGCCAATTATTTGATGGCTTTGGGACATCCGGTAGTATAAAACAAAGCATTTATGAATAAGTCTGTGTGTTATGTGTCTTCAGCACATCTAGCACTGGCATTTAAGCTCCCTGAAACAATGACTATGCCTTCATTATTTTCTATGACATTTGAGCCTAGCACATAGTTGAGGAAATGTTGCTGGAATAAAATTAGATGAATATAACTTCTTCCTGGACTACTGATGGCATGAAAGGATATAAGACATTGATGGGAAAATTCAGCTGACACTTGAAAAATAAATGAAGTAAGTAGTAGACGCTATGACATGCTTTACATTATAGGGGGGGTCAAAGAAGGGAAAAAATCAGCAGTGTGGTACTGTTCATTAGTAAGGTGGGATGTGAGGAGGGCATTGAAAAGAGTGGGTGTTCACATAGGCTGATAATTGAAAGCATTTTCATTTGCAGTCACATTATAGGAAACAAGTGACATAGTCAGGAATAAGCTGATTTTGACTGCAGTGTAAGGTTGATATTTTAATTAAAAATATGAAGATGAAAATTTTAGTGGTGTAGCTTTCTATGGTATATAGTGTTAATGTGGTACCAGTGATGTGGTACCTGTAACAGGGAAAACACTAATGGTCACATTTAATGCTTGAGCAAATGGCATGAACAAATGTATAACAGTAATAGACAGGAGCCAAAAATGTTATGTTCCTCTTTTGACTCTATTGCTTGTAAATATGTGACCTTAGTAACATGATCAAAATTTTACCAAACAGATTATGAAAAATGGGAATGAGAATATATACTCTGTTCACAAATAACTGTGAAAAAGCATATATTTAAATAATATGAAAGCTTTAAGGATAGATAGTTGATTAATGGATAGATTATATTATGAAGACAAAAATGGAAGGACCATTTATGGAAGTTATATCAAAAAGAAAAGCTAGGTAGAACTTTCCCAAATAAGATAAAGTGTGTGTGTGTGTGTGTGTGTGTGTGTGTGTGTGTGTATGTGTGTGTTTCTGGAAAGCCAGGTCTACAAATTATTTAAAGTGATGTCATATAAAAGAATAGAATATGAAAGCTTTCTCTGAAACAGCCAGGGATGGGGGCAAAACCAGATAGAATAGTTACCACAAACTCTGAACACCCAATAATATCCAACTTAGGAAATACAACCAGTGAGTTACAAACTTATGCATTCATTGTATCTTCCAAATATGAACATGGATTCATTGATAAGAAAAAACAAAAACATCTTTACTCTTTATTGTTCCCCATAATCAATCATGCATATAACAATTAAGCAACAACTTGAGTGAATTTGTGAAATGATCTCCCACACAAAAAAAAATATATATTCTGCTAATTCTTTGAGATATTCTGAAAGCAAATAAGTTAAATATACCTGGTGGGTTTTTTCCACAAATTATTCTTCATTTATGTTCTACTGCTCTGGTTCTTACAATAATAAAATTTCCAAATGTGCTGTGTCATGTTGCCCTATCCCCTGTTTTTCTCTCCAAAATGAAATGCATGACTGGGCAGATGGGACAGCCCTTGATTTATATTTTATATTTGAATGTTATTAAGTGCATCTAACATGCCCAAAGTGGTAAATGTGGGAGTTTAATAACTTTTTATTTCAACGAAATAGAGGCAGAGACCTGGATATTATATCTGCTCTATAGCCTCATAATTTCCATGAGATGAGTTGTCCCAATATCTACCTAGGAAACTCAAGGCCCAGTGAGTTCTCACCTAATCTTTGTATTCCAAAGTACATCACTATAAAATATGAATATCATGTCTTAATTTTTGTTTTTCTTTTCTTATTTCTGAATTGTTGTAAACATTAACTGGGGAATACATTTTTAAGTAGGAACTGAAAACCTTATTGGGAAATAATATGATTATTTTATATTTCCATTTAAAAATAACTCCCCCAAATAGCAGTTTTAAATAGCCAACGTTCATGATCTAACAGTCTTTGTGGGTCAGGAATCTAGGCATTGCTTAGCTGGGTGACTCTGGCCTGAAAATGGCTGCAGTCAAGGCACTGACCAGGGCTACCATCATCTCATAGCTCTCCTAGGAGAGGATTCATTTGCAAGCTCATTCAGGTGGCTGTTGACAGGCCTCAGGTCCTATCTCTTGCTTGGCAATTGCAGTTCCTTGGTATATGGATTTCTCCAGAGGGCTACTCACTAAATGGCAGCAGCTTCCTTTTCCTGGAACAAAGGCTCTGAGTATGTGAGAGAGGAAACGAACCCCAGAGAGAAACCACAGTCCTTTTGTAACCATTCTCAGAAGTGCCATATTATCACTTTTGAACTACTCTGTTCATTATAATGGAGTCACTAAATCCAGCCCACACTGAGGTGGAAGGAATTACCGTACACAGGTCATAAAGAACTGGAGATGGGAAGCATCGGGGAGCATCTTAGAGGTTGCCTACAATAGAAGTCCCACTGATTGGAATTCTAAAAGCACAACGTCTGACATAATGGCAGGGGACTTTGAGAACCTTGAACTTGTGAGTGGAATTCAGAGACCAAAATTAAATACATAATGTCTTTGTATATTGGGCCAGGGCCCATAGCTTTGGACTGTGGACTTCAGCAAATTGACCAGGTGCATCTTTTTAAAAATTTCTTTATTGATTACGGCATTATATCTGTGTCATTCCCCCCCCCTCCCCCCAGTGCATCTTTGATACTAACATTTTTCTTTCGTTCATTTTATAATAGTTTCTCTCAACAGGCTTTATAAATTTTCGTGAATAAAATAATTATACTACCTCTGTTGTGTTTCCCAGGCAGATCTGCATATCTGTAGGCCATTAGAAGATTTTTGACCTTGAAATGATAAATCCTGACCTTTTTCCACAGAAACAGATCTGCAAAGTAAGTGGCTAGGCTTTCTTTCTTTTTGTATTCATTCTATAGCTTTGTTTTCTACAAGATAATATTTATACTTGTGAACCTTAAAAGGCACAAATTATGTCTCTATCCTCACAAATGTCAGAGAATTTATTCTTGAGTAAGTAAAAGAATTTTGTGGGCCCCTACCACATTGATATGAACCTCAGGAATATGAGATAAGGGAAAAATTAAATTAAACAACCATAAACCCAAAGCCAAAAAGATAAAGAAAGCTTGCATTCCAGATGTCTTTATTATAAGTACAGGAGGTCCAGGGCACAAAACCTGTGCATGGGTAGGGTCCCTAGGCCTGGCCAGTGATCAGGGCCTATCAGGGCCTTCATGCTGCTAGCTGGGGTCTCCCTTCCCAGGCTACCAGGTGCCAGCCAGGGCCTTCCTTCATTCCGCACCGCCCCCTGATGGTCAGTGCACATCATAATGAGAGGTAGAACTGCCACTCTCTTGGTCAAACTCTGATGGGGACACTTTGTATATTAGACTTTATATATATATATATATATATATATATATATATATATATATATATATATATATATTACAATATCCAAGAAACCATGTAATGACCTCAGTAAGTGTACAGACAAATTTTGCAATATTTTAAATGAAAAGAAAATGGTGATTTAAAACTATTTTCTTTCTCAAAACATCAGAGGACAAACTAAAGATATAATAATAATAACAATTATATTATAGAAGGATGATCATATGGAGAGCAAAGTTTGCACAAATCACCTTATACCAATTTCCAGCTGGGCATGATATTGTTCCTTTATGGACGTGGATGGTCTTAGGCATCTGTGGGTTGCAACCCTGCTAGCGGTTCTCAACCTGTGGGTTGCAACCCAAAGGTGAGACTTGCTACTGAAGAGCCCAAGACCATCGGAAAACACAAATATTACATCACAATTCATTAACAGTAGCATAATTACAATTATGAAGTAGCAACGAAAATAATTTTATGGTTGGGGGTCACCACAACGTGAGGAACTGCATTAAAGGGTCAAGGCATTAGAAAAGTTCAGAACCACTGCCTTAGAGAATCCTCTGGCCAAAATGTCAATAGTACTATGATTAAGGAATCCTGCCTTTTGTAGATTTATGGGAAAAGGTTAAAAAATAAAAATATAATAAATCTTAAGAAATACCCAGATCTAATTTTTTTTAGAGAGGTCAGAAAAAGATCTATTGATGTAGTAGAGATTTCTGGGCCTGAAAGAAAAACACACACACACACACACAAAAACAAAGTTCTCTAAAGAAAATAAATATCCATATGTTTCAGAGAAAGAGTTGGACTAACTTCTTTGAGAACAATTTTAAAATACATAAAAATGGTAAAATGTACATATGTTATAATCCAGTTACATAAAAATTATATATCAGTGGTTATCCATAAGTAATCAAGAAATTGAAAGAGTACAGGGAATTCAAGATGTTTCGCTTATAACTACCTCTCTTTAGGGTGAAGGCAGATTTTAACATTTCAATACTTTGGATATTGGTTATGTGGGTTTATTAGATTACATCCATGCATATTAATATTAAGGGCATTATTTTAATCTGTGTACATTAATAAATGCCTGGGATATTTTATAATTTAAAGTAAGGGGGGAAATGCTGTAAAGATGTCTTTGATGGAACCTAAAAAAACAACATTATTATGGTTGAATTATCTGTACTCCTTTTAGTACAATGCAAATCCCAAAGTAGACTTTATCTTAATTCATTCATATCCGTAATGGCTGCAATTAAAATGATATACAAGCTTAAGAAATAATCACAAAGGAAATGAAGAAAAAAACAAGATTTAGTGATTTTTCCCTGGCCACAGAGTTATTGTCAGAGCTAGGATTACAGCCAGGGCATGCAAGTTTCAAAATATATGATCTTAACTTAAACAACATTCTATTTCTGTTAGTGAGTGAGTGGGTAGATATTTTTTTTACAACTTTTATGAAATTAAATAAGGCCAATGATTTAATTATTATAATATATAATATAGTAGACTCAACGTATACATTTATATATACATATATATAAATGTATACGTTGAGTCTACTATTATTGTACTAATGCAAATAATAATATACTCACATAACTAATATCCAATATGTATATATATATAAGTTTTAATGGTTAGATATCAGTAAAAGAATAAAGAAATCAGATATTTTGAAGAGGGAATTAGTTGAGTCCATATTAGAGAACTGAAAAAGCAAATGCTGAGATAGAAAATTCATGCAATAAGCCTGAAGGATAGAAGAATAAAAGGAAGTATCTTGGCTTTGAAAATATGAGTTTGTAGAGACCCTGAAGAAGTGGGATTTATAAACAGATCTCTATCAAGAAATTGGTTTCTATGGAGATAAATCAGGCTTCGCTACATAAAATTACAAATACTTCATAATGCTCTCATTATTTCACCTAAAAGAAATTAGGAAAACAGGAGGTAAACCAGGACAGGAAGCTGTCTTTTAAATCTAATTTCTATGCTCCCTGCCAACACCGTATACTCCTAGCTTATATTCAGGTTTCAATCAGAGTTCAAATACTGGTCTGATAAGGTCAAATAAATATCATGGTATTATCACTAAGACTTTTTAAATGGAGCTTTAATCAAAAGGTTTTTATGATAATACACTGAAGAAATGTTCCATGGGATGCTGTGCTAATGGTTGGGCCCCAGATAATGTTTTCTTCACTTAATTCCAGTAAAAACTATGCAATAATCATTTGAAATAGCAGAAAGATATGCCATCTGTACTATTTCATGTTGTTTCTCCTTTTATTTTATTCACAATGTAGTATAAAAATTACCAAGGGCAATTTAGGGACAACTATGTGTTACAAATAAATTTGGACAAACTAAGATACCTGCCCTAATTCACTTATTTTGAGGCAGAAGCAGATTTTTAAAAAATTTCCCTTTAGAGGTTTCACAACAGGAGAATTTTTTCAAGACCAAAAAGAAATACTTGAATTTCAATCTATAATTTCATCTCCCACTTGTTTTTCCTCTCATTCATGCTGACAACTTTTTGGATTTTGTTCAAAATTATGAAAATTAATGAAAAAAGTTTTTAAAATTGAGGTGTAATTGGTATATAACATTATATTAGTTCAGGTATACATTATGATTTGAATATGTACATATTATGAAATGATCACAATAAAAAGTCTAGTTAGATCCATCATCTATCAAATAGATTTTGATAAAAATTTTAAGAACCCTTAATTCACTTTCTAATTTTCAGAAAAAAAGTCCATTATTTTAGGATACAAAGCACAAGTTATAGAAAAATATAATAAAGAGGCCAACAGTTGCTGTCACATCATAAATTTTCAAAATAACTGCTTCTAAATTAAAGGATTATGTCCTGCCTTGAGTGGTTTCCTGCTGTTTTCTCTTTCAACTTTTTGTACACTTCATTTGATGATTAACACTTTGTCAGACCATAAAGGCAAAATATGGAAGACATTCCTTTTAACTTTAAGCAGAACTATGCCTGAGGACTTAAATTTTAATTTGTATCATACAGTTGAAGTGCAATTTAATCGGAAATATGAGAGAAATAAAACTTAACTAATTTTAAGTGACTTTTAAAGTGAAAAATTCAAGTGTAAAATACAAAGAAATAAAAAAGAACACTGATTTCCTTTCTATGAATCTCTGCTCTGAGGTACCGGTTTGTCTGAGAAGGACCAGACTTAGTAAATGATGTCCTCATTGATTGTGAACCAGGGCATCATTGAAAGGAGAATTTAAGATTCACTCAGATTGTGCAGTGCTGAATAAGCAGAATCTTACCTTTTAATGTTTCACTTTTTTCACCTTCTTCATTTTGTGTTGATGCTAAAAGATAAGAATAAAAAATTAGTGTCTAGGATCTAAATCTCTATTATCTCTCTCTTGGCAAGCTCCAATATGAATAATATTGCTTGCTACCTTAAATTAATTGAGACCTGATCTATTTTTTATTCATTTTCCTTAATTGAAAAACTAAAATAAAGAAGGATATTCTGTTTGTTGTCCTCAATTCATATTTTAGTCAATAGTCTTCTACTAAAAGAGGACACACCATAGAGGTGCACTGTGTCTCTTCAGATCTAACACAATTCTTTGGGCCAAAAAGGAATTTTTAGTACATAATCAGAAGTTTCTAGAGAATTAGTATTGCCGTATAATAAGGCATGAAAAGATAAATCACTTGTCCTAAGACGTCTGATATAGAAAGGATATTAAGACATGTGGCAGGTGGGGCTTTCTCCCCAGTGTGTACTTTGAACACTCTCAGTGACCCATTTTATAACCAATGAGCCTTTGTGTCTGGAATTTTACTCTAAATCTTTCTACTGCATCCAGAGAGGTAGCATGTGAACTGTGAATAGAAGCCTCTGTCTCTGATCTAACCATTGGTGATGCTACCACTTTCCCAGAGAAAGGGTTGAAAAACTATAGTCAAGGTGCCAATCGCCACCTTATGTCTATTGTACAACACAGTGAAAGCAAATTTTAACAGATGGACATCTGCAATCAGTTTGGCCCACTGGCTTTGTCCCTTGAGCTTTATCCTTTGAGATTCTCTGACTTTGATTCTTCCAGCTGTTATCACCACACCTAGTCTTCCAAAATATGTGTTTCCAATGTTAAAACAGTTTTAGCAAGTTCTGCCACAGCCAAAACTGTAGGATTGTACAACTGATGGTGTCCCATTTCAACAAGGATTTTACAAAACACAAAGAAAGGAAAGGGAACAAAAAAAAATTGTAAATGTTTATGTTATTACGTGTCATGCAACATGAAAACAAAATCAAGAATCACATGATTTCAAACCCTTATTTTGTCATATATTTGCTGTTTAAGTAATTTGGGGTAAGTCATTTCCCCCTTTCTTCTTCACTTTCTTTATTTAGACTATGGAGACTAAAACCCCAGTTGTTTGCAGTATCAGCTCCAGTGTGGTAGTGACAGCTGGAGGAATCAAAGTCAGGAAATTTCAAAGGGAATTAATGTGCCAGGGGTTAGGGGAGGCTGGGGGAAGGTCAACTGGAAAAACAAAAACAAAAAGACATATGTACTACTATTTGTAATACTTTCAACAATTAAAAAACAAACAAACAAACAAACAAACAAAAAACCTTAATGGGCAAAGTTAATGGGCACTTGATAAATGCCGCATTATTATTCCTGAAATTTATCTATTCAGAATCAGCTAAATAGCTGAACTTTTGTTCCTTTTTTAAAAATATATATATTTTATTGACTTTTTTACGAGAGGAAGAGAGAGGAATAGAGAGCTAGAAACATCAATGATAGAGAAACATTGACCTACTGGGGATGTGTCCGCAACCAATGTACATGCCCTTGACTGGAACTGAACTTGGGATCTTTCAGTCTGCAGACTGACATTCTATCCACTGAGCCAAACCGGTTTCGACTGAGCTTAGTGGTCTACACCACTTTGCTGTGATATTGAGATCCTAATCATTCTTGTACAACTGGCACAGCTCTTGGTCCATAATCTATTGTTAGCATATTCTCCCTACCAAGGTGGGATGGTGAAATATTTTATTCATTTTCATTCATTCTTTTCTTTCTTTCTTTCTTTCTTTCTTTTTTTGTATGTTAATATTACAGTGTCACTGATTCAATGTGTCAGGGAACCTCAAGAATATTGTCAGTTTTGATAATTTGCTAGAATGAAAAAAATCTGGAAAACCAAAGCTGTTTCTCTCACAATTGTGGTTAATTATAGCAAAGGGATACAGAATAAAAGAATAAAATCAGCCAAAGAAATGGTTTCATAGGGTGGCGTCCAAGAGAAACCATGTATGGGATTCTAGTTATTCTTCCCTTCTCTCAGTAGTGGTAAGTCAACATTTAGAATGTGTTTCCAACTGGGAAGCTCACTTCAAGCTTTTGTGTCCAGGATTTTGTTGCTTGTCAGTCATATAGACATGGAGTGTTACATGAGTGACGTTGGCTACTTAGTCTCTAGTGCCATTAACCCAAAGAGGTCAAACTGATACATGTATATGAGGGTCTCAGGTAAGAATATCAGATGCTCATTCTAAATGACATTACTTAGCATAAACTATCTGATGTGGCTTACGGTCTCAGGTATACTATTGATAGTACAAACGAAGACACTCTGATCAGACAAGACCTCTTTTCAGAGGGTTCAGAGCTAATCTCATAGGAGTCGATCAAAGGTTAGTCATTTCTTTGAAATATGCAGGGTTTGAGCACCCTGAGACTGATGAGTTACATTTTTAACTGCGTAGGGTCTTCCCCAAAAATGAACCTTGAGATGATTCACTTAACCTCTCACTTAAACTCAAAGCTGCCTTCCTTCTGCCTGCCCCTCCCTTCCCCAATTCTGCCACACATACCACCACCACTCTGCAGGAGGAACAGACCTTATCCCCATGAAGCTAAATCAATCAGGATCAATTTCAAACTAGATCACATTCTTTTCCAGCAAGTCCATAGAAATCCTCTAGATTCTGGAGTCTAGAGAGTCCTTTGCCTCTGCCTACTTTCATGCTTTGAGGACCACCTCCAGTGCTCAGTCGGGAGATTTCACTTACACTTTTATGTTTATTTTCAAAGATATTCTAAGTTAGATTAAGTCTGCCCCATATTTTCTTCACCATATGTTGTATTGACTTTGGTACATATTTTTTGTTTATTCTTTGAAACTCAATTTAGTTGTCCTCTTCTGCTAGTATTTCATTGTTGCCAGCCTCTTTGAGAATACAAAAAATATGCAGATTCAAATATCCTACTAATTTGTGCCCCATGCACCATGTTAGACATCTATAGAGAAATCTATAGTTGAATGGAGCATTTGAATTGCATTTTTATATTTTAGCATGCAAATCTTGAGAGATGATATGTGTGCTAACCCAGATAATTGATTGAGACATTAGTCATTTCCAATTTAAAATGAAGCATGAAACAATGTTATATATTTAAATGGTAAAAATTAAAGGATAAATTCAATAGTAAAAGGAGAAAAACCAAAAGTACAGCACTGAGTTTTCCTCATTGCAAATATATACTGTTTTTGTAGAAGTGTTTTTATATTAGTTTCTTGTAAATCAAATGTTTTTGATGCATAATCCCATGTTCTTAAGAAATCGTTCACAGACATAGTGTTTCAAGGCTTCTATGTGACAAAACCATTTTTAGAACAAAAAGAAAAATTAAGTTACAAAGACATTTAGAATTGTTTCCAACTGGGAAGCTCACTTCAAGCTTTTGTGTCCAGGATTTTGTTGCCTGTCAGTCATATAGACATGGGAGTGTTACATGAGTGATGTTGGCTACTTAGTCTCTAGTGCCATTAACCCAAAGAGGTCAAATAATCACATAAATGTGATATTATATGACCATCAATATTTCTGTTCACATCTTTCCTTATCAAAAGAAAAACAAATTAAATATTTTTATTTCTAGGGAATATATGCCATTTAGGCTTCCATAGAGAAACAGAACCAGTAGAATTGATATATTTAAATGTTTAATATTTTACATTATATATGAAATATAGTATTTATTGAATAGGTTTATATTAATTTTATGAATTATTCATTTGTTTGTTTGAAGAAATTGGCTTATGTGGTTGTGGCCTCTGGCATGTCTGAATTCCATGGAGGAGACCATCATGCTGGAGACCCCAGAGTTCATGCTGCAATGTTGAGAAAGAAGTTCTTCTCTTGGGAACCTCAGTTTTTACCTTTAAGGTCTTTAAATGATTGGATGAGGTCTCAGCTCACTATGAAAGGTCACCTCATTTGCTCAGAGTCCTTGTAGAAGTTAACCACAGCTACAAAATATCTTCAGAGCAACACCTAGATTAAGGTCTGATACTATAACCTAGACAAGATTACACAGAAACTAACCATCATAGGGTAGAAAAATGAATTTTAAGAACAGAACATAAAAATTATTTTTTTTTAAAATGTGCATTATATCTGGAGATCCAAACAGCTAGAGGCTGTCAGCTACCAGCACTCCTAGTGGCATAATGGAAAGCCTGCTCATAGCTAACTCCGGAGTTTTCCTTTACGTTTATATGCACTTTTGTGTACCTTTTGAGTACTCTAAAACTGCATGCAATTTTTAATAAACACGTATTAAAAACCCACGGAAGTAAACAAAATGATTAAATGTTTCAAAATGAAAGGATTATCATTGACTAAGGACTAATATGAATGTCATAGGCACATAAAAGTTGCATTAAGAACATTAAAAAGAGAGGCTTGTGGAGAATCCTCACAGCAACAAGTGCTTGTAATGCTCCCTTCAGAGCAAGAAGGAAAACAGAAATGCTAACGGCAGCTTTTAGAGTTCATAGCAGATGAATGACAAAACTGTCAACTCCCATTTTGATGATTTTGTATTTGTCAAAGAGAATAACTAAAAATGTTTAAAATAATATAGTTGACATCATTTTGAAATATTGAAAGTGAAAATTTTGAGAGATTCTATGATAATGCAACTGTTCTAAATAATTTCTGCCCTCTGGGTCCAGGGAACCGGCAATGTACAGAGGAATTCACCAAAGTATCATTGATAATGCTTGTTATAACTGACAGCACGAGTGATACTTAAGATAGAAATCAATACTGCATCAATAATTTTTAGACAATACAGAAAGGCATTTTATATTCCAGTGTTGTCCAATAGAAATATATAGGACTCATTTGTAATACTAAATTTTCTTTTTTAAAAGAAATATATTTTATTGATTTTTTTTTACAGAGAGGAAGGGAGAGGGATAGAGAGCTAGAAACATCAATGAGAGAGAAACATCGATCAGCTGCCTCCTGCACACCCCCCATTGGGGATGTGCCTGCAACCAAGGTACATGCCCTTGACAGGAATCAACACCTGGGACCTTTCAGTCCACAGGCCGACACTCTATCCACTGAGCCAAACCAGTTTCGGCTAAATTTTCTAATTATTATAAAAATATGTAGAATCTGCTGAAATTAATGTTAACTTTATCTTTAATTTAATTTAATATGTCTAAAATAATACCATTTCCATATGCAGTCAATAAAAATTAATAGTAAAATATTTCACAACACTAATTTTTTAATAGCTGGCTCATACTTAACACTTATAGCCCATGTTCATTTTACACAAAATTTTCATTGGCTATTAAAAAACTAGATTTAAAACTAAGGATTAATTTTCTTTAATATTTAATTCTGCATTTAGATTCCTTAATGTCAATGTTATATATATTCAAGATAATAATATTCACTATCCTTTTTGTCATCAAATTATGATTAACATCAAAAGTTAATGGAATGTTTAATAAGTTGAAAAGCAACTTTATTTTTTAATTCGTTGATTTTTTAAAAATTTATTTATCCTGCAAGATAGATTATTTATCTCCTGGGATGCTACAATATTGAATGGAAAAAAACAACAACAAAAAATAAAAAAAAATAAAAACAAAACATATATCCTAAAATGTATTTCCTTATAACAACATGGGGTAAAAAGAAAATTATGACATTGATTAAATTTGTTTCAGAATCAGAAGTTCTGGACCACCAGTGCCTTTTAAAACAGTCTCTTAACCTTTTTTTCATTTTGTTTTGTTTTGTTTTGTTTTGTTTTGTTTTGTTTTTGTTTTGTGTGTTTTTTTGTCTGTGAAGCTTCTGATTTCCCCTTCAATTTTGAATGACAGCCTTGCTGGGTATAATATTCTTGGATTCAGTCCCTTGTTTTGCATCACTTTGTATACTTCCTTCCAGGTTTTGTATTGTTTAACTGGCAATATAAAGCAAGTAAGACAATTCTGGTCCAAACATCTGCATTTTCAAAATATCTATGAGCTCATAGTTTGTATTCTATTCACATATGCATTTAGACAATGAATTCCCATGTATCAAAACCTTTAATAAATTAAGTTTAACCAAGAGAGCATACAAATTATTTTGAAAAATTGCTTATTAACTTCCAGAGAATAAAAGTTAACTTTTATAGCTGGTATTTAAGCACTCCTGTATAATGTTTATTTTTCTTGTACAAACTATCAATATGTATATGTATTCTTTCGTTTCCAGATATGAGCCTCTTGGCTGAGTGTTCTGAAGCCACTTTTGCATATTTCTAGCACATGGTCTGGTAGGACCTAAGATTCCATCTTCCACATTGTTACCTAAGTGTGTTTGCAATACTTTTAACTTGATATCCTGGAGAATGTTTGGAGTAATTGTTCAATCTTTGCAAATAAATTTATTTTGACTATATAACCTGTCTTTCATAGAATTCATGGTCCTCCTCCAATGGCTTGCTCTCTCTCTCTCTCTCTCTCTCTCTCTCTCTCTCTCTCTCATTACTACTGCATAGAGTTTAACTAAATATTAATCCCTTGTTGTGGGACACCACTGTTCTCTTTTTTATAATACTATTACAAAGCCCCTGACAACAAAGCTATTCTGAGTGCTCTTGTTTGGTTGTTTAATACATGATGAGTTAGATCTATACACCAAAAACACATCATAGAAAAAAAAATGCTGCTTGATTTTCATGACTTATTTCAAAGGTCTAATCAAGAGCCATTTATAAAACACAATAATTTTGTCACACTAAAATAACTAAGAAAAATATCCTTAAAAAAAGGTAAATGAATTGCCAATTGTGTTCTGACTTGATTTGCCTGTGATGAATAGTCCAACCCTCATTTTATTGTAATTTTTATTATAGATTGATTTAGCATAATCATCAAATGAAAAATAAGCATTTTATAAAAATTATTTAAAGAATAAATCATTTGTGCTTCATTTTAGATTGAAATCATTACTCTAGAATCAATAATTTTGATATTTGTGGTCACCAACATCCACTCTGTTAATAATTAAATGTATCCAGTTGTAAGGAATATATATTTATCAGAATATAGCAGAGCACATTATCTTGTTTTCTATTGTTTCTATAGGAATATTTAGGTATACAGATCATTGCATTCATAGAGTATGTGAGGTGCATTAGCATGTGTATTAATCTATCTGCTCTCACGAAGTATGGAGCTCAGTTTTAATCACTTTCAAGGTAAGGTTTTTGTTTACCAGTCTTTAGAAATTAATCACTGTCACTGCATTGTTAAAAGAAAAAATAATAGGACATTGATGAAGTGGCTACAATTTGTGCAGAGTATATAAATATTAGATTATGCAGAACCAGACCAAAAATCTTAATCTTAAATATTTTACTGCAGTAAGATTTTTTTTTTTTTTTCTGGCTGCCAGCTAAAAAGTGGTGTTTGAGAAAGAAATATACATTTCTTGAAAATACAAAATAGTTAAAAGAAAAAGGCTTCCACAGTTATGTTTTAAAGGAAACTTTTACTCTGTACAATACACACTCTTCTGCCAATTTCAGAAAAAAATTAGTACGGTCATTCAAATTTCTGTAGTGTGACTTACTGTTATTAACGTAGTGAAAGGAACATTTTTCCTAATTAATTTGGCTGAAGTGTTAAGAATCCAGATAGATAAAACATTTTCTTGCACTCAAGGAAAACAAATGAGTACAGGCAAATTAGTTTTAAAAATGTGACATTTAAAAATAGAAACATAGAGCAGATTTACTTGTGTACCATTCTGTAATGGCTTCTGATAATGTATTTTTTTGCTAACCTTGTAACAAGCACTATACTCATCTAATTTTTATAACAATTCAATGAGGTAGGTTGTGTTATTATCTCTGTTTTTATAGCTGAGTGGATTGCACCAGGGACAATAGAAACTTGTGCAAGGTCACAGAGTCAGAAAGCAGAGGATGTGTGATGTGAATCCAGGAATGCGATATTAAATCTATGAACAGTTGCCCTATATTACCAGATACTGGAGGAAATCTGTTTAGACTGTAATATTTTGCAGTTGGCATTCTTTCCTTCCTCCTTTCCTTTATTCATTTAGCAAGCATTTATTGAGCACCAACTGTGTGCCTGACAATGTCTGCAAGTCCCATAGGGTCTTTGCCACCCCTGTTGGGGAGAGGGGGGTTGTAATTTTGTCAGAGAGATGCATATGTCACTTAAAAATCGCAATCCATTTCTAATTGCAATTAAACTTGAAAAGGAGGCATATTTTCCTAGTGTAGCTAACCTTCTTTTCCAGGGTAAAGAAAGTGCCAATGTTTGGGACTACAAGCCATGTCTTTATTTTATATCCCAGATGCCACGAGGCAAAGTAAGGGCGTGGTCAAGATGTTTACAACATTCTCGTGGGTTTTGAAACAACTCAACTACATGCACCTGAACTCTATCAAGCCCACATCATTCAGGCACGTGGGACCACGTGTTCGGACCACAGGTTCAAGCTGACAACTACAGCTGTTGGCTATAATTGTGCTGGGAGGGCTCTGCCCTCCAAGCTGGGACTTGCACGTGGCCACGAGAGGACTGTGCCCTCTCCTCATTCCAAGGTTTGAACCTGTCCAAACACTGTAGCCACTCTCCACAAAGTAACCAGCTAGGAATGTAGAAAGTGGTGGTCTGGAGTTTAGGAATTTGCATTTGAACTCAAAAGCTATAGGTAGCCATGGGACATTTTAAAGGAAACAAAAACAAAAACATAGTAACCAGATATTTTATCAGTGTATGACAACAAACACTATTGTCTGTATCTGGCAAGGCATGACATGTTACATACATTAATAGATATGCTATGCAAAATTCTAAATACCAGGGGATAAGGACAAAGAAAACAAACATTATTACCTCTGAGGAAAATGTTTTTTCATCTCAGGAGATAGTGAATAAACCCATAGACAAATTAAACGTGTGCTCCTTTGTAATGGCAAAAAGTGGTACAGAGAACAAGCTTACAGAGCAATTAAAAGATTATAAAATTAAATAGAGGATTTAGCAAAGTCTCACAGGACAACAGAACAAAGGGGAAGTGAAGGAGGGAACTGTTAAATATCAGAGCAAGTAGCGTTTAGTCAAAGGTCACAGCGAGTTTTAGTCAGTTCCAGGGGGATAGGTTCTGCCTGTTGGGCTTGAGGGAAATCAGTTTGGCAGGAGAAGAGCAACCGACAAGGGAGAAAGGGAAGAGGGGAGGTGGAGGGGAGGCAAAGACCCTATGGGACTTGCAGGCATTGCAAGGTGTCTGGCTCGCACTCCGTGTGAGGAAAGCTCTTAGTTTTGAGCTGAGGAGTGACTGGCTCTCACTTATGCTGAAGTGTTGTGTTGAGGCTACATCTGGAGCTTAATCTACTGTAATAATCTAGGAGAAAACATAATGTTGGCTTGCACTGTGACAGCTGCAGGGGAAATGGTGAGGGTTCTAGGTATAATGTAACTTCTAAAGAAATTGCCAACTACGTGGAAAGAGTGTGAGAAAGGAATTACAGCTGATTTTAAACCCTTTCTTGTTTGTTTGTTTTCCTGAGGGATAAGAATATTTGTGTTTTTCCATTAAATTAGATGAAAATAATTCTGGGAAAAATAACTACAGGGAAAAGGTTAATACAATCAGTATTTTGTATGTTACACATATGACATTACATGACATTCAAGAGGAGATATTCAGTACTCAATAAGAAATATAAGTCAGTGGCTACCAGAAGGAAGGGCCTGGGGGATAGTAAAGGGTAGAGGGGATCACACATACAGTGATGGAACAGGGTCTGACTCTGGGTGCTACACACACAATGGAATCCACAGATGATGGACCACAGAACTGCACACTTGGAAACTATACAGTGTTATTCATCAAGGTCACCCCAATAAATGTAATTTTTTACAAGTGGCCAATGTTGCTGACAGATCCTGGAGGATAAAGACTGAGACCCTCTCTTTTCTCCGGCTAAGTTCCCTTCAGACAATAGAGGTGGATCCACTGTTCAGGCTAAGCCGTTTTTCCTTGGAGTGATATTAAATTACAAGGAGAACTCCCATATGATACAGCAATCCATCTCTGTATATGCCCAAAGGAAATAAAACCAGTATCTCCAAGATATCTGTACCCTCATGTACAGTTCAACATTCTTCATAATACCAACACGGGGAAGCAACCAAAATGCCCCGCATCAGCTAAGCGGATAAACAATGTCCTTACACACAATGGAGATTATTTAGCCTTAAGAAATGTAAACCTGAAAGCTGGTGCAGGTGGACTGCAGCCTTTCTCCCTGGGCTCCTCCGGGCCCCTGCTCTGGCCAGCAGATGAGCTGGGCCCAGGGACCCGCAGCAGACCCCTTCCCACTGACCAGAGCCCTCCTGCAGGTGCCCACCGGCCAGGACCAGGCTGGGGAGTAGAAGCCAGCCTCTCTCCCCCCCCCCCCCCCCCCCCCCCCCATCTCCACCACCTGGTGAAGGCGGCCTCCCCAAGGAGTATCCAGTGGACCCCAGGATCTGCAGCCTGACCCTCCAGGGCCTAAGCAGGGACACCCCCCCCCCCATGCCCCTTCCCCTGCCCAGCTCCGAGCCCCCAGAACAGGAGGAGAGGGGGGGCAGCGGTGCTGGAACCCGCCCAGAGGGAGGCCTAGAGGCAGGTCTTCATGGACACAGCTCCCACCCTCAGGGCTTGGAGCGGGCGGCTAGGGAACCTGGTGACCCTCCGGCCCAAATGGAGGAGACTCACCTGGTTCTGAGCTGGAAGGACAAAGGCTTTAAGGGCCGAAGGTGAGGGAACCGCATCCAAACAGGCGATTGGCTGGGTTCTGCAGACCCTGGGTTCGGAGGAGAGATGGCAGAGGCGCAGACAGCATCTGGCTGCCAGGACTGAGACGGGCCCACCGCCCTTGGCGAAGATTTACAGGCCCTTCAGGGAGGCCTGGGCGAATAACATGAAGCAGCTGCCCTCATCTTTCCCCGCCTTCCAAAGGAGAGCTTGGCAGCATGCGGGCCTCCTAGATGCACAGAGGTTGATGACAAATGATTAAGTAGAGTTAGGAAATCATACATCTTGCAAACGCCTTTTGTGTGTGTGTGTGTGTGTGTGTGTGTGTGTGTGTGTCCTTTTTAACTTGTTAACCGGGGAGTTCCCTTTTTAATTACACAACGTACAATGGGCGCATACTCTTTTACTAGGACGAGTCAGTATGTCATGCCCAGTGGACTTAATTTTATATTATTATTATTTTTATTTATACTTAATTAAAATAAATGAAATATGTATTCTTCGTTTACATATAAAGCACAAAGGAAAATACAAAATTACAAACAAATAGAAAAGAATACCAACAAAAAAATGGAAACATCGAATTAAAAAATTATAAATTTTACAAACAATTATAAAGATTACAAAAAATATATATATTTTATTTCTATACACAATAAAAAACATAAAAAGTTAACAATCACAGAACAATAAACAAAAGCACAGAAATAAAATAGAAATATTGAGTTTAAAAAATTGAAATATAGATGTAAAAATTCAAAACTCAACTTCCATGTGATGTATTTTAAAACAATTGTTGATACATAGTGCTACCTTACAATCAGAACACCAGTATGTAGATTCTTTCCTACACCTTTTTTGTAGCAAACTCGGCATTTCCTGGATTTAGTTTTTCCTATATTCCTTTTCATTTGTTCTGGAAAATGCCTTTCAACTAAGCATGATGGTTTAGATGTAGAGCTGCTTGTTGATGTCTTTGGGTGGGTTTTCACTATGTTGTTATCTACCAATTTCTCTACACACTCTATCAAAAAGTGTGATCAATCCAAAAGACCTTTATCTTTTTTGTATATAATATATGCATTGAAGCAGCACATATCAATTAATTGTAGAAAAAAAATTTTATAAATTTTTTTTACCTTATTACAGGCAGCCCTGTAGGCCACCATAACTCCATCTCCCAAATCTACGCCGCCCATATTCTTGTTATAATCCAGGACAACATTCGGTTTTTCTTGCCTTCTTCCTCTCTTTTCAATCATTGTCTTTTCGTCATTATGAATAGAACTGAGCATCAATACGTCTTTTTTATCCTTCCATTTTAAAACCATAAGTTTGTCTTTGATTCTTACTATATGTTAATTTTTTCTGTAATTTTTTTGTTTTTATTTCACTAGGTATTCTGACTCTGTTTATCCTCATTGTTCCAACAATGTCTGTATTGTTTTGACACAAGAGTTCAGCCAAATGAATTGACATATAGAAATTATCTAAGTAAATCCTATACCCTTTATTCAGTAAGTCATGTGTTAACTCCAAAACAATTCTTGTTGATTGTTTTTCTTGTGGGTAGTTTGAATCATAATTTGTGTCCTTACCTGTGTATAAAATTATATTTTGTATGTATCCAGATTGGCTTTCACTCAAAATAAACAACTTCATTCCAAATCTAGCTCTTTTTGTAGATATATATTGTTTCCAAGATAAATTTCCTTTCCATAATAAAAAAGATTTATCTACGCATATTTCTCGTTCACATACATAAAAACTTTTCTGACAAATTATTGATGATTGGATCAATTTTATATGTTTTTCTATTATATAAAGGTTGGAGATATAAAAAATATAAGTAAATGATATATAATACGAAAATACTAGGTAGGTAAGTGTAAGTACGTACCCGTCACTGCTCGCCCAGAACACGTCTACCACTCTCAATAGCGAAATTATACTGATTTCCTCTGTGTCTTAAATTCATGTGGAGACATGTATGGATGACTAATACCTTTGTTGTTCGTAAATATACATCCCGCCTGTTTCAGGGCGCAACATATATTTCAAGGATGTATTCATATGTCCTACCCGTACCTGATATTGTTTACTACGTTTGACATATTTATACGTCCCGCTCGGTTAACAGGTTAATCAAAAGGAATGTCTTCTGCCAATGCCTTTGAGGTGGAATTGTCAGACTACCTCTGGAAAAGGCAGGAGATAGCAGGAGTGGTGCCTGTTCCCCAGGGGTTAGAGGTCATGGAGTAAAAGACCTTGAGGAGGAAGGAAAAAAGGTCCCAATGCCACACTGGTCATATTGAAGAGACATTTTCATTGTATAACATTGTTTTAACTGTGCACTATTGTATAATATAACAGTTGACAGTGCTAAATACTTTTATGAAATATTTATGTTTCTATATGTTCAGAAGTGCCTGATAAAAGTAGAGGTAGTAAAAAAAGAAAAAGACCTTTTAATAAATATCAAATACTGTTATTTTGGGGATGGCCAAACCACCTCTTTGAACAGTACACATCTGTTCATTGGTTCAAGGGAGAAGGAAAAGCAAAGAGCTGGGTGCCAGTGTGTTTCAAAATGAGGCAGATTAACCATTGTCTTTTATGTTCATACATTTACTTTTACTGAGCTGTGTTTATAGTGTATATAATGGACAAATGAGTCCTAATAATGTACAACATTTAGTCTTTCTAGATGTTAAAGAGGTTGCCAGTGTATGACAAAAATAGAGTGAGAAACCAATGCATTTTGTCCACTTTTGTTAAAATTTCTAGGAAAGATTGTCTTTTGAATATTTGAGCATCATATATACATGGAGTTGGACATGGGGTTGTTGAACCATCTCAGAAATGGGCATTGGGACTTGTTCACTAGGCTGGCAGCAGGGGGCACAAGGAAGGACAGAGCTGGGAGGTGGGGATGTGTTCATATTCACATGGTGGTGATAACCACTGATGTGCCTGAATCTCTTTACTTGTGCTACAGGGTTATAGGAATATGCTGTTAAGTACTTCAGTCAAAACTTGTCTCCTTGCTGATATTTTAAATGGAACATTAAAGGAATGTAGTATTGTAATTGTAACTTTGCCAATATCTTTATCTAGAGGCCTGTTGCTATTTTTGTCACCAAGAAAGGATTACATTTTCTTCCAGATTGAGATGGTGTAGGGTATTTTTGGTTATCAAAATAGCTTTGGGACTTTGAAATGGTAAATATTCATGATGTGTGAGAAAGCATCATATATAACCGTACCATCTTAATTACATAAAAATGGAAGCTTAGCTGGGTAGATACACAGGACTTAGAAGGACATGTCAGACTATAAACTGCTTGTGATTATGGATGGCTTTGCTTGTGTTTTTCAGTTTCCTACATATGTACAAGTTAAGTTTTTAAAAAATGAATGTTACTTTAAAAGCCTAAAAAAAACCAAACAAACAGTAAATTCCACCATGTGCAACAACATAGAGGAAGTTGGAAGATGTTATGCAAAGTGGAATAAGCCAGAAACAGAATGGCAAATACTATAGGATCTACTTACATGAGGAATTGGAAATATTTAAACTCATAGAAACAGAGGATAGAATGGTTAAACCAGGGTCTGGTGACGGAGAAATGGGGAATGGTTGGTCACATGGTATAGAGTTTCAGTTATATAGGTTGAATAAATCCTACAGATCTACTGCATATCACAGTATCTATGGCAAATAACACTGTATTAAACACATAAAAGCTTGCTTAAAGAGTAGATATTACATTGTGTTCTTATCACAATAAATAAATAAACAAATAGGAGGAAACTTTTGGAAAGAGAGGTTTATTACATTCATTGTGGTCATGCTTTTATGGGTGTGTATTTATCTTCAAATTCATCAAGTTGCATACATTCAATATCTACAGCTTTTCACATGTCAATCATATGTCAACAAAGTGATTTTTTTACATAAGTGGATGGATAGATAGATAGAACTGCTTGCTAGGTATTGTTACAGGTTTTGACAAAGCTTCATTTACTTAATCTTCACAAGAATCTTATTGTAATACATAATTTATTCAAAATTGGAGCTAGAGTTTTCTGATATGGGCAAGGAAAAAATAATACATGGGAGGAAAAGAATTGGTATAACATTAAGAAATCTCTAGATGTTGTATTTCTTTCACATGGATATTCTCAATAAAATGCCAAAAGTAATATCAAGCACTCCTAAAACACACAGAAAATGATTAATAACTGTTACATTGTATATCTTAGACTTCCTGTTTACACAATATGGCTTAAACCTGTATCTCCTTGTTTGTCCCCACCAAGAAAAAGCATAAAGCATAAACTTAGCACTAATGCAAGAGACAATGATGCTGTCCTAGATGGTTTGGCTCAGTGGATAGAGCGGCAGCCTGCTAATTGACGGGTCCCAGTTTCCATTTCGGTTAAGGGTATATGCTCAGGTTTTGGACTCAATCTCCAGTAGCAGGTATGCAGGAGGCAGCTGATCAATGATTTCATCTCATCATTAATGTTTCTCTCTCTTTCTCCTCCTTTCCGCTCTGGAATCAATAAAAAATTATTAAAAAAAACAAAACAAAACAAAAAACAAGCAAAAAACCAAGAGAGATAATGATGCTGAGAGATATAGAAGATAGCAACAGAGTTGGCAGGAGAAACTAAACTATACCAAGCAAACTAGTCTAGGAAGCAACCTCCTTAATGCCCCTCCTCCTGCAGTCAGGCAGGCAGGCAGAATCTAGTCATCATTAGTGTACTGGTGTGAGAAGCTGCTTTATTTAAGTCAGACAAGACTCTCCTGCTTGCTCAGAGACAACTGGCAGGATGGGGGGGGGGGGGGTGCGGGAGGGCGGGTCACTAATAAGAGAGATCTCATTGCATGCAATACCCCAAGAAATATCAGACAGGATAAACCTTTCCTGTCACCACAGACAGCTCCATTAGGGACTTCTTTGGACCCCCATGGTACCAGATAAACAAAGCATACCAACAAACAATGTTTCCAAAACTTAAATCACCATGGGAACTCCAGCTCACAAAAGTAAAGTCATCCCATGTACTAAACCTAAGCTGGGTAAATGACTGGTAAAATAAAATACATAAAGAGAACCCAGAATCCTCTAGCATAGTAGACACAAATCTCTAAGGTACAACCACCTGTCGTACCAATAACCTAGAAAATCAAAACTTAAATGATGGAAGACATTTTACGGATGCCAATATTTAGTTGAATCAGATTGTGGAACTATCTGACAAGACAAGGATTTTAAAGCAACTCTCATAAAAATGCTTCAACAATCAAATGCATATTCTCTTGAAAGAAAATAAGTAAAGTTGTAGCAAAGTAATATCATAAGAAAGAAACAAAAGGTGATTATAAATCTCAAAAGTACAACTACAATAAACAACACTTCCTGCATGGAGTACAGTACAGGAAACAGAAGATGGAAGCAGTGACTTTGAGGAAAGAACCATAAAACTAACCCAAACTGTAAAACAGAGAAAAAAGCTGGACCAAAAAAAAAAAAAAAGAGCCAACATTTGTATCATTGAAGTCCCTGAGAGAGAAAAGAAAGAATATTTGAAATATACTGAAAGTATCTGAAAGCTGTTAATGTAAAAAAAAACCACAAAAACCCAAAACATTGAAACCTGTAAATAATTTTTGTGAGTTTTTTTGAGCTGAACCGTGGACACATGCTGGGAAGCAGAACCTCGAAGGATTGAGATAATGTTGCCTAGAATGGCTGGTTAATACATCTGTATTTATAGGTGGATTACATGAAATTCATTGGTGATAGATTAAGGAGTTGGGATAAAGCAAAGAAGTGGGAAATCCCTGGGATTGGGTGAAAAGTAAAATGATGGTCACATATTTAGGTGGGTGCAGGAACAATTAACATGATAATGAAGGAATTTGTGGTATCTGCCCTGGAGCCCACCACATTAGGTTGTGCCCCAGGGGCTCCAGAAAAAGAGAATTTACAAGTTACCCAGATATTTCAAGGGCATGTTATCATAGATGCAAAAGACAGATAGGCTCAGTCAAGGTAAAGGTTGACCTTGTCAGTGTAGATACAGGCCTAGGATATAACTGTCCACCACAACTGCATTTAGTTAAAGTTTAATTTCAGACCATCTTTTGTGGTTCCTTTAGGTCTCTGAGTTTGCAAGAATGCCATGCAGGCCTCCCCTGAGCTGATCAGGTCAGCATGTGGCCCCTTTTGTCCACAAAGCATAATGATTGAAAAATTTCCAAATTTTGCAAAAGTTGCAAACTCATTGATAGAAAGAGCTGAGTGAACACCAAAATGAAAAGAAATCCACTTCAAGACTCATCATCAGCAAACTTTTGAAAGTCAAAGATAAAAAAATAATAATGCAGGGGAGGGAGGAGACAACTGGAGGGGGGATACCTATAATTCATTCAACAAAAAGAATAATTAAAAAAAAAAATCAAGGAAAAGTCAACCCAGTTCTAGGTAAAGAAAAGTTAATATGGATGCTTGCCATATATATTTTGATACTATGTATTTGTAATTAATTATTTGGAACAAAAATTATTGTTTGAAAATATCTGTAACTATGTTTTCCTTTTTTCTCTTATCCTATTACAATAAATGAGAGGGGAAAGTTAAAACGTTTTTTTTTAATTTTTTATTTTCACATGATTACCTTTGCTCAATGTGCATTTCTGTCTCTTTCTACTTTTTATTATTCTGTGAAACTGTTAAATCTAGCTGAGGACTTGACGGTATTTCAAAGTTAATCAAAACAAGAAATCAAAGAAAATGTTTATTGTAATGAATACAAATACCTTCAAGTTTACAATATGTTTCAGAAACACAGTAAGTTTAAGTAGATTATAATATACCAGAGGCCCTGATGCAGGAATATTTGTGGACTTGGGAGAGGGAGTCCCTCAGCCTGGCCTGTGTCCTCTTGCAGACCAGGAGCCCTTAGGGGATGTCTGACTGACCTTTGAGAGGTGACTGGTGAGATGATCAGGGTATGGCACCGGCCACTGAGCGCTCGAGCACCCCGCACACACACACCAATTACCCCTCTACCACTGCTGATCACTGCCTCCTCCTGATTGCCTTCCCCTCTCTCTGCCCTCTGGCACCCACCTTGACTGGCCTGGAACCACCTCTGGCTCACCAGCCCCACCCCCTGCTGACTGGTCATTCCACCATTTGGTCGATTTGCATATTTGCTTTTATTATATACCGTGGGATGCTTTATAGTTATAATGCTCATTTAAAGTTACAGATATTTTCTCAGTTACTGAACGTAGGAAGTGGTCCTCTGTGATCCCTTTTCAGCATAGTCAACTTTTAATGGAACTGGTTACTGAAGCTCCCCAGGGCAAACTGAATGTAGGGAGGAAGAGGATTAAGAACAAAGAATTCTTGCCGAAACCGGTTTGGCTCAGTGGATAGAGCGTCAGCCTGCGGACTGAAGGGTCCCGGGTTCGATTCCGGTCAAGGGCATGTACCTTGGTTGCGGGCACATCCCCAGTAGGGGGGGTGTGCAAGAGGCAGCTGAGCAAGGATTCTCTCTCATCGATGTTTCTAACTATCTATCCCTCTCTCTTCCTCTCTGTAAAAAATCAATAAAATATGTTTTAAAAAAAAAAAAAAAAAAAAAAAAGAACAAAGAATTCTAAACTTGAGCCAGCATCATGGTGGAAAGGCCTCAGCACCCCCCTCCCCTCTTTTTTTTTTTTTTTTTTTTTTTTAATAACTCAATAGGAGGCAATAAAACCTAGGTGACATATGAGGAAACTATTAAACCAATGAGGAACAGGGAATGGGAGGAGGGGATAAACAGGCTGGGATTGCTACTCTTTGTGTGCCTGTACAACAGGACACTGGTCTTGAGCATGTATTAAAAAGTGCCTTTTGCTGGTCCGTTATTTGAATTTAGACAGGTGAGCCTTTCTCACACTGAACCATCCTAGCAACACTCTGAAACAGGAGTCATAATGTCACCAGAAGAAGCATGATTAACTTTGACATGATACTAGGATTTTGAGCCTTACCTTAGTTAAGCCCAGCTTAAATCTTTTTCTTTTTTTTAAAATATATTTTATTGATTTTTTTACAGAGAAGAAGGGAGAGAGATAAAGAGTTAGGAACATTGATGCCAGAGAAATAGCTGCCTCCTGCACACCCCCTACTGGGGATGTGCCCACAACCAAGGTACATACCCTTGGCCAGAATTGAACCTGGGACCCTTCAGTCCTAGGCCAAGGCTCTATCCACTGAGCCAAACTGGTTGGGGAAGCCCAGCCTAAATCTTAAGTTTAATGTTTAACTAGCCTGAATAATTTTGGATAATGAATTCAACTTCTTTTCACATTTTTTTACTTGCAATGAGAGAGAAATATTTATTCTGTTGGTAAAAATATGGCATAATTAAATTCTTACAAATGTGTGCTGAACACAGGTATCTGAAATTAATTGATAATTAATAAAAAAGTGAGTCAACCTAGTCTCAGAAAGGCAACCTAATTTTCTCAATCTTCAGGATACAAAATAACATAACTGGTACTAATATAAAGTTATAGTGTCCTTTAGCTCTATTTCAACTCTAAGGAAAATGGGAATTATTATTTATTTTCAAACAAATAATTTAATAAAGCCCCTTTGAAAACAGGAATTGAGCAACTAAGCCATCGTTGAATCACAAAAACTTGCTGAATTCCTTAGAGAGGGAAGTTTGTTTAACAAATGTTGGATCAATTAATTTATATGAAAATATATTAATAAATTGCTATTTTGGGTTAGTGCATTCAGTTCTACTCTTTCATTGAGAATCAATGGCAAGAAACAAATACTTGCCTCTTTATTATGAATTATGTGAAATTGAGTACAATAAAAAGTAGTAACAAATTCACACTCAATAAAATTAGAATGCAATTCTATGACATAGAAAATCTTTACATAGCATTTAATTAATCATGAGTGCAAATTAAAGTATTGGCTTTTATAATCTTTCTTACTGGTTTCCTTACAGTATCATTATCATTGTTTCTTACAAGAACTTTCAAAATTCATTGCAACTATGTATAATTTCTCTCTTCAAACTGCATTCATGAAGTACAGCATTTAAATTGGTAGTACAGGCATCATTTTTCATGGTCGCTTTAGGATTAAATCTCTCTACATGGTGCCTTAAGAAATATTGCCAACTTGGCTTCAAGGTGATAGGGTAGACACTGGGAGATGAGAATTCTGCAGGAATGGGTGAAAAATAGGAAAAGGCAAAGATTTCCAGCTGATAGTATAATAGGGCTCTCTGAAACAGATAAAGAGATCCTGCCAAGTCTAATGTGTAAAAATAATGAAATATTTATATGCAGGATAGTATAAGGATTAATCCTAGAACCTGAATATATTTATAATGCAAGAGAGATGCATCAGACATGTAGGGCCAACCAAACTAATTCCTTATGGGAATATCATGTTAGATCATTTCTAGAAGACAAGAGAGAATCACAAAGTCCAATTCTCCCATTTGTATCCATTAATGCCTAGAAGAGTGACATGGAGCAATTTAATAAAAGTTCAGAAACCAATCCCAAGGATGTTACTAAGAAAGTATGTCATGGATTAACCTTTACTAGTACCCTACATTTCTCCTTAAGTCATTTTTTATATTTAGTTTAGAGTGAATATGTGGTTTGCTGTCATAGATTCAGCAAATTTCATAGGAAATTTTTGTATTTTGAAAAATGAACAAGATATTAATGCATAATACACAAAACCATAAACATTGATAAGTAGTCTCCTCTTTTTGGTACCATGAATGAGCAGATCAGGCCCAATTCAACCGAGTCTATTCTTCTGAAGTGTTCTTCCTTTGCCTTTTCTGTAATCATTGTTTTGTGTTAGATTTATAATTACACAGAAGGACTTAGAAATTGATGGCTTATAAAGCCATTTTATAAAACACAATGCATTCTAGTAAAGTTTGCAAACCCCTTGTACTTGGCAAATGGATAAAGGTATTTTTCATCAGATTCATTTATCTTTGTTTCCAATTGAATTATACTCAGGTGTTTGTTCGTTGGTTGGTTTTCCCCCCAATACAAACAAGCAAAACGCTGAAAAGACTGAAAAATTGACAGATAGCTTTGGATCCACAAAAGGGGCGTGGACTCAGGGCAAAGCCTTGCCCCCAAGATTGGAGAAAAAGGTAAACACTAGAAATGATGTCTTATCAGAACAGACTCACAGCTGAAATTCTCAAAGGTGCCTGGATAGAAAATCATAAACTGGAACTGATGAATTGATGAAGGCTGAGTGCAGACAAGACTGAACATTAAAAACTTCAGGAGTCCCAGCTTTGGGTGGATACCCACATGATGTGATATTTACCTGCAGGCGCTCCCACAGCGTCCTATAGCTAAAGTCAGAAAAAAAAATCCCCTTACTCTACCAACAGGAAAGGGTGAGGGAGCAGTTGATTTTTAAATATCCCAGAGCCATGATGGGCAAACTGTGGCTCTTGAGCCACATATAACTCTTTGGCCCCTTGAGTGTGGCTCTTCCCATAAAACACCATGGTCTGGGTGAGTCTATTTTGAAGAAGTGGCGTTAGAAGAAGTTTAACTTTTAAAATTTTGGCTCTCAAAAGAAATTTCAATCGTTGTACTGTTGATATTTGGCTCTGTTGACTAATGAGTTTGCCGACCACTGCCCCAGAGCATTCTGTTCTTAACAAGGCCTACTTCAGGGGAAGCTATTTAAAGAGCCTGAAAGGGCAGAACCTAAGAGACCTGGGAAAGGAAAATACCAAGCTCCTGCAGACTCTAGCCTTCCATGAGCGAGAAGGGAAATCCCTAAATCAAGCCACACTAGCCGTCCTTTACAACCTAAAGGAGGTGAGGAAGGAGGACAGGAAGGGAGGAAAGAAGGAAGGAAGGGAGGAAGGAAGAGAAGAAGAAAGGGAGGAAGGAAGGGAGAAGAGAGGGAGGGAGTGAGGGAGGGAGAAAACACTTATGTAGTTCTCATTCCAGAGGCATGGGCTCACTAAAAAACTGATATTTAATCACAGGACTAACTATTCAAAACTTCCCTTCTCCTAATGAAACCAAAATGCGGGTGTTTGTCAGAATTTGTTGTCTCAGGGAATGGGAAAATGGTTGTGGACAAAAAAAGTTGTGGACAAAAATGGTTAGCCAAACCAAAGTTTATTGAGGGAAGCCAGTCCTGGCAAAGGAGCAGCTGGGGTTCCAGGCACAGCCCAGTGCCCAGAGCTTCCTTTCCATGTGACAGCAGGTGTTAAAGTCTGTCTGTGCACATGTAGAACCCCATAGGCCACGTGGGCTCAGAGTCGCAGTCTCCTACCATGAAGCCAAGAAACTAACGTGCCCTGGAGAGAGAGAATGAGAGTTAGCTTCCACTTTTTAATTTAGGGGCTGGATATAGCCTTGTTAGTTTCTGATTGTTCTTTTTAAAGAATTCTCTTAGTAATATCCTTGGGATTGGTTTATACATGGTGCTGCCTTGTGATTGGTTTTCTGTATGTTGTCTGTCTTAGCAATATCCATACTTTTAAAGCTCATGTCTCTTGTGTGTGTCTTTGTTCTTTCCCCTGCCCAGTTGAGTTGTCTTAGTAACTCCACTTAGTTGGATTCCTGGTTTTACTTTCTGCCTCCCAACCCATGTCTCTGTCTCCTCACTGACACCTCACTACCACATTACTGACAACCTGTTTGCAGCAACTTCCCCCCTGAAAAATTATCTCCAGCTATCAAACAAAAAAACAAAACAAAAACAACAACAACAAAAAAAACCACCACAGTATACCAAAGGCAAAACAAGAACTACAAAACAATTTAAAGAGATAGAGCAACAGATCCACACATGTCTATGATGTTGGGATTATTAGATCGGGAATTTAAGACACCTATGATGAATATGCAATAGGCTCTAATGGATAAAGTAGACAGCATGCAAGAACAGATGGACAATGTAGCAGAGAGATGAAAACCCTAGGAAAGAACAAAAAAGCAATGCTAGAGCTAAAAAAAGAAAATAAAAGAAAGGAAAGGAAAAGAAGAGAAAAGAAAAGAAAAGAAAACTACAGCACTCTTAACAGGAATGAGAAATGCCTTTGAAGGACTTTGTAGTAGACTGGATACAGATGAGATAAAAACTTTTGTGCTAGCTAGAGCACATGTCAATAAAATCCACATAAACTAAAAAAGCAAAGAAAACAAAGACTGAAAAATATAAACTGAGCATATGTTAAACAACAAAATAAAACAAAATAAAACAAAAAAAAAACTACAAAAGGTAAATCATATGTACAGTGGAAATTCCAAAAGAAAGAAACAAAAATATTTGAAACAATAATGACAGACTATTTCCCCCAAATTGTCACACACCAAGCCATAGATCCAAGAAATTCAAAGAACACAGACTACACTTAGGCATATCAATCTCAAACTACAGAAAATGAAAGATAAATAATCCTGAAAAAAGCTGGGAACTGAGTGAGGCGGGATGTCCTTAACTATAAAAGAGCCACCATGAGAATTACATCTGACTTCTCAGAAACTATGCAAGCACAAATATAGTAGAGTGAAATATTTGAAATATTGAGGATAAAAAGAAAAAAAAGCCTGACCTAGAATTCTGTGCCCTATGAAATTATCTTCAAAAGTGAAGGAGAGCCCTAGCTGATTTGGCTTAATGGAAGAGCATTAACCTGTGGACTGAAGGGTCCCAGGTTTGATTCTGGTCAAGGGCACATGCCCAGGTTGCAGGCCCCATCCCCAGTAGGGGGTGTGCAAGAGCAACCGATCAATGATTCTCTCTCATCATTGTTGTTTCTATTTCTCTCTCCTCTCCTCCTCTCTGAAATCAATAAAAATCTATTTTAAAACAAGAAAGGAGAAATACAGACTTCCTCATACAAAAATGAATTCAGGGAATATGTTATCAGTACACCATATGGAAGAAAAGAAAGACAGTCCCTTAGAGGGAAAATAAACAATATAGAATACACACTTGAACCCTACATTAAAAAATATTTTAAAACATCAAAGAAGAGATAAATGAAGGTAAAAAGGAAAGCTATTATTTCTCTCATTCCTAATTGATTTAACATAAAAGAGTTTGTTAAACTAATTTTAGCAATAACGTATTTGAATATACATTCCCACATCTATCTACGTATCTATATATGTATATATCTATATCTATATCATTTATATCTATATCTATATCTATATCTATATCTATATCTATATCTATCTATATCTGTATCTATCTATATCTACATCTATATCTATGGATAAGCAACCATCGAATCCCAAACAACGGAACAGAGGACCAAACAGGCTGTGCGAAGCTACCAGGCTGGCAGGGGGTTAGTGAAAGGCAACCATACAACCGAGCATCAGGCGGAGTGGGAAGACCAGGCCAGAGGGGGTTTAGTGAGGGGTGAAAGAATGACTGAGCAGCAGGATGCATGGGTATACCAGGCCTATGGGGGAGGGGGGGCAGTGGGGACAACCACATTGGCATGGGGGGCAGTTGGGTGTGACCAGGCCAGCAGAGGGGGCAATTAGGTGTGATCAGGCAGGTAGGCAGGTGAGCAGTTAGGATCCAGTAGTCCAAGATTGTGAGAGGGATATCAGACTGCTGGTTTAGGCCCAATCCTAAACTGGCAGTCATATATTCCCTAAAGGGTCCTGGATTGGAGAGGGTGCAGGTTGGGCTGAGGAGAAACACCCCCTGCCCCCATGCACAAATTTTGTGCACCGGGCCTCTAGTATAATTATATGCAAGTAATGTATGTATATGTAAAACAAATGATAAATAATACAAGGAGTGGGAGGAAAGAATTAAGATTATCTTGTATTCATATTATCCTTGAAGTGGTAGACTCTTATCTGAAAGTGGACTTGAATTACCTGTAAATATGTAAACAAGCATTGTAAACTCCAGGTTAACCACTAATAAATAAATAAATAAATAAATAAATAAATAAGAAGTATAACTGATTAACTGATAGCTAAACATAGAGAGAAAATAGAATTATAAAATGCTCATTAAAACCAGATAAAGCAGTAAAATTATGGAAGACAAAAATAGGAATGAAAATAAAGGTAACAAAAAGAAAACAATAATGAAAATGGTTGGATATTAATTGAATCCTATCTAATAAAAGGGTAATATGAAAATTGACTGTCATTACATAAGATAGCCACCCCCATGTGGACACAAGATGACACAAGATGGATGGCAGGGGAGAGCAGTTGTGGGAGATCAGGCCAGCAGGGGAGGGCCGTTGGGGGGCGGGGTGGGGGTGGGGGGGACACAGGCCTGCAGCAGAGGGCAATTAGGGAAGGCCAGGCCAGCAGGGGAGAGCAGTTATGGATGACCAGGCCTGCAGGGGTGGGCAGTTAGGGGCAACCAGGCTGGTAAGAAAGGACAGTTAGGGGTAAACTCAAAATGAAAAAATAAAAACGTCACACAATTAAATATTGGGACTCAGTGTGGTCACTGAATAGATCCTACTCTTCTCCCACCTCATTATGCTTCCTCTACCATCATGTCTGACAAACTCAGCATGGCTGAGATTGAGAAATTTGATAAGTCACATTTAAAGAAGAGAATGCAAGCAAAAAAGCCACTGCTTTCAAAAGACACAATTAAACAGGAGGAGCAAATATGCCACCAATGTGCACTGTGCTGCACAGTCATTGCCTTCTTATTTTACTTCTCTTAGCCGTTTACCCGTGTAAGTGCAATGAGGTTGGATTAGTTTAAATGACCGTGCTGCCTCTTTTCACATCAGAGAACTACTTCAGAGGAAAATCACCCGACCTCTCTCACCCGCCTGTCTGGCTGGCAGGGAAGGAAAAGTTTGCTTTATGGTGAAGGAGGAAGCATGGTGGGATGACAGTGAAATCTAGAGTAATAGCCAAGTTTCTCCAAGGTATTCTGCAGGCTTTAAAATGCAGTTTAATCAGCCTGGCAGGTGTGGCTCAGTGGTTGAGCATCAACCTAGGAACCATGAGGTCAGGGTTCAATTCCCCATGGGGGAACATGCCTGTGTTCCCCAGTGGGAGGCATGCAGAAGGCAGCCTATTGATTCTCTCTCATCATTGATGTTCCTATTTCTCTCTTCCTCTCCCTTCCTCTCTGAAATCAATAAAAATATATTTAAAAAAAATGCAATTTAATGAGAGTGCCATTTTTTTTCTTAAAATTATTTTACTTATTGGAATGTGCAATTTTTTAATATGAAAATAGAACATTTTAAAACCTGGGAAAAAAAAATTGAGCCCAAGTCTTGAATAAACACTTCACCAACATGTATGGCCTAGCCTACCTAATAAAAGAGTAAAATGCAAATTAACCATCACTCCGCTACACTCCACCAGCCACACCCACAGCCACGTCCACCAGCCAATCATAGTGAGTATGCAAATTAACTCCAACCAAGATGGCTGTGGCCACAGAGAGCAGGAGAGAGGCTTGGGTTTCCTGGCAAGAGAGGAAGCCAAGCTTCTGCAGCCCTGGCCACCCTAGGCCTCCACTCCAGGCTACAAAGTTTCAATTATAAAAGGTAAACAAATCCAAACAGAAATGGCAGGAGCCTCGGAGCAAGCAGGGAGCTTGGCTATGCTTCTAGTCTATAAAGTTTAAATTGTATAAAATAAATAAATTCCAGATACCAGGGCCTCCACTTGGGTCATCAGGCTGCATGGCTGGCCTGCAAACCACCACAGGCCCCTCACCCAGGCCTCTAATATGATTATAAGGATGAGTGCATGTCATTATAAATTTATCTAAACCTGTAGAATGTACAACATCAAGACTTAACCTTGAGATAAACTTTGGTGTTTGGGTGATTTGATGTTTCAAAGCAAGTTCTTCCTTTGTAAAAAACGTTCCATTCTGGTGAGTGATGTTGATAATGGGGGAGGATATACATATGTGGGCACAAAAAATATATGGAATTTTTCTGTATCTATCTCTCGAGTTTATCATGATCCTAGTTCTGCTCTAAAAAGTAAAGTTTCAAAATATATATTGGGTTAAAAAATAAGACAAAGTTCTTTATATCAGAACTTTTTCTAATATGAATATGGATTATAAATATCCCCAAAATAGAATAATGTGTAGTATATTTCAAAATTGTTTCGTCACCTGTCTCATTTTATTTAATATATTTAATTGATTTTGTACAGAGAGGAAGGGAGAGAGATAGAGAGTTAGAAACCTCGATGAGAGAGAGTCATAGATCAGCTGCCTCTTGCACACTCCCTACTGGGGATATGCCCGCAACCAAGGTACATGCCTTTGACCAGAATCGAACCCGGGACCCTTCAGTCCCCAAGCCGGTCTATCCATTGAGCCAAACCAGTCCTGGCCACCTGTCTCATTTAAAAAAATATGTATTTTTTTATTATTTTTTTACAGAGAGGAAGGGAGAGGGATAGAGAACTAGAAACATTGATGAGAGAGAAACATCGACCAGCTGCCTCCTGCTCACCCCTATCAGGGATGTGCCTGCAACCAATGTACATGCCCTTGACCAGAATCGAACCTGGGACCTTTCAGTCTGCAGACCAATGCTCTACCACTGAGCCAAACCGGTTTCGGCCTATCTCATTTTTTTAACTGAATTTCTTCTGGGAGTAGTGGTTATTGACACTGTTTGAGTAATTTTATTCCATTCCACCGTAAAACAGTATGTATAAGGTATAATCTAGAAGAGACATCTTTCCCCTATGATTATAGTGTGCCAGGTAAAGGCTTAAAGATGATCACTTAAAACTACTAGTCTGTGGAATATGCACATACAGAAGATAGTAGTAAATAAGACACTTCTGATTGGAGACAATAATTTTTAAGGTGATGTCAGTGGAGAAAGTCAGGATTTTACTAGGCAGTTTCATCAAGTATATAGCACCCCTGTGTTGAATTTTTGCAGGGACTTCAAAGACCACAGTGGATCAAAGGAAACAATATGTTTCCTAATGAGATATTTGCATTGATAAAAAACTCAGGGTTCAATTAACACTAAGGCAAGCTCTGATGTTTAAAACAGACTTGTCTGGCTTGTCAAACACTGAGGTGAATTTTCACAACAAGCTACTATTAGTGATTGCTGCCTGTCCTATAATCTAGATTAGTTAAAATTTAAAACAAACAAAAATATCTCTCCCAGCTATTTGGAGAGAAGATTAGAAAGAAATAATGCAGAATATCCTCCCTGCTTTAAACATGAGAAAATTAAAAAATGAAATATAAAAGCAAAAAGGTAAAAGTTAAACTCACTATAAAAGAAATAAAAATCCTTCTGTGTCTGAAGAAAAGAAAGGGTTTCAGGTGAGAAACATAAATTCACAAGCTGATAGCATGCGAGTCTAGGAAAGTCTGTGGCACAGGATGGGGGGAGGGAGGGAGACTGAAGACCATATGTCCAAATAAGGGAGTTGAAACTAAAAGGCCTAACCAGCCCAGGCCCCAAAACAGTTTTCACAGGGAAACACAGACTAGAAAAATACGTTATTTGCACTGAGATGGTTACCTCTGCCTGATATCTTGAGAAGATACAAAAGTATCATTTTGTGAGTATAGATTAGAGTTAAATTTTATATCACTTGCATTGTATGGAAATCTCCCCACAACATTCTTGTACACACAGAACTTCAAGACCACTTAGAAAAAAAGCACTATTAAAAACAAAACAAAATAATCATTAGCAAAACTTCCATATATTGAGAGTAATGAGCCTCTTTTCCACCTTTTAACATCACCACACAGGCACCCACATGCACACACACACACACACACACACACACACACACACCATCTCTATGGGTCTCACAATGAAATTAACCAGGAAATCACCATAATATAGAAAATAATAAACCCCAATAGACTAGATGGTTAGCACTCTAAAATGTGAATTCATAGGACAATTTGAGAACACACAAATAATCTGCCTAATAAAAGAGAAACATGCTAATTGACCTTACCTTCATGACCCCCACCAGGAGTGAATATGCAAACTAACCCAACAAAGATGGTAGGTTAATTTGCATACACAGGCACCAAGTGTCCAGGGACGGGGAGGGACCCTTGTGACGTTGCCATGGCTATGACACAGGCATTCTGCACCACCCCAGCTCCTCCTGGCCTATAGAGGCGGTGCAATCAACACGATATATATCATGTTGATTGCAAAATTGTCTGCAATTGATTCCTTCCCAGGATGAGTGCCTTTATGGTAAAACTGTGAATCTCCACTCATCTAAGATTTGGACCCTATCTCCCTACTGTTTTAGTGCACATTAGACTACTGGCTTGCTGTGGCATATAGAAGATGATGATATAAAGGATGTGCCCATTCTGAGCCATGACTTCAAGAGGTTTTGTATGTTTCTTCTCAGGATCTTGAGATTTTCATACTGACATATGGAAAGGCCTGGACTAGCTTGTCTGATAATGAGAAACCACATGAGGCAGAGACAAATCATTCAACCTGAGGCCACCCAGACTCGCCAGGCAGCTCTATGATCATCTGATTTCACATGCGCAGCAGAAAGAAACAAAAAATCAATTATCTGAGCTCAGCCTGAATTTCCAACTGACAGAATTATAAGCTATATACATGGTTGTTATCTTAAGCTATTGATTTGGGGATATGCAAGAACAGATGGACAATTTGTATTTTGTTTTACAGCAAAAATTGGCATATAAGCGAAGTTTAAATGCAAAGGGTAGAACTATTAATAAATAGATTAAAACTCTAAACTAGAGAACCAGATGCGTGTTGAGGATCAGAGAATAAAGAAGATGTTTTGGCTTTAGAGGCTTTGGACCAGACTATCCAATGAATAAATTTTAACTTATAGGTGCATACTTTGGTTTTAAAAGCCGTCAGAATTCTGGTTCTTTATGCCAGAGTGGAACTTTCTCAAAATTGAAATGAAATCTGCTAGGAAAAACGGCATAGCAATCTGATTGAACCAGTGCTTGGATAGAGCAACTCAGGATAATGGTTCAGTTCTTAGAGAGAAAGCCAAGAAACACAGATGGCTTTAAGGCTAATGCATTTTGCTTCTGGTGGTCAGGCATCATACACACAAATTAGCACTCTTTAGCAAGTGGTTACTAGTGTCACTGAGAGCCATATGCAGGTGATAAAAGTATACCAGCTAAATTATAACTCTTTTTCTTCTTTCAAATAAAAATACTTGGGAGAAAATTATTCGCATAAGGGTGGAGATCTTTGCAGAGGTTACTCTTTAAAATTGTTCTTTGCAGAATTAAATACAATAGACAAGATATGAAGCAACCAAAGTACCCACTGATAGATAAGTGGTTAAAGATGTGCTACACATATACAATGGGATATTACATAGCCATAAAAAGAATGAAATCCTTACCACTTGTGATAACATGGATGGCCTTAGAGAATATTATGTTAAGTGAAATTTGTCAGACAAAGACAAATACTATATAACTTCACTTATATGTGGAATGTAAAGAACAAAAAATAAACAAACAAAATATAAATAGACTTATAGATATAGTGCCCAGTGGAAAGAAAAAATTCAATAATAGTGATCAACTATATCAAGACTGAGAAAAATTAAAAGACCTAAATTATCATCATTAGACATGAGACCCAGCATATCACTACATCTTCTGTAGTCATTTATAGGATAATAAATGAATAATATAAATAATCTAACATTCATATACTTGATTAATTAGAAAAATATAAATTACTCTAAACTACAAACTATTAAAACTCAACCAATATGAAATAGTCTGAATATCCATATAACTATTAACATTTTTAAATTTCTACTTAAAAGTTTTCAACATAAGAAATTCCTTGCTCAGTTAGCTTATTGAAGTGTGCTACCAAACATTTAAATAATAATTAACATCAATTCTACATAATATCTTCCAGAAAATAGAACCCTTCCATGCCCACTTTATGATGCCAGTGCTAACTTGATTAAAAACAAACAAATAAATAAAAACAAAATGACAAGGATATTACAAAAATAGAGCAGGTAATTCTCTCATGAATACAGTATAAAGCTATTTAACAAAACAATACAGCAATGTTTGAAAAGAATTGCAATTGTAACTCAGATTTATTCCAAATGTACAAGGCCAGTTCAACATTCCAAAGTCAATGAAAATAATCTACAATATCTCAGACTGAAATAAAAAATGTATAGTCAATTGAATCAGAAAATTATTTTTGTAATAATTCAATATCATCCAGCATATAAAGCCTGAGAAACTAAGATTAGAAGGGAACTTCTTCACCTTGAAAAAAATCTATAAAACATCTGCAGGTCCTTTGTACTTAATGACCAATGCATTTCCCCTAAGAGTGGGGAAGAGGACAGGATGACCATTTGTACTATTATTATTCAACTTAACCCTGGAAATTCTTACCATTGCAACAAAGCAATGAAAAAGAAAAAAAATCATATAAATTTGAAATAACAAAATATGACCAACTGTCTGTATTTGCAGATGTCATGATGGGCAATGTGGAAAGTAGAATAAAGTTATAAATTAAAGCCTTTAAAATAATAAGTCCTGAAATTTTGCAGGCTATACACTCAGTGCACTTAAACCAATTACATTTCTATTATGAACAATGAATATGTGAAACTCAAAATTACAAACCATTTACAATCACTTCAACAAAACTGAAAAGAAATCTAAGAAAACTTAATAAATGGAAAGACATTTCATGTTCATGAATTGGAAGACTCACTAGCAAAGATGTCAATAATTTCCTTATTTAAATGTTTCCTGATGTTTTGTTTTTGTTTTTGTTTTTTCCTTTTCCCTTATCTAAGAATATGTTCTTATTGATTTCACAGAGAGTGAAAAAGAGAAAGGAAGAAAGGAAACATCAATCGGTTGCTGTCCATATGCCCTCGACCAGGTATCAAAGCCACAACCTAGGTATGTGCCCTGACTGAACCTTCAACCTTTTGGGATATGGGATGATGATCCACCCAGGGCTGTTTCATGAAATGCTAATGAAAATCTCCATAAGAGTTTTGTAGTCAGCATGAGTTTTTAATGTTTATCTTTTTTATTTTTTTGCACACAGAAGATTTCTGAATCAGAACCAATTTTTTATTATTTACCTCACAGCAAATAATGAGCATGTTATGGCCCTGTATCTTAGTTCTTACATTTACACCAACATGATGAGAATTGGATCAAATATCATTTACATACAAAGCCTGTCTTATAGGCAAGAAATAGAGAAATACATTTTCTGTACTAATATACAGGAAAAAAAATAGACAGTTGATACACCTTTACCCATCATAGTATGTCTTCTGGGAAATTTCTACTTTAATTCTTTGGAATGTAAATAATACTCTCCAGGGAAAACATAAGACTATTGCTTTAAACTATATAGTTCAAGATGAATTATTTCCCAAGCATAAAAATATACTTCTGTAGTTAGATAAATCTCTGTGGAGTTTTTCAATATCTACAAAGTAATAAATTAAATTCTATGGCTTGCCCCCTTTTTTTTTATTCTCACCCAAGGATGGGGATATATATATATATATATATATATATATATATATATATATATTAGAAAGAGAGAATGGGAGGAGAGAGAGAATGATAAAAAGAGAGAGAGAGAGAGAGAGAGAGAGAGAGAGAGAGAGAGAGAGAGACATTGATTGGTTGGCTCCTGTATGCCCCAGACCAGGATTAACCCACAATCTTTTGGTATTTGGGATGATGTTCCAACTAACTGAGCCACCTGGCCAAGGCTATGGCTCGCTCTTTTAACACAAGTTCCAGGTTTCACTGAAGTTCCTTCAGAAAGTCCTATGTAGAAACTTAAAAATATTTTCTCTACAACCACATTATTTCACCACCATAGATTATAAACATGCCTTCCAATAAAACAAAAAAAAAAACCAAAAAAAAAAAAACAGGCCCAGATGGCTTTATAATTGATTTTATACAAATATGCAAGGAATGACTAATTTATATGATATGCAAGTTTAATCTAAATAATGGATGAAAAAATTTTAAAATTTCAGCTTGTCTTTGTAAGGTTCATGTAACTTATAAGATATATTAATACAATATAAAATACTGAGAGTGAATAGGATTAAGAGAATTAAAGGTCATTTTCAATTATCAACTTAGTTATGAAAACTTCTAAATAAAAATTAACTAACCAGGTTGGTCTCCAGTGTAGGATGTGAAGGAGGCAGCCAGTCAGTATTTCTCTCTCATCATTGATGTTTCTATCTCTCCCTCTCCCATCCTCTCTGAAATAAAAATAAATAAATAAATAAATAAATAAATAAATAAATAAATAAATAAATAAATAAAAATGAACTAACCTGAGAACACTATTTTAAAATAATAATGTATCATTGTAAAGTAGTCTTTATCACACAAACTTAAAGTGGTTCAACAGTAATAAATATAATTTAACATTTTCAGATGAAAAGGAGCAGCATTATACTACCGTGTTTCCCCGAAAATAAGACATCCTCCGAAAATAAGACCTAGAGCATGGAAAGATAAGACATCCCCTGAAAATAAGATCTAGCGCAACTTTGGGAGAAAAAAATTAATATAAGACACTGTCTTATTTTCGGGGAAACAGGGTAGTATGATCACCTCAACGGTTGCATAAATTATTTCATATTTTTCAATTCCTATTAATCTCTGAAAAATCTTCAGTAAACAGAAGGTAGAAGGGAAGTTCGGTTGTTCAGAAAGCATATATATGACAAGCTTTAGGTGAAAATTCTCTATGATCAGAAATCAAGAATGATGCTTATTAAGAGGATCACATACCAAAGTGTTGGCAGTGTTCAGAAACACAAATCACTGAAATACAGAGCCAAACCGTGAATATTGAAATGTTATGTAAGAATGTATATAACCATTTCATATGTGACCATAAAGATGCAGAAAGCTTCCTTAGCTACAGATCCTCTATCAAAAAATAAAACTAAAAGCACTTGTACATGTATGTGCCATGGTCATCGCTGGCCAATCCTCAAAGGAAAAAACAAACAAACAAAAAAACATGGTTAAATTGAGATTATAAATGTCATAGGACTCAAAGTTTGTTTGTTTCTTTGATGCAGACAGTTACATATAAAATATTTTTTCTATTTTTTTTTTCTAGATCCCATACAGATTTAAACTTTGCTGATTTGATGGTATTTGGTTTAAATAATTTTAACACAGTGCAACTTGTAGCAATGGTGTTCCATTCTAATTTCTTGTTGACTGTTGTGGATCAGTTTGTCCCAATGCCTGAGAATGAAGCATGTTTACCCAGAGAAATCTGTAAAGAGCCAATTGTAATGGAGAATTAGTTCTATGGAAGACCAACCTCAGTATATGATGCTGATTTTTATCTGCCACAATTCCAGACAGAATCTTCTGATTTTCTAATACAAAATATTCAGTGTTTCTTGTTTTTATAATTATGGGGGACTTTGAAAATAGTAAAGCATTACTTAAATATAAAGTATTAAATTCCTCCCCAAATGGATAATACACTTGTGTTTCTGTACAAGAAAAATAAAAAAAATAAAAACCTTCCATGAACCATTTAATATAAAACTGCTTCATTTCCCTTTGCAATCGGTGAAGCAAAGAGCTTTTATGGAACTCATGTGATGAAAAGTCCTTAAGACATTTCATGTACACTTTTCACTCCAATCAGGCTACTCAGCTCGTGAGTTAATTAACGTTGTCTATGGTTACATCTTCAAGAATACATTAGCCCTGGCTGGTTTGGCTCAGTGGATAGAGACTTGCCCTGTAGACCGAAAGGTCCCTGGTTCAATTCCAATCAAGGGCACATGCCTGGGTTGTGGGCTCCATCCCCAGTGAAACATCATTGATGTTTCTATCTTTCTCTTCTTCTCCTTTCCCTTCTGAAATCAATAAAAATATATTTAAAAAAAAGAAAAGAATACATCAGAATACCAAAATATTTGAAGAGTAGTCATTCTATAATAAGAAACAATAATAATCAAATCCTATCTAAGAAAGAGGGAATATGTTAATTGACCCTTACACTGTTGCAAAGATGGTGGCACCCACAGCCAATAAGGAGAAGATATGTTAATTGATTGCCCCACCCTCCAGAGTCCCCCTGTCTCTTCAGCCCCACAGCCACCCAGGGCCGGCCCGAGGCACAGGCAAGCCTCAGATGGATGCTGTGCAGCCACTCAGGGCTTCCCAAGGCTCAGGTAACCAGGGCTGGCCAAGGCTTGTGCTGCCGGCAGTGACAGCAGCAGAGGTGTGATGGGGGTATCACCTTCCCTTGATCGCTGGGTCTCTTCACATACCCCGAGGGCTCTCGAACTGTGGGAGGATCCTCTCTCCATTGTGTGAATTTTCATGCACCAGGCCTCCAGTAATTTAATAAAGGAAAGACTGATGCAAAGGAATTGAATTTTCCTTCTAATTGATGGGAACAGAGAGAGTGCTGCCTCTGCATTCTTGTCTAGGATGACAACTAGCTGATCCATAACACCCCACTGACAGCCTTCCTCCTCAGTCTATCAACTGGCAGGCCTGGCAACAGCAAACAATTACACAGATATAATGTCTATCATATGGAGTTATCGGTTATTGGCTTACTAAATTAGCTTCATCTAAATGTGCAATCAGTTCCAATTTTTATGTAAAGATTCATTCATTAAAACCTATCTTATACCCATACATGGATATATGTCTGTGTCAGAACTGGGTGCTTTGCTCTTATAGGACAACTTCATTAAAAATGACAACAGCAACATTTTAGCTGACTGGGGAGACTTTTATTCTTCATGTATAGACTAGTCATTTGACTTGTGAAAATGGTTTCAAAAGGCTTGCAGCATAATGGCTTTGACAAGATGTCCCAGTGTGGCATGTGGGTGACAAGATGGACCTCATTGACTAGTGCAAAGAAAGATGACATTAATTAGTTTCAAAATAACAACTTGATTCTGCTGATGGAGGAAAACTAACATTGACTGTAAGAGGATCGCCAAGGATAGTCCTGAGGCTTTGTAAATATGGAAATAACCAGCTGAAGAGAATTTTAAACTTCAGTTGCCATAGAATTGTTGAAGTAATGAGGTGGAAAGCTTTAGAAAAACACAGGTAGAAATGTTCATTCAGATTAAGATCAGAGAATCTGAATTCTCCTATGAACCCCTCAATCTTCTGAGAGTTAAAAAACAAGTTAGAACTCCCACAAACTCTTAGGGTATCTTCCTTCAGCTGTGGTTACAACTTTGTAACTTCATTAAGTTGTACATGTATGAAGTGTGCATTTTAAAAAAATACATGTAATACCTATAATACTTTTAAAATTCATTTATTTATAGATTGCCCTCAGGACTCAGGTGTCAGTCCAAAAGTAAAACTTCCTGTAAGTTTTTCTGTTCCTCATCTAACTCCAGATCTCAAAATGAAGGAAATTGAATAATTATATTTCTATTGTGGTTCTGTTCAATATGTCCAAAAGAATCAGAAAAAATGGGAGAGGGGTATGTTAATTTACTTCTTTCCATGGAAAATTATCTTAACAACTTTTTAAGGGTCTCAGTTTTATTGATTAGGATTTTTTTGTTTTTTATAGGTAGGATTAAGCATGGAATATATTTAATGCCTTGAGATTATTTCAAAGAAAACACAGGGAATACTAAACAAAGCTTTTTTTTCAAATGCCCTGCTCAAAACAGCTTCTGATTCTAGAATTGTTTTCAGAAAATGTCTCAGTGAATATCAACTGACACCTGTATTTTGCAAAGGCAGCCAATCTTATATCAGAAAGGGTCATGCAAGTCACCAGGCCAGGAGCTCTTAGAGGAGACATAAAAGGAGAACTCTAATTTAGCAATTCAAATTAGCACAAAGGGTAAGATCACGGATGTTAAAATCAAGCAAGTAGGTTACAGAACTCTGACTTAAGAATTAAATTTGTGACCATGGACAAATTATTTGCTTTATCTAATAAGATCCAAATTATCATGATGTCCAAATTATCATGATATCCTAATAAGAGTCAGTTTTCTATGTATTAACCAAGAGGACCCAATCCCTCAGCTGGATTAAACTTTAGACTGTGTTTTATTTTATGGTTGTTGTTGTTTTGTTTTTTTGTTTTTTTCCTAAATCTTCTCTCCTGACCTCCATTTTCTTAGAGTATTTACTTTAAAAAATTATAATTGTAAATTATTTCTCAGCCTCTTTGACAGGTACATCTTTTATTCATCCATTCATATATTGACAGACACTTCATTGTTTTGGCTATTGTGAATAATGCTGAAATAAACATGGGACGGCAGACCTCTCTCCTTTGCGGTCAGGGATTGTAGATATCTCTTTAAGATCTTCTTTTTATTTATTTTTTATATATTCCCATAAGTGGGATGGCTGGATCATATGGTAATTCTATTTTTAAATTTTGAGGAACCTCCATACTCTTTCCCATAGTGTATACCAAACTACATTCTAATCAACAGTGCACAAGGGTCCTGTTTTTGTCATATTCTTCCAATACTTATTGTCTCTTGTCTTCTTGATGATAGCCATTTTGACAGGTGTCAGGTCATATCAAATTGTGATTTTTGATTTGGATTTTTATGATGATTAGTGACATTGAGCAACTTCCATGTACCTGTTGGATACTTGTATGTCTTCTTTGAAAAAAAAAATGTCCATTAAGTTCTAGTGATCATTTTCTAATCAGGTTGTTTTTGTTATTTTGTTATTGTTGAGTTCTATAAGTTCTTTACATGTTTTAGATATTAAACCTTATATGACATAAGGCTTGCAAATATATCTCCCATTCCATAGGTTGCCTTTTCAATTAGCTGATTATGTCTTTTGCTGTACAGAAGCTTTTAAAATTAATGTAGTTTCACTTGCTAATTTTTGCTTTAATTGTTTGCACTTTTGGTGTCTTGGCACAAAAAAAAACACAAAACACATACCCCAAATAGCAAGCATTGCCAAGACCAATGTCAAGAAGCATCTTCTCTACATTTTCTTCTAAAATATATATGGTCTTGTGTTAAATATTTAATCCATTTTGATTTAATTTTTATAAGAAACATCCAAACCTATAGAAAAAAATTAAAAATATATTTTAAATTAATTTTTTAAAGAAAGAGGAAGGGAGAGGGATAGAGAGATAGAAACATCAATAAGAAAGAAACATAAATTGGCTGCCTTCTGCAGATCCCCTACTGGGGATTGAGCCCACACAAGCATGTGCCCTAACTGGGAATTGAACCAGTGACCTCTTGGTTTGTGGGTTGGTACTCAGCCACTCAACCACTGAGTCATGCCAACCAGACTTGAGTTAATTTTTTGACCATATGATAAAGTTTTGATTTTTCTCCAAGTATTTACCCCATTTTCCTAACACCATTTGGTGAATTAACTATCAGTTCTCTATTAAGAGTTCTAGGCTCCCTTGCCAAATATTGGTTGACCATAAATATGAGGCTTAACTTCTGAGCTCTCTATACTGTGTCATTGGTATTTGGGTGTATTTTATGCCAGTACCACACTGTTTTAATTACTATATTATTTTAGTATTAGAGGCCAAGTGCAAAAAAAATCATGCAGGAGCAGTGTCCTTTGTGGCTGCTGCTGGCCAGGGCCTCCCTTACCCAGCTGCTTGCTGGCTGCAGACCTGGGCCTCCCTTTGTTCCATGCCACCTCCTGATGGTCAGTGCACATCGTAGCAAACAATCAAACTCCCAGTTGACTGAACTCCTGAGGGGACATTTTGCATATTAGGTATATATATATAATGTTTATAGAAAAAAATATTATAATGCCTCCATCTTATTTTTTAGGATTTCTATGGCTATTTGGAATCTTTTGTGGTTTCATACAAATTTTAGGATTTTTTTTTTTATTTCCATGAAAAATGCCATTGGGATTTTGATAAAGATTGAGTTGAATAAAGACAGCTTTGGGCAGTTTGGACATTTTAACAATATTCACTTTTTTATTTATGAACATGGAATATTTTTCCAGCTGTTTGCATCTTTTTTATTTTTTCATCACAGTTTTGTTGCTTTCATTGTACAGATCTTTCAAAAAGGTATGCACCCCTATGTTCATTGCAGCATTTTTCACAGTGTCTAAGACATGGAAACAAACAACCATGTTTTTCTATCTCTGCCTCTCCCCATCCCTTCTAAGCTCTCTTAAAATCAATGGAATATATCCTTTGGTGAGTATTAACAACAACAGAAAAAGAAGTTAACACCCTGTCTCCCATGCACTATGGGACGGTTCGAGCCTTGCTGCAACCTGTAAAGTTTCCTTTTGCCATGAAAATGGAAAAAAAAATTCACTTTTCCTTTGAGTAGGGCCAATTAGCTAATACAAATAGCCTGCAATTCTCCTCACACAGGTACTTAAAACTCCCACTCTGTTTCAATAGTTTCAACTGTATTCTCATGTTCCTCCATTGCAATGGCTTTGCAAAAAGTTTTCTTTGCCTGTTTAACTTTGTCAGGTGCAATTTTATTTTGGTATGTTTTAGGTGTAAAAATCTCATTTAATGCTCAGCAACTCAAAGGTGTTGCAAATAATTATTATTCTTATTGTTTTCTTCATTAAAAAGTTTTCACGCAGCCCTAGTTAGTTTGGCTCAGTGGCTAGAGGGTCAGCCTGGAGACTGAAGGGTCACAGGTTTGATTACGGTTAAGGGCACCTGCCCTGGTTGCAAGCTTTATCCCCAGTAGGGGGACATGCAGAATGCAGCTGATCAAGGAATCTCTTTTATCATTGATGTTTCTCTCTCCCTCTCCCTTCCTCTCTGAAATCAAAATATATAAGTTTTCATGAATAATTACTCTAAAGCTTATATCATTAACAACTACATTATGTTGTCTTTCTAATGTTATTTTCTTCATCTGAAAAATAGGTATAATGATATTTACATTAAAATGTTTTTAAATAAAAACAGTAAAATGCTGATCTAGTATAATCACTTTTGTAGATATTTTTATTAATATTTTAATTAGTGTTAATCATTATTATTAATATATTTTAACAATAGTAGATTGCAACCAATTTATATATAGTAATTCCAATATCTTTCCATTAATGCTAAGGTATTACTCTAAGATAATCATTACTGAACTAAATTAAGGCTAGGAATTAGGTGATTTGATATGTCAGTATAGTTTAAAGAGCATTAAAAACATTCCCAGTTATAATTTATATCTTCATCATAGACAGATTCTCTCCTCTATCCCAACATTTTTTTAAATGAGTATTATATAAGTGGATGAAAAACTTTAAGGCTGAGAATGATTTCCTAATGTTTCTCATATTCCTGGAGAAAGAAACTTATTTTAGAGAGTCTAAATTTAGATATATTCTGAAAGCAACAGCAATAGCACAGATACATCTCCGAAGAGTTTATTTCACTAACCAAAACAACTCTACTTAATAAAAGAGTAACATGCTAATCAACCATACCTTCACAACACCCACCATCCAATCAGGAGTGAGTATACAAATTAACCCAATACACATGGAGGGTTAATTTGCATACAAAGGCACAAATGGCTGGGGGCAGGGCAGGATGCTTGCATTGTCGCCATGGTGACAACACAGGTGTTCCACACTTCCCCAGCTGCTCCAGGACTCTGGGTACTGTGGGAAGGCAAGAAAGGCAGCTGTGGGCTGGAGCTGAAAGGCTGCTCAGGCCAGAGCAAAGGTGGTGCTGGCAGCCAGAGGAAGGAAGGCCCATTCTTGCACAAATCTTTGTGCATCGGGCCTGTAGTGTACTAGATAACTGACTGGCAAGCCATGCCCATAAATAATATTCAGAACAATACTCAGCCGAAACCGGTTTGGCTCAATGGATAGAGTGTTGGCTTGGGGACTGAAAGGTCCCGGGTTTGATTCCGGTCAAGGGCATGTACCTTAGTTGCGGGCATATCACCAGTAGGGGGTGTGCAAGAGGTAGCTGATCGATGACTCTCTCTCATCGACGTTTTTAACTCTCTATCTCTCTCCCTTCCTCTCTATACAAAAATCAATAAAATATATATTTTTAAAAAAGAATAATACTCAGTTCTATGAGAAAATGATATACAAACTGCTCCACATCTTTATCTTTGAATACTTCATTATAAAAAAAAAAAAAATGTGTGTGTGTGTGTGTGTGTGTGTGTGTGTGTGTATAGGGAAAGGAGCTGGAATAAAAGGAAGAAATAGCTAAAGAAAAGGATATTTCTTTCCTGCTAAGTAACAATGATACACTCCAGGAAACCAAAGGAGCTATTATTAAAAACTACAAGATAAGCAATTTTGATAACAACCAGCTGTGTAAATGTTTAATGCTTTTAATGCTTTTTATTGCTATGCACGGTAGTTTAGACTCTGTCTGGAGCAGTCTGGGAGCAGGATGCCCCAGATTCACTGCCTTTCTTCTAAATCTGCAGCTCACAACCTTTCCTGTGCTGGGGACCCGAAGCTGACAAGGGCTATATATATATAATGCCTCTCTAAAAAGGTCAAATATATTACCCATGGTCATAAGGGAGAAATTCACCTTTGTGAAATAAAAGTGCAGCAGGATGCTTTAACAAAATAGCACCATGAGAGAATTAAGATTTGGTCTAAACTGACACCTATATTCTGCCTTTGTGAAAACTCAAATCCTTAGTGTTTTTGCTAGAAATGTGTAACCTCAATCCAACAATGCCTTCTCCTGTGGAGCTTTAAAACAAAGTGGATCTCAGAGGGTTTACTTTTCAACCAAATTTAGAAGTTGCTTTGGACAACATCGTATTGCACCAGAGCCCTGAAAATCAGAGATATTAAAGAACCCATAAAAATGTTTATGTTCAGGAAGCGACTTATGACTATATGTTCTATATGACTTAAATAATACTCTCAACCCACCCCACCCCCTTGTTATCTATGAGTAGGCCAGACACAGATTGTTCAAATTCCCATTCTTCATAAAGATGTCTTGAACTGCTGATCAGTTAAAACAAACACTTGCTAATGGACAAACCAATTAGGTTTTTCTCCTCCCTTGACTCAAACTTGGATTCATTCTCAGCCTTAGCCAGGAAACAATGGTTTCCTCAGGTTCCCTCTGGAGAATGGGCCAACGTCAAGGAAAGACATTCCCCAATCAACTGTTCCATTTGTATATAATCAATAGTATTCAATGGATGAGTTTACTAATTAGTGCTTAAAAATTAATACCAGTGCACCAATATTTCCAGAGGGCTCCCCATTGTGTCATATACTCCAAGAAAATGCCTGTCCTATAGAACCACAGCAATAACCCCAGATTCAGTTACCTATTACTAATTTAATAATATTAACTGATTGTTTAATAATATTAACTAAAAGATTGTTTCCTAGCTAAAGACATCCCTCAATCGACTATTCCAACTAACACCACTCTCTCATCACACACCTTCACACCTATTTCAGCTTATTCTCATTTACTCCTCCCTATAATAAAAGGTAAGTGCTTTCCTACCTAACCTTTGAGATGTTTGCAAATCTTTCTTTTAATTGTCTCAATTCCCCCTTTATAATTGTCCCTCACACATTTACTATAGTAATCCTCTGTAATAATGTTTCCCCTTACCTAAGGCCAAATTTGTTTTTATTTCATACTTTGCATATATAAATATTTAATTTAAAATTATAATTATAAAATGTCAGAGCTTGAAGCCTCAGAGCTAATGTAGTCTGAATTTTCCATATTTTAACATACGTAACAACCACTTAGGGGCATATTAAGATTGAATAGAACTAGTACATATTTATATGAAACAAAAGTTTCAAGTCGGGTATTCATTGAGCAGAGATTAGGAGACACTGATTTTCAAGTAACTACTTTCACAGATGAAAAATGAAGGTTACATGACAACTGAACACCATGTAGCTAATCAATGAGCCAGGCTTGAATTATGACACTTTGATTCTCAAATTAGCAGGTGTTACATTATAAAGTATTGGCTCTGTAATGTCAAAAAAAATCATAATACCATTATTTTCTAATGAAAGCACAATGATACAAAGGCACCCCCTTATCTCTGAGAGATACATTCCAAGACCCCCCAGTGGATGCCTGAAACCACAGATAGTACCAAGCCCTATATTCAGTATATTTTTCTATGCATGCATACCTATGATAAAGTTTAATTTATAAATTAGGCACAGTAAGAGATGACAACAACTAATAATAAAATGTGACATTGATAACAATACACCATAACAAAAGTTTATGAAGAAGCCATAAAATAAGAGTTAAACAAAAACTCTGTGATATCACAACAATCAATCTGATCACTGAGATGCTACTAAATGACTAAAGCATGGGAAGCATAGTCAGGGGGGATAAGCTGGACAAAGGGATGATTCATGTCCCAGGTGAGACAGAGCAAGAAAGTTCAAGATTCTATCAGTATTGCAGCAACTTAAAATTTATGAATTATTTATCTTTGGGATATTTCATTAAATATTATTCAATTAGTAAAAGGTAACTGAATCTGGGGTACTGCTATAGATCTATAGGACAGGCATTTTCTTGGAGTATATGTCACAATGGGGAACCCTCTGGAAATATTGGCACACTGGTATTAATTGTTGAGCACTAATTAGTAGACTCATACATTGAATACTAGAGTAGATTATCTTCAAATTGATTAATGAATATATTACTAAGCCTTGATTTATATCTTTGGCATACATTAAAATATCAGCCATCTTATCTCTACTTAGGAAAATATATAACATTGCTGATTGCTGTTCTATTAAATTAGTTTTACTTATTTTTTTAAAAAAATCTTTATTGTTGAGAGTATTACAGATGTCTTCCTTTTTCCCCCCACTACTCCCCTCTACCTGGTTCCTTCCCAGGCCCAGACCTTCACTGCCTTATTGTCTGTGTCCATATGTACAATAATACATATACATATATTGGGTCGGCAACTAGGTAATTGCGTATTTTTTAAAGAAAATCAAAGACAATTTTTTCATGGAACTAAATAACTTTATTCTGTAATGTATTGCCCATTTTGATCAATGACCTTTTGCCATCTTTCAGGCAGCATCATAATCCCACGTTCAAAAAACTTCTGGTTTTTATTAGCAAAAAACTGAATCAGGTACGATTTGACATCATCATCATTATTGAAATTTTTACCATTCAAGGAGTTTTGTAAAGATTGAAACAAAAAATAATCAGATGGTGCAAGGTCAGGACTATATGGTGGATGTGGCAAAACATCCCAACCAAGCTCCATTAATTTTTGCCGAGTGACCAAAGATGTGTGTGGCCTTGCATTGTCATGATGGAATACAACACCTTTTCGATTTGTCAATTCGGGCCGCTTTTCTTCAACTGCATTGTTTAATTTCGTTAGTTGTTCAATGTAGACATCAGAATTGATCATTCGGTTGGGTGGTAAGAGTTCAAAGTAGACAATTCCTTTGTAATCCCACCAAACTGATAACAAAACCTTCTTTTGATGAATATCAGCTTTTGATGTTGTTTGAGTTGGTTCACCTGGCCTGCTCCACGATCTTTTCCTCTTGATATTGTTGTAAACAACCCATTTTTCATCGCCAGTTATCAGTCGTTTTAAAAATGGATCATTTTCATTACGTTTCTTTAGCAAATCGCAGCTGCTAATGCGTTGCGTTAACTGTGAATCTTTCAGTTTGTGAGGAACCCATGTATAGAGTTTTTGAACATAGCCAAGTTGTTTTAAGTGATTTTCAATGCATGTACGTGACACATGAAGCTTCTCTGCAATCTCACGTGTTGTACTGTGACAGTCCAAATTGATTATTGCTTTGATTAGGGCGTCATCAACTTCAACTGGACGACCAGAGCGTTTTTCATCTTTGAGTGAAAAATCACCAGAACGAAATTTGGCAAACCAATTTTGACACTGCCGTTCTTTTAAGGCTTCGTCACCATAAACAGCACATAACTTTTTATGAGCTTGCGATGCGTTTTTCCCTTTGCGGAAATAAAAAAGCAAAATATGATGAAAATGTTCCTTTTGATTTTCCATTTTCAACGAACGCCAAACGAAAACTACAAAACAGATCAAAAAACTTTTTTTACTGATTAACAGCTGAATAGCCAACTATCAAATAACAAAATGTGTTTTACATTTGTACTACGTCTGCAAACCTAAAAATTCAACTGAAGCCATATATGTGTAAAACCCGCAATTACTTCGTTGCAGACCCTATATAATATCTTTGATTAATCTCTTCCTACCCCTCCCATCCCCTCTGAGATTTGTCAGTTTGTTCCATGTTTCCATGCCTCTGGTTCTATCTTATTTACCATTTTATTTTGTTCATTAAATTCCTTATTTGTTTATTTCGATTTTTAGATATAATTATTAAATATATGTATTTATTACAAATTTATTGTTCATATATATTTGATCTTTTATATATGTTTTCTTCTTCTTCTTCTTCTTCTTCTTCTTCTTCTCTTCTTAAAGAATACTCTTGAAACATTTCATTTAATGCTGGTTTGGTGGCAATTAACTCTAACTTTTTTCTTGTCTGTGAAGCTCTTTATCTAACCTTCATTTTTAAATGATAGCTTTGCTGGGTAGAATAATTTTGGTTGTAGTCCTTGCTATCAATCACTTTGATTATTTCTCACCATTCTCTACTGGTCTGCAAAGTTTCTGTTGAGATATCTGCTGACAGTCATATGGGTACTCCCTTGTAGGTAACTAACTGCTTTTCTCTTACTGCTTTTAAGATTCTCTCTTTGTCTTTAACCTTACCATTTTAATTATGATGTATCTTAGTATAGGCCTCTTTGGGTTCCTAAGTTAGTTTTAAAACTATTCATTATGTGAAATAACATAAAAGAGAAAACTTTTTAAAATTTAAATATTCATGTTTAATATAAAAATGAGATTGTGCACTTCACTAAAGAACAAAAGTGATAATTCCCTTTAATTGCATTAAAGGACAGAGAGCACTCCAGGAATATAACATTTCTAAGTGAAAAAAATCTATAGACTTGCCTAATTTTGCTTCTCTGTTTTTGATTTTTAAAGATCTGTATGTGATATACTGGTGGTCTCAGGTTTCCATATAAAACACTGTCTAATAATTTGTAAAGGAATAATTTTGCAAATGTGAACTCTTCAATCATTCACTTTTCAGTACCTATAGCTAACTGTTTACAAAGTTGAGGACAAGAATTATTATAAAAATAGCAAATTTACAAGAAGATAGCATTTTAAGGAATAACTCTCTTATCTGTGAACCAAATTTTTATAGTTCCTATTATAGTATTTTATGTACAAATAACACTAGAAAAATACCAGATATTAGAAATATATTTTCTGGTATCACTCTACAATGTGCCTGTAAATACCAAGTGACCTTTGAGAATTAACTGTAGAAAGGTCCAATTCTTCAGCTTATTTTGTAACTAACCAATTTTTTGAAAGTATGTATGGTTGCAATTCACCTTCAACTCTGTCAAATCTTTATAATGGCCCAAGTTTTGTATATTACTATAAAGTATGAATATTTTCTTCATCTTATAGAGTATGAATATTTTCTTCATCTGTCCCATTTTTTACAATTTGTAATAGGTACTGGGGACAAATATACGTACCTCTAAATAGCTAATGGAATGTCAATTTCAAATGAGCTGATATCTGATTCTGTGAGTTACCTATAAAATATTTTTTGGTAGGGTTATCAGCATAAAAACACTATTCTAATGAAATTTGAATAGTATTGTATCAAGGGAAAATAATGACTTCCAGGCCTTGGATCTGTCACTCAAATACACATAGCTTGAGACTAAAGAAAGACTAGAAAAGAAACATTAGGGAAAAGGAGAAACATGTCCAGATACATGCATTCTAAGATTATGTTATATATAACCATAGTCACTTTAGACATAGGCTAGAATATGTGGGCACTGTTACACACATATCACTATATTATTAGTGATCCTATTTTTTTAGATTATGTGGTTTTTTTTGTATGTAACTTAAGATAACTGTTGATATTGTCATATTAATATTTTACTTTAGGTATAGTGTTGCAGCTCTATTTAAATGCAAGCTGAAGAATATAATAAATTAGCTCATTTTTATGAGAGTTTCAAAGCTCTCATAATATCTGGTCTTTTCACTTGTCCCATTGTAAAAGAAAATTTTGAGAAAACCCAAAGGCTATGCATTTTTTTTTAAAATCAAGATTTTCTCACCAGCAAATACAGCTTGTAAAGCCTTGAGCATATTCTTTTATCCTTGGAGCTACAGTTGCTTCTTCTACAAATAATAATTCATCATTTTATGGAGGACTGAGCACAATAGACATTGTGAATCTCCGTAAAGGTATTGAGTAGTTTTGCTCTACACAGAGTAAATGGAAAAGCTTATTATCCACTCTTCAATGCTGTCATAGGCAATGATTGCCTGTAAGCATCTCCAAAATTATGACATCTTGCTCTATAAAATATGTCACACTACTTTTGAAAATCTACAACCGATTGTTGTGATTTACATTTTTATACCAAATTGATGTTTCCTGTTTTTAGAATAATTTTGATGTCTATAATCAACCACTTTACTTCTACTTAAGTTTCTGAATTTATCAACTCAGAAAGCTAAAAGGACTTGAATTTTAGCAGATGGTTCAGCCATTGAGATTCATCTAATTCTGAGAGGTTTGGGTTCCTTGGTAGAATGAAAGGTATAGCTGTATTTTTTCCCCTCCAAATTTAGACAGAATAATCTAAATAAAGAGTTATATGATTTAAGTGATTCTTAGAAGCAATTATAAAATGCATTAAGCATTAATAATACTTGATAGGTGTCAGAATTTATAAATAAATAGGTAAATTAATGAAAGTATGAAACATAAGAAAACCCATAAATTGTCTGACTTATTTAAAAAGAAGATGCTTATATATGCTGATTTTCTGGAATTATCATATGATAGTCTCTGATGAATACCGACAGAAGAGAATAAGGAATAAGTTGAATTGGTCTTTGCAGCTTTGGTTGTGTGATGCAACCAAAGTGGATTTATTTATTTTTATTTTTTTTATAAAATATATTTTATTGATTTTTTACAGAGAGAAAAGGAGAGAGATAGTTAGAAACATTGATAAGAGAGAAACATAGACTAGCTGCCTCTTGCACACCCCCTATCGGTGATGTGCCCGCAACCAATGTACATGCCCTCGACCTGAATCAAACCTGAGAGCATTCAGTCTGCAGGCCGATGCTCTATCCACTGAGCCAAACCGGTTTTGGCCCAAAGTGGATTTATTTAGGAATCAAAAATTGGTAAATTCCTTAATACAAAAAGATAGACAGTTGACTGATTGTTAGATAGATACTCAAATAGAAAAAGAGAGGTTTTGTACACTCACATTGATCTTTATCAACAATCTTAAATATGCATTCCTGAAACTATATTGAAAAATATTATCTAAGACTTAACAGATTTTAGTTATGATAATGCTCTTCCCAATAATTCCAAAAATAAATTATAAAATATTTAATTATCCTTCTGGTACATGTACTTCTCTCCTAGGTCTAAGGAAACTTGATATGCTGTGAGAATGTCCACAGTTCTTCTAATCAACCACTTTCCTTCCACGATCAGATCTGTCATTCATACCCCATCACCACTGGCTTCTCTTCCCCACCTTCTGCATAAACCTAGACAAGCAATGAAGACTACTATCATGCCTTTTATTGAATCAAGTGCATTTATAGGAAAATTGGGAGTTTTATAGGGTCATAATTGCAAGCAATATATTAGCACACTTTACTATCATTCAATTCATCTAACCTCAACTTCCAGTAAGGAAAAGACAGTCCAAATAATAGGAGGTCTACAGTATGTGATCAAAATAGCTTCAAACTGAGGCTATTTCGAAAACTGTTCTGAGCCACAGGCAAGAGAAGAACTTTACATGAACTAGAAACAACCCAGTGAGAGCTGAGACTTTCCTATAGTACCGTGTTTCCCCGAAAATAAGACATCCTCCAAAAATAAGACCTACTTACAGGTTTCCTTCTGAGTGAAATATAAGGCATCCATCCCAAAATAAGGCCCCTCTAGGCTAAACATGAGAGATTTGGTCCACTGATTCTGAAAGAAATGGAGTCACAAGAAATTCATCAGGAAATTCAGGAATTGGATTGTTATGATGATGTTCCAGAAGATGATGACATGATTGTCATTGAATAAATGAGTAAATTCTTGATACTGTAGAATTCACAGTTTGTCTGGTTTGTGTTGACAACTACCGTACTACCGTACCATTTACAGGTAATACATTTCCTTTATTTTCATTTAACAATAAATGTGTACCGTATTCTTCTTCATGAAAAAATAAGACATCCCCTGAAAATAAGACCTAGAGCATCTTTGGGAGCAAAAATTAATATAAGACACTGTCTTATTTTCGGGGAAACAGAGTAGCATGGCGACATTAATGTCATAATTGTTCAGTTATACAGTACCAACTGAATCTGTCATATATAGGTTATTTCAGGGGTCAAAGTATTTGGGTAAAAGCTCTATAAGCTCTATAAGCAATCAGAAGTTGCTTATTGTTTAAATAAATATAATTGCAAAAAAAATCTAACAAAATGAATGTTCAAAATGTCTATGTTTCTGAGTAACATGTCAACCTGTTCCTGGCATGCAGTAGTGGGATTATTTTCTTTTGAATCCCTCCCTTTGGGAATATTTGGTTTGTATTTAGAGAATTATGGGTTTCTTTATCCCCTAACTTATTTCTCCTATATGTTTTCCCTTTTTTCTCTTTTCTAAAAGCTATCATTCATCATGCTTTTATTGCATTGTCTGGACTATTGCAATGCTTCAATATATGACTTATTTTCTTTGCTTTCATAGCATACTGTAAAAAGAGTGGGCCTCATAAAAATGATTGTGGCCTGGTGGGTGGGTGTGTTGTCTATGCTTTTAGAATTGGAGTGTGATATAACCTCTCTAGTTAATCATATTTGAATACACTGTGTATAGTAAAATGGTTAGATCTTTTTACTCTAGGGCTACAACTTCAACTTCAATCATTGAGTAATGATGAGAGTTGCAATTGTTTGCAACAGAGAACAATCTGAATATGTGCCTTTCAGTAAAGTGCATGTGTTAAATTCCTCAACATTATTTTGAGTGCACATTTCAGACTGGTGTATAATCTGTATATGTGCTTGCCTAAGACAGGGGCACAATGATATAAGATTTTAGTGTTCCTGATTGAAAAACAAAACACAAAAAAAAATAACTACAGTGAACATTATAAACATCATTGTTTCTTTCAGAACCCATTTTAGTTTGTTCATGAATTCTGTATTTTTGGAGCCTAGTGCTGTTGTAACAGGGAGGTGCATAGAAAGCAATGGGTATTCTATCATTGGGGAGGGTTTTTTAAAAAAAACATATTTTATTGATTTCTTAAAGAGAGGAAGAAAGAGGGATAGAGAGTTAAAACATCTATGAGAGAGAATCATCAATCAGCTGCCTCTTGCACACCCCCACTGGGGATGTGCCCACAACCAACGCACATCCCTTGACCAGAATCAAACCAGGGACCTTCCAGTCCCCAGGCCCACGCTCTATCCACTGAGTCAAACTGGATTAGGCTGGGGAGGGGTTTTTAACCATTTGTTCAGTGTCCTTGGCTGGGGAAGATAATGGCTTATTAATTACATGCTGGTTACCAATTGCCCACACTGTTTGGCCTTATTTTAACTTTTCTGTCTCAGTTTCCCAGTCCCCCCTGCCCAGGAATCCTGTAACAGTTTCAGCTGGCTCCAAAGGCCACTTCCATATGTCCTCCTTCTTTTCACCCCTTGCCCTGCCTGCCTAATCATGCCCTGTCTGCTTCTAACTCATTTCACTAAGGTGACTGGAATTTTCATCTTATTTTTTATCTTTTGCTTTAAAATGTAATTAATATCAAGTGTTGCCAATTCAATACAATATACTTTCTTCAAAATAAAATAACCATTTAAAAATACTACGTGAAAACTCTAATGAGTAAAAAAAAAATGTGTTTAACTTGGTATTTCTTGCCTTAGAACACTAATTATATTAATATCTTTAAAGAAATAGTGACTGTGCTAATTTCATGAAATTTATAGAACAAGTAAATGATAATTTATGAATGAGTTGCCTCTATTATATTGCTCTTCAAATATCACTGACCCATTCATAGAACAATGAGACACTGATAATAATACGTGAGTTCACTACTGGGGTAATTTTGAATTTCAGTCTTAGAAACAAGTTGTATGCATGCATTTTTTTTATTTTTTTTGGCTGTGAATAGTGGTTAGTGTAGTGGACTAGAATAAATATTATTTAATAATTTAACTTAATAAGTGTTACATATTTAAATGTACGTTATGTGTCCTCTTGTCTTATGCTTCTCAGTAATAGGCCTAGGTTAGCCACAAAGAAACAACTTATAAATCTTGGTTTCTGGCCATATGGGTTATCATCTCTGTTTAAAAAAAAAAAAAAAAAGAATATGCTATTTGCCATTTATTAATTTTAGGAGAATTTATCCTAATTCCACATTTAAAGATAAGGTACTTAACTCTCATTTAGCCTCCAAAAGTATCATCCTCTATTACTATTCTAATTTTTATTAATTAGATATTTATGTTTAGTTATTCTATTTTATTTCTTTCTCTCTCTCTGTCTCTCTCAATATATATATATATATATATATATATATATATATATATATATATATATATATATAAAGAAAGAAAGAAAAGTTATATGCTGGCATGGCATTAATTTTTAGAGAGAGTGAAAGGGGAGAAAGGGAGATAAACATCCACAAAAGACACATCAAGTGGGTGGTTGCTTCCCGCATGATCCCTGACAGAACTAGAATGCAACATGCAACCCAGGTACTTGCCCTTGACCTGGTATTGAACCCATGACCCTTTGGTCCCAGGTCAGTGGGCTGATGCTCTAACCACTGAGAACCGGACCAGGGCCCATTTTTCTTTCTATAAGATTAGGAATTAATGCTCCTTTGCTAGACCTCACCTTATCTCTCCTACTATTTAAATGTCACTATATTGTTACGTATATAATGTCAGCAATGGAATATTTATGTTAGATTTTATAAAGGCAAACTATTGGTTAGTCCTTCAAGTGTCTCTGGAAATATAAACTAAATGCTTTGCTTAACAGATTGTTATGTTAATATAATTACTGATTTCTCATTCAACTCCTACTGTTCACTTCTCAAGAGTTTACACTTATTTTTCTGTTATTTTCCCTTGTCTCCCCTTTACATCATCATTTTCTTTGTTCTCTTTTTATATAAAATCTGTTATTTGGATATTGGGTATTGGGGATCAATTCCCTATCTCCATTAACTTTTCTCTGATTATGCTTATGTTGTCATGTTTGTTTTTTATTTACACTCTGAAAACTTTTACAATATATATGCCAAACATTATTTTGATTCTATTTCTAAAAAAATGTACTTATTTTTAACTTAGATGTCTTTTGTGTTCTTTTGAAAGGTAACTCAAATTCTTAGAGATTAGATATTATTTTTGAGTCTGGTTTTCTATGAAATACCTATAATTTCTCGGTGCACAGGAGTAGGAGACTAAGTAATCTTGACCTCTCTTCCATATTTAGTTTACAAATTATTTACACTAATTAGTAAACAGCAGCCTACTTCTACTGTCTATATCATTCAGTTTGCACTAATCATTCCCAGGGATCTGCCAATGAAAAAAGATGACCTACTTTTGAGGCTCTGTTATTCAGTGTGTATTTCAAGTGCAGTGTTCTCTGATTTTTCTTATTTCTTTCACTTTTCTCTCTCTCCTGCTCTGTTCTTAAATATATCTTTTGTTAGTAGCTACTCACACAAGTTCTTTGCACTTATCACTTCTGTTATATATGTGTACATAATTAACATTGTTTTAATGAGATATTTTGGAAGGGAAGAAATGTAAATACATACAAACCCTATTTTAAGCCATAAATCTGATGCTTGAAATTTTTTGTTTTAAAAAATATTTTAAATTTATTTGAAAGTTATAAATTTTCTTCTAGTTATATAAAAAAATGTTTGGTTCATGAGTTATTAATCTAGCCTCAACGTGTTAGCACTAATTCTCTGATCTTTTTTTCCTGTTAGATCTACCAAATATATAACAACTTTTAGTCTCTATTGCAAAATATCTGTTCTCCCCACTACTTTTTTCTACAGTAACTGTTAGAAATCTAGTGTGTCTTCTCTACGTGTTTTCTGTGACATGTTCACTGGCCTAACGTTCTCTGTTATATTTGTTTCATCTTTCTTTTCCATGGTAAGCAACATATGCTACCTCAAGCAGTCTTTTAATGGCTCCCATATATCCTTCTCCTTTTCATTGATATCCTTCTGATTGAAATATTATCATGCACCTCCAGGGCACTCAAGAGCAGTCACAGTTCTCATTCATCTTGAAACTCCAATAATTGAAGTCCTTTACCTGCTCATATCTTTTTGTTAGAGGTAAGATTTGTCTGTTGCAACAAATTTCCATTTTGTTTCAAGATTACAGATAGGTGCTGAAGCGTATGCTACATTTAAGGATAAACTCTCCTCCCAAGGTTCAAAAAATTCCTTTTATCAAACACCGATGAGCATGTCCTTAGAAGGAACAGATGTTATAAAGTGTAATTGAAATTTTCAAAATGTCTTTAATAGATTATTTTAAAGCAGAGGACTGCAAGCTTCTAAGAAGGACAAATAAGAAAACTTTAGAGACAGAATGTATTTTTTAAGATATTTTTTACCCCCCACCCCCCTAACCTTCCAGGGAGTCACAAGCTATATTTTTATTTCCTGCCTGCATTTCTTATTTTTCTCCATCATTTTTTTTTACCACTCCTCCCTTCTCTACTTTTTTTATATAGAGAGTTGGAAGAATCCTAAGTTGGGAATCTCATGTACTTGATTTTTTGTTTTATTTATAATAGCGTTTAATTATTTTTTTAAAAAAAATATTGGATATACTATCTCCAATCTGGTTACTTGACTGTTCGTTGGTAAATAAGCCTTTTCCCCCTTAACTTGCCTTTTTATTGTCTTCTGCTACTTACAACATTGTTGCCAGTTGCTGAAGAATGTACCTATGCAAACATAGGATAAACCATTGTGCTGTTGACTGAAACACTCAGCTGCTGGGTTAGAGAGTTCTGCATTATCATAACTAGACTTCGTAGTAAGAATCTCATGTACTATAGGGAAACAGCTGACATATTGCATTTTCTTTTAAAACTTTCTGGAGGCAACTCGTTTTGACTAAATAGTATCAACTACTGTTGAACATGCTAGCAGAGGAACTACAGTGAGAATAATCTGTGTATGGATTTTTTGATCCTTCTCTTCTGGAAGGTAGTGGAATTGATTAGTATTCCTTCTCAGACAAAATATTTTGATCAAGAGTTCAATCTTCTGGCAAAGATAAGATTCCCTTGGTGATAAGAAAGTCAGAATATAAATATTTTCTTCATGCTATTAAATTAGAAGTTTTAAAAAATTAATGTAACAAATTATAATTGGTCTTCTATAGAGAGTTCGCCTTTTAATGGATTGTCTATTGCAATAAGTCATATGATTATTACCTGCATCAGTGGATTTCCTTAAATATAAACAAGATTGAATGAACATTTCAGCAGCTGAGAAGTAGTGATCATCAATGTCATGAAATTTCAATACACTGACTACTCCCAGTTCAAGGACATTTATTAGTAAATTCATCTTTAGTCTGCCGAGTGAAGGCAGAAATTCTTTTTTCTGCAGAGAATGGAGCCTTAGAACAACTCTCTTTCATTCACATTCACAGGGTATTTGTGACAAATACCTGCTAATAGTGAAACAGGAATTTTTTGGGGGTTAAAAAAGACAGATTGTAGGAAATTTTAGAAATAAAAGGGACCATGGAAGAAGCACAGGGTTGCAGAGCAGCAGAAGGTATATTTCCATAGAACAGAGAAGCTGAAAAGCTGCAACCTTGCAGCCTTTGTAAGCCACAGGGAAGAGGAACTCAGTGGGACCCTTTCCCCCTCCCCACATGGGAGTCTGATTTGTGGGAATCTCCCTTTCCCTATGTGGGAGTCTGTACTTGTTCTTTAATAAATTTCCACCTTTGCTGTACCATCTTCTGTCCGTGGATTCATTCCTCCACTCGGGTGGACAAAGAATCTGGGTTCCAGTCCAAAAATTCTGTTTCAAATAATATGTGGTAGAGTGCAAAGATGCACAAATAATTGCTTCTGTGTGTGTGTTTGTGTGTGTGTGTGTGTGTGTGTGTGTGTGTGTGTGTGTTTTAAAGATAGAGATTCATTCAAAAGGTCAGAGCAATTTGAGTCTGGAAAAATGTCCCCCTACTTTCCAGTACACACTACGCATATACTATCTTAGATTAGCAGTCCAGAGAAATGTACTATAGGCATAATGAAAAGTATTTTGCTTAAAACTCAACCTCTAATGTAGTCAATAATAATGTCAAACTGTGTTGCCTTGAACAATTTAATGTATAACTCATTTTATAGATATTTAAGATTGAATTAAAATAGTTAAAGAATTAAGTGAGAAAAACCATGTAAAGCCTTATCAACTGGGACTTCAGATGTACTTATTAACAACATCTTTCTCTTTTCTATGCCTCCCCCAGCAACTTATGGCCTTATTTCCTTAAGGTATGTCACATATACCCTCAAACTACCATGATAGAGAATTCTAATTTTATTATTTTTATTTTTTAATTTATTTTTTGCCACCTCTGGAAATGACCTGCAAGCCATCTGCACACACAACTCCCTTGTTTCCTAATTATCACTGCTTTTTTTGTGTTGTTGGTTGGTTTGGGGTCTTTTGTTTGTTTAGTTTTGTGGCTCTGGTCACTGAAGACTCAGAGAGCAGGGTTACTTCTCACCAATCTCAGTGTTCCTGTGGCTGCTCTATGTGGGAGGCTGTCTCACTCTATAGAAGTACATTTACCCATTTTCCATCTTGTTCTAAGGTCTTATTGCTATCTACTTATGGAAAAAGAGTAGCTTGTTTTCAATCTGCCCCCAGCTGAAAAGCTGCAACCTTGCAGCCTTTATAAGCCATAGGGAAGAGGAACTCAGTGGGACCCTTCCACCACTAGACTCTCCTTTACTCCAGCAAGGCCTGCAATTCAGAACCAGATACATTTCCTGAAGTGTATTTACATCTACTATGTGGCTTTCTCTCCATTTCCAACATCCATATAAATATAGTGATATAATACCATTTAGAGTATGGAGCTTAAATCCATTTTAGCAGCTACTCTGAAATCATCACCTAATTTCAGAAAGACCACCTATCTGTTTTCTCTTATTATGGGAAACCAATGACCTTCCTATTCGATTTAGACTTCAAGGATAAATGAACTATTACTTTATGGTCTTCAAAAATTAGTTATTTTTCACTAAATTTCAAAGAACCATGACTAATTAAAATATATATAAATCGTTTTTTGAAAAACTAGTGCCTTTTATTTAGTTCTCATTCAAATCATCTCTTAGCCTCACTTTAAAATGGGAAAAAGGTATGTTAAAGATTTAAAGATATGAGTCAAATGTGACACATTTCTTCGAACCCACCTGACTTTCTATTGCCAATGTGAATTATGAGTTGATAAATTTGATTCAGTTTTTCATTAAAAAATATTAAAAGTTTCTGGCATTCATATAGATGTTATCTATATTTTTTTAAAAAATCCAACACACCTGTTTCCTCTTGAGAATCATTTTTCTTGCCCCTACTTTCCGTTGCTATATCAGAAATAAATATGATGTTCACAAATGTCTCTGTCAGTACATTCATGTAAAAAACATGCCTCCAGCGTATATATTCAGAGTAGTACACTGGCTCTAAGAGAATGTGCATCTTTAACTTTAGAAGCTAATTCTACACTAACCAGTTTGGCTCAGTGGATAGAGCATCAGCCTGTGGATTGAAGGGTTCCAGGTTCGATTCTGGTCAAGGGTATGTACCTTGGTTGAGGGCACATTCCCAGTAGGGGATGTGCAGGAGGCAGCTGATGGATGTTTCTCTCTCATTGATATTTCTAACTCTGTATCCATCTCCCTTCCTCTCTGTAAAAAAAAAAAAATCAATAACCATGGCTCTAGGTGTGTAACTATCATCATTGTTCTTTTCTCATGGTTAATGGTAGTTGCAATGTAATTAAAATGATTCTCAACTGAATGCATAGTCCTCTGGACACTCAAATTTACCCAGATATTTCCTGATCAGATTTTTTTACAACCTTAAGTGTGATCAAGAATTAAATTTCCCTGCCCTCTTTGGTTAGTGTCTGAAAAGTTCAAAGTCATGTTCACTAGGATTAGGTATATATGTTAACCACAGAAAAAGGTTTCAGTGTTCTGACTAAATGTCTGGATTCTTGCTTTATTTTAATTTTTGGAGTCAGAATTTCTGACTATCTTATCAAAACATACATATTTTAAATTTTGTTTATTATTTTATTTTATTTATTATCCATCATTCTTAGTTGTTTATACTAATAGTGTTGCTGAGGATGTCTAGTTTGTTGGAAATAGACTATCCAAAGGCATTAGAAGTCTTCATCTGAGGAAACTAGGAACTTTAGGAAAATCAATATTTTGTGTAAGTTCACTTAAATAATCATGGAATAAGTTTGCATAACAATTTGAAGTACTAGAAACAACTGGCAGTATCTAGTAAAATTGAAAAGTTGCATTCCATACATCAGCAAGTCTACTTTTAACATATACTCATTATTATCCTATCTAATAAAAGAGTAATATGCAAATTAATCATCACTACACTATACCACAAGCCACGCCCACAAGCCAATCCAGAGCAATACCTGCAAATAGGAAGTGAAAATTAACTTTTCCAGGAAATTTTGCCTTTGCCAAAGCTTAACATTTTTCACAATCTCCTTTCCAATGCAAATTAGTCAACCAAGATGGCTGTAGCCACAAAGGGAGCAGGAGGGAGGCTTGGGTTTCCCCAAAGATGGAGGAAGCCAAGCTTTCCACAAACCATAGCTGGCCCAGGCCTCTGTGTAAGGTTACAAAGTTTCAATTTTAGAAGATAAAAAAATCCCCCCAAAATGGCCACAGCCACAGAGCTGAAGAGAGCAGGAGGGTAGGGTTTCCACTGGTGATGGAGGAAGCCAAGCTTCTGCAGCCCTGACCTGCTTTGGCCTTTGCTTAAAGCTATAAAATTTCAATTATAGAAGATAAATAAATCCAAACAGAAATGGCTGCTGCTGTGGAGCAAGCATAAGACCTCCAATTGGATTGCTTGGGGGTGTGGCTGGCCTGCAAACCACCACAGTCCCCTCACCCAGACCACCTCAAACCCCAAGGGAACCCCCACCCTGATCCAGAACACCCTTCAGAGCACATGTGTCAAACACAAGGCCCACGGGCCAAATCCGTCCCGCCAGGCCTTGCAATGTGGCCCACACCGAGCTGTCATCACTGCACTCCGCTGCATTTCCATCACAATGACAGTTTATGACTGTTCAGTAAACCATTCGGCCCGCGATTTAGGCTGGATTTTAGATTTTGGCCCCTTCTCTGATTGAGTTTGACACCCCTACTTCAGAGCAAACCAGCTGGCCCCCACCCATGCACCAGGCCTCTATCCTATCTAATAAAAGAGTAATATGCAGATTGACCATCACTCCAACACACAATATGGCTGCCCCCATGTGATCAAAGATCCTGCCCCCATGTGGACACAAGATGGCCTCCACAAGATGGCCAATAGGGGAGGTCAGTTGGGAGGGACCAGGCCTGCAAGGGCAGGCAGTTGTGGGTGATCAGGAAGCAAGGAAGAGCAGTTGGGAGGCACTAGGCCTGCAAGGGAGGGCAGTTGGGAGTGATCAAGTCTTCAGGAGAGTGCAGTTAGGGGTGACCAGGCTGGCAGAAGAGGGAAATTGGGGGCAAACAGGGTTAGCAGTTAGATATCAATCAGGCTGTCAGGAAGTGGTTAGGGGGAGATCAGGCTGGCAGGCAGAAGTGGTTGGGCAGGCAGGCAAGCAGTTGGGAGCTAGCAGTCCTAGATTGTGAGAGGGAGACCAAATTGGAGAGGGTGCCTGTTAGGCTGAGGGACAACTCCCTCCCCTGCCCCCCATGCATGTATTTTGTAGATTGGAGAGGGTGCCGGTTGGGCTGAGGGACACCCCCACCCCATGCACGTATTTTGTGCACTGGACCTCTAGAATGTACATAAGACAATATAGTTAAAAAAGCATAAAAAAGATCTTAAAAAACTACTAGAGTAAAAAAAATAAAATTTAAATATAACATGTGCTAATTATATCATCTATATTTTTAAAATCATAGAATACTATAATATATATTGCTTATAAGTACATGTACATATATGAAAAAGTAATTTAAAAACATAATTCATTAAATGATGAGATGCACAGCAAGCTCAAAATATTTCCAAGGAATGAATTTGGAAATGAAATAAATCATTGATCGGGAGACTGAATCCATATATTCATTGATTTTAAATGAGTTGTTTTAGATTGTTGATGACAAAAAGATTTTTATTTTTTATAGCATTATTTTTTTATAAAAATGGATTAGGCATCAAGTAAAATAGAAAGCAGATTTAAATAATATCCATAGTAATTTGAAAAACAGGATCAGAACATTAAAATACATGATTATGGAATTATAACTTGATCTATTAAGATTTATCACTTTGCATCAATATATCATACTAAAGGCTCAGTGCACAAAATTCATACACTGGTAGGGTTCCTAGGCTTGGCCAGCAATCAGGGCTGCTGGGCCCTCCTTCATTCCATTCCATCCCCTGCTGGTCAACGTATGTTATAGTGAGTGATTGAACTCCTGGTCTCCCTGTCCAACTCCTGAGGGGACACTTTGCATATTAGCTTTATATATATATATATATATATACACACACACACACACACACATACACACATAGATGATATAGACATAGACATAGACATAGACATAGACATAGACATAGACATAGATATACATATACATATACATAGATACTACCTTAAAATAACCTTTGAACAAGTTCCTTCAGTGCATGCTTAGTGTTATGGATCCCTATATAAATGCTTATTTTTCTTTGCTCACTATAATAAATAAGTTTATCACATGTCAAAAGATATAAATTTCTTGGTAACTTAGCAATAACATTATGATTTTATGAACATGTTGTATTTTCTTTTTCCATTTCTGTGATAATTAGTCAGACTTGACCTTATAATTTTAAGAACATCATAAAATTTTATATTCTTTGAACGTGCAATTTGTTTATCCGTGGCTTTCTTTGCCAGCTCCCTGCCAGAAGTACAGAGAACAAGGACGTGCTTTCAACAACTTCAATTTCAATCTCTTTTGTTTAAAACTTTGTCCTATTTTCAAAATATTTTACTTCCATCTTTTTATTTTTTGCATTAGAAAAAAACAGAGTTCAAAGGTTTAAAGTTCCTTCATTACTCATGTTCTCATTCCAGAGGTAATTTTGTTATTCACTTTGCATTGAATAATTTGCGCATTACTTTAAAACCCGAAAAACTGTTAAGGTGACACTTTCAGGTCCATGTAGCAATTAATCCCCCCAAAATGTATGTTTTATCTAATGGTAACAGTGATTATAGCTGCAAAGCTTTTATAGAAGCAAATAAGTTACAGTAACATTATTGAGTTGTTTTAGTGGAAAAACTATGCTCTAGAGCACTGTATGAGATGCCATTTGCAAAGACATTTGCCAAATCCCCTGAGTATTATTAAAAAGTATCCTTAAGTACAAAATTTCATGCAGTCAATGATAGGTTTCCAAGTAATTTAGAACAATACACTTTTTGGGAAAATGACAATTGCTATTGAGGAGATAGAAGAGGGCTGCGTAGTCAGGGATGGGGCCTTGGGAGAGGGAGAAAAATGGGGAAGTACTAGAATATCAAGAGGTTACTGATATGGATAGGATGGAGTATGATCATTGTACACTGCTCCAGAAAAACTGCATGGAAAAACAAAATGACCTAGAATTGAACCCTGCTGGCTGGAGTTGCCAGGGCAACCCAGCTGGGTGGGAAGAATTCACAGGCAAGAGATGTCAGCTTTAAAATCTATGGTTGCTGCTAAGGAAGAATTCTTTGAAAGAACTTATCAATAGCTAGACAAAGAAGCTGCACTGGCAACCTACTTTTGGTACCCTCCCTCTAACTCGCAATAAACTTTGCTTTCGCTGTCTTTATCCATGAATTCATTCTTTGATTTTGCCGGTCAGTTAACCAGAATCCCATCACAGCACTTTGGTTTCACTATTAAAATCTGTGTTTGTGTGAATATAAATATATGTACATATAACATTTAAATGTGTAAACTTATATATTACATACATATAACATTAATACATACACATACATAAAAGTTTATATGCATGTATCCGCTTACGGGAGAAAGTTAAAATTAAGAGATGATTCAGCTTTTAAAATTGAAAGTATTACAGATGTCCCCTTTTTCTCCACTACTGAAGACCACCCTCGCTCTTCTGCCCCCCCGCCAGCCTTCACTACACTATTATTTGCTCGTTCCCTCACATTGCTATAGAAGCAACAGAAAATTCTCTTTGGGAGAAGGTAATAATATTCTTCTAGTTCTCAAGTTATGTCACAAACATTTCTAAAACACATTGCCTCATACACATCTATGATAAGACAAATTAATGTGCCTGAGAACCAATAGAAATTAACAACAGATTGCAAGCCCATTGAAAATCTATTAATAAGACATTCTTTCAATTGGGGAGAACAGCTAAGGAACTAACTAACTAACTAACTAACTAACTAAATAAATAAATAAACAGGACACTGCAGATTTTCATTAGGGCCAACTAGAAATTGTAGAAGTGGAATACACTATAACTAAAGTTAAAAACTCAGTAGGTGGGATTAATAATAGTGTTTGAATTTTTAAAATGTTTTCAGATTGAAGAATAGAAATACAATGATTGAAATATTGTGAAGAGGAAAAGATGGCAAATGTAGAGAGAAAACATAGCATATTTAATCAGAGTCAGCAAGATAAAATAAAATGTGGCAGAAACAATATATATTTTAAATTGATGAAAATTTCCACTAATGGATAAAAGACAGCATTCAAGAAGCCAAAAGATTCAAGAATCCAAAAGGCTCTTAAAGAGTTATATAAAAAGAAATCTGTATACAAACAGATCATTTGAACATAAAAAAAATCAAACATACTTTTTTAAAAGAGATTAAATAGGTTCATAGAATGACTTATAAGTGCAAAAAATGAAAACAAGAGAGAGGAAGATATTTTAATATGTAGATTAAAAATAATTGACCACAAATTCTAAAAACTGCAAAAAAAAAATCTTTGAGAATGAATGTAAAAAAGTGCATTGCTAGATACATCCTAATTAAATCCCAAATTAGCAAACATGTCATAAACTGAATATTTAGAGCTTTCTTAAAATAAATGACAATGATCTCAGTTGTCAGTTGGAGATGAAGAAAGGAATGGAGAGCAAAGAAATACAAAAGTATGCATTCATCAAAAAAGACCAAATAAAGCACACCTCAACAAATTTAAAATAATAGAAATCATACAATGCATACTCTGAGACCACTATGAAATTTAACTAGAAATCAATAACAGAAAGATAACTGGAAATTTCTAAAATTTTGGGAGATTAAACAACATACTATGAAATAGCACATGGGTCAAAGAAGCTATCACAAGAGAAAAAAAATTAAATATTTTAAATGAAATGAAATAAAAATACAACATCAATATTTGTTATATGCAACGAAAGCAATGCTTAGTGAGAAATTTATAGAATTGGAAGCATATATTTTAAAAAAGATATAAAATCAGTAGTCTAAATTCAATCAATTGTCTTAGAAACTAGAAAAAGAAAAGCAAACTAAACTTAAAGTAAACAGAAGAAAATAACACCAAAAAAAAAAACCAATTAAATTTAAAACCAATCTAAATAAAACTTGGCTTTTCAAAAGGATAAATGATATTGACAAGACAACATTCAGGATAAATAAGAAAAAAATAGTGAGGACACAATTTATGGAGATGAAAAATGAAAGGGAATATTACTACCGAACACACAAACATTAAAAGGATAATAAGGGATCACTATGAACAATTCTAAACCCATATATATGATATCCTAGAAAAATGAACCAATTCCTTGAAAGATAAAATCTGCCAAAATACATACAAGAAGAAATAGATTATTTGAATAGTTGATATCTTAAAGATATTGAATAAATACTTTCTTTGCATCTCTATTAGACCATTTATCTCCTATTTGCCCTCTTACATCTCCCTCCATTCCCCTTTATCTCTATCAACTTACTGTTGCCTGTGTCTATGGGATGTGTATGTGTATATATATATCATTTGACAGCAATAAATATGTTCTATGTATCTATGCTTCTTCTGTATTTTTTTTTTTTTGTTAAAGTTGTTCACTAGATTCCACATATAAGTGAGATGATGTGGTATTCTCTTTCTCTGAATGGCTTATTTCACTTAGCATAATACTTATCAGGTCCATCTGTACTGTCTCAAAAGCTAATATTTCCTTCTTTTCTATTGCTGAGTAATATTCTATTGTGTAAATGTGTAAATATACCACTCCTTTTTGTCCACTCATCTACTGATGAGCACATGGGTGTTTCCAGGTCCTGGCTATTGTAAATAATGCTGCTGTTGACGCACATATTCTTTGGAGTTAGTGGTTCAGGTTTGTTTGGTTATATTTGGAGAGGCGACATTTTCTGGGTTGTGAAGCAGTTTCATTTTTAATTTTATGAGGTAACTCCATACGGTTTTGCACAGAGCCTGTGTCAGCCTGTATGCTCACCAACAGCACAGTAGGGTTCCTTTTTCTCCATATTCTTGCCAACACTAGTTGTTTGTTGATTTATTGATAATCATCATTCTGAGAGGCTTGAAGTGGTATCTCATTGTGGTTTTAATTTGCATCTCTCTGATGATTAGCAATGTTGAGCATCTTTTCATATGTTTATTGGCCATCTGCATGCCCTCTTTTGAGAATTATCTATTTAGCTGCATTTGCTCATATTTTAATTGGATTGTTTTATTATTGGTGTTGAATTGTATAAATTCTTTATATATTTTGGATATTAACCCTTTATCAGATGTACCGTTGGATTCCTTTTCACTTTGTTGATTGTTTTGCAGTTCAAAAGTTCAAAAGCTTTTTAGTTTGATGTAATTCCATTTGTTTATTTTGAAAATAGCACCAAAATTGAGAAGCAATGTGAAGTCAAAACTAAACTCCATTTAGTTTCCCCAGATTCTCCAGTTTCTCTTATTTTTTATAGCCTCTCTTTACAGCTCTTTGACTTTCTGAGAAACACACAGAGCAACAACAACAACAACAGCAATACAGCAACAACAAAAATACTTGGTCATTGGAGCATAAAAAATATCCTTTTTGAAATGGGTCAGGGCAACACTGAGGCTTTGCTTAACCTCCAAAGTATAATACCAAGGTGAGGCTTTTTTCCTACCTTTTTCTTTCTCCCATTTCTATGCTTGTTTTCTGTTTCTATAGGAAGCACTTCTCTAATAAATCACTAACAGATCATACTTAATCTTTTCATCTTTCTGTAGAAACCTACTCAAGGTAGTTTTCAGTTTGTATTAAAGAGGTAAACTTTTCAAAAGTGTTAATAAATGTGTGGAGCAGAGTTTAAGAGCCAAATTGATATTGACTTTGCTAAGTCAAGCTTGCATTTAGTCCTTAGCCTAATGACCAACTAATAGCAAAATAATATATAACTTCTAGATTAATGGGAAAAATGAATAATAAACATAATCAAATCAAAAGGATGCAATAAGGAAGAAGGAAAAGTCATAAAACAGGTGGGACAAATTAAAAGCATATTGTAAGAGACTTGATTAAAATCAAATACACCACTGGTAACATTATTAATTCCACAAACCTGTGCTTTAACAATACGAACCAGACACCCTTCACTATGGACCATTACATTATTATTAATATATATATATATATATATATATATATATATATATATATTGATTTCAGAAAGGAAGGGAGAGGAAGAAAGAGATAGAAACATCAATGATGAGAGAGAATCACTGATTGGCTGCCTCCTGCATGCCCTACACAGGGGATCGAGCCCACAACCCAGGCATGTATCCTGACCTCCTGGTTCATAGGTTGATGCTCAACCACTGAGCCACACTTGCTGGGAAGGACTATGACACTTAAACTTTTATGAGAGAATGGGCAATTTAAATACTATACTTCATTATTTGCCCACATTGAGACTTTAAACAATGTCAGAGGCTGATGAGAATTATGAGCAGTGCAGTCACACATGTACATTAATACACTGAATTATTTCTCTTCACCAACAAGGCAAAGAGCAGGTTATAGCAATAAGTAGTCCCATGATTTCCATAGACAGAAGTCTTCAAGTTAGTTACTCTAACTGAAGAATATGATTTAATAATTAAAATAGCCTTAGTCTGTGTATAAATTTAGAAATAACCTAGTGTTTAACAAACACAAAGTCTTTCATTTCAAATGTAAAATAGCCCTAGCTGATTTGGCTCAGTTTCCATGGGAAGCCAGCTACACATGAAAGTGGGTTTAGGGCATGAAAATCCTTCATCTGAAAACTGCAGCTGGTCACCTGAACTCAAGGTATAAGTTAGATAAGTTTCCACTGAATCAGAATAATTTATAGAATAGCAAATTGATTCTTAATTTCTAGAACCTTCATTGAATTTAGGCTTCTGAGAAAAGTTAGCCCAGCGGAAACTTAAGTTTCTATCAGACTCTAGTTGGAGAATAATGATTTTAATTCCAATTCCATTAGTAAGTAGATAGTTTGATCTGAGGAAATAAAATAAATTATCAAGGCCTTATTTTCATTACTGATAAACAAGAGAACAGATAATGGGGAAAATATTGTCTACCAAATGGCTTTGTTATGAAAATCAGGTAAAGTCATATATCCCAAATAGACAGAACCTACTAAGTGCTAAACAGTGTTCACCACATTGGAGTTCTAAACATTCGTGAGATTTTTTTCCTCCTTAATTTTTGACAGTTACTGAGCTTTGAAGGTGATTGGGCTTCTCGTTGTTTTAATGGCCCACCCCCAGGAAGGACATGGAGTTCTTTTCTCTCCAACAACTTCCTGGGCCCCCCTTTTCTCCTTTTGCCCCTGCCTTCCCCCTGTCAATCTTCCATCTCTCCTCTCTGCCTCCCTCAGAAAACATGCGAGGCGGGCCTCATCCTGCATCAGCACTGGTGTTCTGAGGGCTGCCACTTTCTGTGTCTACGACTTGTTAACATTCAGCAATTTAAGAAAACACTTCCTGGCTCACACCCTTGAATTCAGCAAAAATGTGTCCGCTGCTCTTGTTATTTCTGTTCCTAATTACTAATAGGGGGGAAAAAGTCTAGGAAGAAAGAAACTGCAGAAGGTGTGACTTTATTAAGGGGGTTTCCTATAGTTTTTGTAGAAAAATTGAACTTCCTTTTTTCTGTCTCCACTATATGAAATATATGAGATAGGTTTAAGAAATTACAGTTCAATACAGCAGAAATCAGTATGTTGAGCTGGATACTGTTTGGGATGCTTTTTTCATTATTCAAAATGACCCTCTATCAAGGTTCAAATCCTGACTCTAACAGAAATTATGATCTTGAGCATATTATAAGAAGTCTGAACATCTCAGTTTCTCCTTCTAGAAAGTGGGAATAAAAATATATGTATCATAGGATAGTAGTTAGGATTAAATGAGTTTAATGGCTGCAATGATTTAGAACAGTGTTTGACATGGTAAAACTATTACTAATAAGTCATTATTATTATTTTTCTATCTTCTACAACATATCATGTCACTTAAAAGGAATTACACCATACCTTAGAGGGAAACACTTGCTATTTAATATCTCATATCTACCATGAATTCTCTATTTGAATACAAAATATAAGTACTATCTATCTACACAGATATAATTAAACATATACATAAAAAAAAAAATCAATATTGCCTAGCTGGCATGGTTCAGTGGTTGAGTGTCAACCTATGAACCAGTTGGTTATGGTCCAATTCCTGGTCGAGGGCATGTACTGGGGTGACAGGCTCGGTCCCAGTTGGGGGTTGTGTAGGAGGCAACCAATCAGTGATTCTTTCTCATCATTGATGTGTCGCTCTTTCTCTCCCTCTCTTCCTCTCTGAAATCAATAAAAAATATATATTTTTAAAATCATTAATATTTTTCCAAGTATTTTGGTAAGCTGCTTCAGTTTTCTCAATGTAATTGGTAATTAGCTGTGCTAAATTGAGAAAAGGAAGCAAGCCAGGGAGTTCTGGACAATATACTATGTGAGCAGGCCCTCCAAACACTGCCATGGTATTTTTCAATAACTGTAGTCTTAGTCATCACGTGGGCCAAGTGTAATGATACTGATGTCATTTATGTGTCTGCTTTTCTAACAATAAGGAAGAAATGTAAAGAGCTCCAACTCAAAAGTCAGAGAAATCTGTTATTGAATCCCATCAACACCACCTACTTATCTGAGATTGGAGGAAAATTACTGAGCCCCTTGGAACCTCCAGTCCCTTTTCTGTAAATAGAGGAATTCTACCTCAGAAAGCTGTCATTAGAGAAACTAAAACAGACCCAAGAAATGCACCACTCAGCTCTGCTCCATAAGGAGGATAATTGACCAAAGCCCCACCCCAGCTGCGGCCCCGGGTGTACACGGCATCTGTGTGAGCCGATGCTCCTTAAGAGCTGCTCCAGACAATGAATAAGAAAGGCAAGGAGCCAACCCATAGTGAGTTCACTCCTGAGAGGAGTTAGGATGCCAGGGGACTCCCATGGGTCTGCCCAAACCCTTCTTAGAACTGTGCTGCAGTATAAGATCCCTCTTACCCAAGCTTCCTTCTTCCTTCTTTTCCTTTATAACCCATAGTGTCTGATTTGCACTGCAATCTGAAAACACACACACACACACACACACACACACACACACAATAACCTATTCTTCTCAGTGTAACCTTTTACCATTCTGATTCATGTCCCACAATAGATCCATTAACCCTTAATCATGTCTTGTCATCGGCTTCTCTGAAAACCCATACTAACATACTATATAACACTAGAGTCCCGGTGCATGAAATTCACACATGGGGGAGGTCGCCTCAGCCTGGCCTGTACCCTCTTGCAGTCCAGGACCCCTCGGTGAATGTCCAACTACCCAGGAGTGGGCCTAAACTGGCAGTTGGACATCCCTCTCACAGTCCGGGATCCCTTGCTCTTTACCACTTGCCTTCTCACTTCTCTTTACCGCTTGGCTCGCTGCTTGCTTCTTAACAATACCATGGAGGTGGGAGAGGCTCTTGCCTCTGCTGTTGTGCTCACCATCCATGAGCCTGGCTTCTGGCTGCAGTGTTCCTCTGTGGGAGTGCACTGACCACCAGGAGGCAGCTCCTGCACTGAGTGTCTGTCCCCTGGTGGTCAGTGTGCATCATAGTGACTGATCACTCTGGTCATTCCACTGCAACAGATGCTTAGGTTTTTATTATATAGACTAGGGGCCCAGTGCATGAAATTTGTGCACTGGGGGTGAGGGGACCCCTCAGCCCAACCTGCCCCCTCTCACATACTGGAAGCCTTCAGTCCTATTGAAGCCGCAGTCTGCCTCCCTTTGTGGGAGGCAACCAGACTGATCAGGGAAAGGTATTAGCCCCATCACCCTGCTGCTGCAGCCACTGCCAGTCACTGCAGCCACCAAGGTGTTTTCATCAACATGGACTCCAGTCCCTTCACCAAGAAAAAATGACAACTTTCTTTAGGCAATTTCAAGATCTGTCTTTCATAGGATATGCATTTCTTTCTTTCTTTCTTTTGTTTGTTTTTTTAATCCTCAGCTGAGGATATGTTTCCATTGACTTTTAGAGAATGTGGAAGAGAAAGGGAAAGACCTAGAGAAACATCAAAGTGAGAGAAACGCTTTGATTGGTTGCCTTTTGCATGAGCCCTGATCTGGGCCCTGGCCAGGGAGGAGCCTGCAACCTAGGCACATGCCCTTGATTAGAATCGAACCCAGACCCTGCGGTCGAAAGGCCGAGGCTCTATCCACTGAGCCAAACCAGCTAGGGCAGGATATGACATTTCTTAGCCCTCCAGCAGCGGACCTTCTTTTTTTTCTCCAGAAGCGTGGTGGAAACCCTAGATCACCTTTTTGGATTCTTATTACCCAAGTTACTAAGAGTATTACCAGTGGCATACAGGAAGCTTAGCTAATGTGCAGTAAGAAAAGGTGTTTCCTCCATAGTTCACACTAATTGTGGGCTGGACCAGGCCCAGGCCTAAAGCCTCTGACCAAAGCGTTAGGCCTGGGCAGGGGCCCTCCAGCTCCCTCTGATTGCGGGCTCTGCCCCTGCCCAGGCCTGCCCAGGCCAAAAGCCTCTACCAGGCGGGGGACCCCCAGCTTCCTTCAATCGCAGGCTTCGTTCCTTGGGCAGGAGAGAACCCCCAGATCTCTATGATCGATCGCAGGGGATCCACTCCTGCCCAGGCTGAAAGCAGACACCCAGCTCCCTATGATTGATGGCAGGGGGTACGCTTCTGCCCTCTCGTTCTGATTCCAGGCTTGGCCCTTTCTCGGAGCCCCCTGGCTCAGGCCCTTCCCAGACTGCTCTGGGTGCACACGGCCTTGCCTCACAGCGACATGGGTGCCAGGATGTTCCTGGGACACAGGTTCTGGATGTCCGTGTATGCAAATTAACAACCATCTTTTTTTTGGTTAATTTGCATACTCACTCTGAAGGTACGGTCAATTTATATGTTTGTCTACTATTAGGTAAGATAATACATGGCACACAGTATTTTATAAAATGTTTTTATCAAAATAGAAATTATAGAAAAGGACACCACACAAAAGAAAACATTCTATGTAGACTTTGTAAATATTCAATATGCAGAACTTTTTCTCCTAAACAAACATTATATGTTCTTATATATAGAATCTAAAAACAGATTTAGTTTATTTTACTTTGTAGCAAAATCAACAGTACATTGTATTGCATTTCTATATATATTTCTCATCAACTCTGTCTCTAGCCACTTTTAATCTCATCCTATTTCAGGCATGCATATTTCAATAATTACTAATTTTATTTATTTTTTACCAAAAATAGTGAGTTAAAAATTCAGAACTCAGCCTTATTCTATGCTGCTTTATTTTAAAGGTATTGTGAGTTCATGGAAGAGACATAAGACAAGAAGAAAAGGAAATAGACCCTTAAAATTTTTTGAGTTAAAAAATAAATATCCAAAGAAAACCTGAATTTGTTATACTTTTCCTCATTTTGAACAATATTTCCCATAGAACAGTATGTGTGTATAGTGGGTATATGAATGTGATAGTGAGAAAGAGTGAAATAAAATAGAATGTAATGAAAAAGGAAAACAAGAGTGTAATCAGTTGTAATAAATTGAGAGGATTAATGTCTAAAAATTAGGAAATAGCTCTTTCTTGTTTCATGTAATTTCTCCTGTCTTCCCTATGAAACCAAAATATGAATGTTGAGTCCGAATTCATTGTCTAGCAAAAGTGAAGAATGAAGTCTCAGACAAAAATAGTTAGTGGCATCCAATTTTATTGGGAGGAGCCAGTCCTGTAAAAGATGTAGTTGGGGTTCCAGGAGCAGCACAATGTCCAAACCTTCCTTTCCATGTTATAGTCTGAAGTAGTTTAGCTTCCAAGCTAATTAAAATCTATTAGTTTAAATATAGAGGCCCACATGATCATAAGCCACAAGCCATGTGGGCAACAGTGGATGTGCACCCCACAACGGGAAGATCCTGTATCCATTGTGTGCTGCACCAAGGGGAGAGAGGAAAGAAGGAAGAAGTAAGTATACATACACACACACACACACACACACACACACACACACACTAGTGGCCCAGTGCATGAAATTTGTGTGCATGGGGGATGTCCCTCAGCCTGGCCTGCACCCTCTCCAATCTGGGATCTCTCTCAATCCAGAACCACTAGTTCCTAAGTGCTTACCTGCTTGCCTGATGTCCCTAACTGCTTCCCTACCTACCTGATGGCCCTAACTACTCTCCCCTCCTGGCCTGATCCCCCTAACTGCCAATACGCACTCCCCTCCTGGCCTAAACACCCTAACTGCCTATGTGCACTCCCTTCTTCTCCACACCTTCAGACCCTGGCACAGGAGTGCTGAGAGCTCTCTGCCAAAACCACACCCCCGTCCTTATGCCTCTCCCTACTGGCCAGGTGGTGCTGCGGGCCTGCACACACCTCCAGGGGGCTTGGGGGGGGCATCCCCTGAGGCAGCCTCATGTCCTGGTGGCACAAGTCCCTGCCCCCATTCCAGCCCACCAGCTCCTGTGCACATGAAAGCCTGGTTGTGACTGTGACATCATTAGGACCCATTAGCATATTACCTCTTTATTATATAGATGCTTATTAGTTCCTGATCAGTCTTTTCAAATAGTTTTGTCTTAGCAACATCCTTCAGATTGGTTATATGCCTCACTGTCTTGTCTGTCTTAGCAATATCCTTACATTTTAAAGTTTGTGCCTCTCATGTGCACCCTTCCTTCCCAGTGAGTTGGGGTGTTTTAGTAACTCCACCCGGTTAGGTTACCTCCTTTCCCATGGCCCTGTCCCTATCTGCCTAGCTCTGTCTCCTCACCTATGCCAGTACATTGGGAAACTAAAGCTTGGCTCTTCTTGCCCTGTACCTCCTGGATAGCCTTTTTGATCCTGAGTTATATTTGTGTTTCCCACACAAATGCATGCTTATATAGTATTATTTTAATTCTGAAAACTTTATTGGGAACTTGTGTGCTAAAATATGTTCATAAGATTAAAAAATAAATACAATATGTACCTGGCTTTCCAAGAACTCTAAATTAGAGTGCAAGCATAAAAGGTACTGTGCTAACTTTTTTAGTGAAATTGGTACAAGGTGTTTCTGGAATGATCAGTGGAAATGCTTTGCTCTGCCTTTAGAACTGAAAATACTCCATTAAAATGTGAAATTTAATAGAGTAAAAAAATAGACCTTAACTAGTGAGATGAGGTCAAGAAGCGGCTTTTGAGGCAGAGGGAATAATCCTATCTAATAAAGAGAAAATATGCTAATTGACCATCATGCTCTCACAAAGATGGTGCTGCCCACAGCCAATAGGGAGGGATATGCTAATTGACTGTCATGCCATCAAGAATGGCAATGCTCACAGCTACAGGATGGTGATGCCCAGCTCCTCAGCCAGGCGGGGACAGGAAGCATGCCACATGGCTGAGCCTTTACCCAGGTGGGGCTGGCCACTCCATGCGCCCACTCCTGGAGTCCCCCAGTCCCCTAAGGTCCCAGCTGCCAGGGTCAGCCTGAAGTACAAGCAAGCCTCAGATGGCAGCTGCCCAGCCACCCAGGGCCGGCCCGAGGCACAGGTAACCAGGAACGTGCACTGCTGGTAGTGGCAGCCAGCAGAGGTGTGATGGGGGTGTCACCTTCCCAATTGTGGGGTTGTCTCCTGCCCCTTAGGATCTCCCAAACTGTGAGAGGGGGCAGGCCGGGCTGAGGGACACCACCCTCCCTGCTTCCAGTGCATAAATTTTCATTCACTGAGCCTCTAGCGGTATCAATAAATTCATAGAAGTGTGAGGGTGATTGAACTACTCTAAAAATGCCAAGTGAATCCTTGTGATTTGGGCTGCGTTGGCATAGGTGGGAGATAGTATGACAAGAGATGAGTTATATTGTTAAAAGAGGTCAGATTATGAAAGCACCATGGTGCTATGCTTATACTGTAGAGAACAGATAATAGCAAATAGTTAAGGACATTTGTGGGTGCCGCTTTATTGATTTAAAACTTCATCTTTCATTCTTATTTCATAATTGTTTTCCCAGAGCAAATTTGCTTTCTAAGGACAATTTTGGACTATGTGGAAAGTGCTTTTTATATATGTAATTTATCAGGACAAAAATATTAAAACCAGTTTAATTTCCTCACTTGTTCTATGTGTCAGTGCTCTGCAACTAATTTAGTTTGTATAGCATGCGTTCCCTTCACTCCAATTATTGCTAAAAAGTATTCATTAAAAAGCACACAGACATGACCCATATTCAAAGTTAAATATTTTATCTTAGGGCTTTGAGATTTATGAATAAGAAACTCTATGAAAATGTAGTTTTCCCATGGGTCTATATAAATGTAAACAAAAATCACTCTTGGCACAGTACAATATTATTACAGTATTCCTGTGTAGAACCATTTAAATTGATGATGTTGCATACCGGGAATCGAATGGAACTAAAGCTTTGATTTTATATTCTGTTCATCTAGTAATCATAGAGAGAATGGTCCCAGCTCCAATATCTAAAGCAGAGTTAGAAGTATATATATATATATATATATATATATATATATATAGAGAGAGAGAGAGAGAGAGAGAGAGAGAGAGAGAGAGAGAGAGAGAGAGAATGAATCACATTTCTATTGCCAGAAGCTTATTGCAATACCTCTCTGATCAGCACTTTTGGGTAAATGATATTGCAAAGTTTGGGTCAATTATTTTTGCAAATGTAAAATATTAATACCATATTAATAGTTAAGGAATGACACTAATGTCATCAACTGCACACTTGTCTTTGTGGTGTAAGGATGAGAATATTAACTTCATATACATAAAACAGAGACATATTCATTTCTGGAATTATTCATCTGAAACTTGATTCTTAAACACACTTAAATTGACCATCTGTGTAGTTTTCTCTCCCCGTCCTGTTTATTCATTCATTATTCATATGCTTTACCTCTAAATTTAAACTTATATATCCTATTCAGTTCATTTTACTATAGATATATATACATATACACACACACACACACACACATATATATATACATATACACATATATACATATACACACACACATATATATATATAAACTAGGGGCCTGTGCATGAATTCATGCATGAGTGGGGTCCAAGCAACCCACCCTGATCAGGCCGATCTGGCCAGGCCAGGCCAGCTGTGGGGAGGAGCCATGGGCAGTTGTCCTGCCAGCCCCACCCCTGGTTGAACTCCAGGTAGAACTCCTGGTTGAACTCCAGGTCGAGGGGACAATTTGCATATTAACCTTTAATAATATAGGATAATATTTTTATGATTCTACCCAACCATGCCAAGGCTTTTTACATACACTGATAATTATCCTTTATGTGCTTAGCATTGTGTTTTTGTCATGATCCTCCTATTTTGGACCCTGGGTTTACTACAGGTTTCTGGATTATCTGCAACTTTATCTCTCTCTCTCTCTCTTTTTTTTTTTTTTTTTCTCAACTGACCTTCATCCTTCTATGTTAGTCATGAATAAAAAGTCATACATTTGATGCTCTTCCTAATGAGAGCTGGAGTTTATATCTTCCCCTTGAATCCGGAAAGTCAATTGCCTGCTTTGACCAATGCAGAACAGTGTGCCTGAAACTATGAGACCTTTATGAGAATAGGTCATAAAATACTATGAAGGTTGCCTGATTCTCTTAGAGTCATGGTTGGCAAACTGTGACTCACGAGCCACATGCGGCTCTTCCACAAAATATCATGGGCCTGGGCGAGTCTATTTTGAAGAAGTGGCATTGTTAGAAGTTTAAGTTTAAAAAAATTGGCTCTCAGAAGAAATTTTAATCATGTACTGTTGATATTTGGCTCTGTTGACTAATGAGTTTCCTGACCACTGCCTTAGAGCATTTATCCTCAGAATGTTCCCATTTAGGACCCCGCTGCCTCAACATGAGACACCCAATCACATGGACAAACCATCTGCAGGCATGCTGGCTGGCAGACCCAGTTAAGAGCAGCTTTTTTTGTCATAAAAAATCATTTACCAGACATATGAGTGAATTATTGTGAAGATAATTCTAGTTTCCAAATATTCACATCATCCCTAGCTAACTAAATCCTGTCATCTGAGGTTCCAAATATGTGTAGCAGAGACAAGCCAGCCCAGTTTGGGCCTGCCTAAAATCCCACTCCACAGAATCTGTGTGTTTAATAAACCAGTTGCTGTTTTATGCCATTAAATTGGGATTGTTTACAAACATCAGTTGGACTAAGGCTCTAGCTAATCCCAAATCCCCTCTACTACCACACAGGCTGCAAATAAAGTCCTGATAAGTGGGATCCTAAAATTAACTTATCAGTCTTCCAAGTAGATTTGTGAACATTGTTTCTTGGAAATTCACGGGGTGACATATATTTTCTTTCTAACATCCTTTTCTCTCGGAGGTGGCATAGTTCAAGGACATCAATCAGCACACACTCCTGGACCTTAGCTTTCTCATTAGCAGCACATGTGCCAAAAGACTGGAACTTGAGATATCTCCCCTGTCTCAATACATTGCAGTTTTCACTAAATCTGGGACAACAACCATTTTGAAAACTTATTGAGAATCATTGGAAATGGCTGGCCCATGAAATGGTAATAGATGTTCAGAAAGAACATTGCTTTTAAATTGAATCTCTCACCTAGATCTATTTGTAGTGGTAAAATGTATATAAAGGAGACTGCCTCTCTACCATCATTTCTGGGCCTGCCATTTAAAGTTGTTATACATATGATTTATGTCAATGTATTAATTTAACTGTAATTTGGTTCACCTCATTAATCAAGATCTGCTGCAATAACTGACGGAAAATGCAATCCAAATCTGTAGACTCTGGTTCTGAGCCATTATCAGGAAGTGTATAATTCTGTGCTGACTAAATAAAAATGGTACCTATTTGTCCATTGAACACAATAGTAAAAATAATCAATAATATTAATAGCAACGGTATATACACTTGACACACAATAAGTATTTCTAAAATAATTGAGAGAGGATATTGGCAAAATAAAAATAACTATTTTTGTGCATTGATCATTTATATAGCTAGTGGAATTTTATAGTCTAAGAAGGTATTTAGTGAGCATGACAATGATTAATTGTAAATTTTATATTTCTTTGGTTTGATTTAAGAAAAAATTTATAAATTTTAATTTCTTGTTTTTTCCTTCACAAAACTCCTATAAACCTTTCTCTAAAATATCAATAATTATTTGAGTGTGTTAATTGCTGATGATATAGTTTATACATTCAGCCAGATTCTATTTTTTAAAAAAATTATTTATAATTGAACAAGTAAATCAACTATCGATAGAATCCACATTAACATTTATTCTTCACAAATATAAGATTCATTAATATCTATTCTGCGTGAGGCATCCTAAGAGATGTGTTTATGGAAAAGAAAATGGAAAAGAGGTAAATTAGGCCTGGCTGGTGTGGCTCAGTTGATTGGGTGTCATCCTATGCACCAGAGAGTTGCTAGCTTGATTTCCCATCAGGGCACATGCCCAAGGTTTGGGCTCTATCCTGATGTGGGCATGCAGGAAGTAGAAGATCTATGTGCTGCTCCCATATCAATGTTTCTTTTTTTTTTTTTCCTCTTCCTCTCCCTTCCTTTCTCTCTAAAGTTCAATGACAATATTTTTAATTTTTTAAAAGTAAATTAGCTCTGACAGGCGTGGCTCAGTTGATTGGAGTATTATCTTGTGCACTGGAAGGTTGTGGGTTCAATTCTTGGTCAGGGTACATATTTAGTTTCAGGTTCAGTCCCAGATTGTGGGAGCCAACCAATCAATCAATGTATCTCTCTCATATCAGTGTTTCTCTGTCTTTCTCACCCTTCTTCTCTAAAATCAAATAAATAAAATAAGTTTTAAAAAGTAAATTAATGGTCATAAGAAAATGAGACACCTGTAAATAAAATACTATAAATGTAAAGGGAAAATATATTATCAATTCATATTTTCAGAATAATGATGAAGCCTATGGTTCTTACATCCATTTTTCTCCCTATGAATTTCACTAAAAATCTCAAAATATATTGTACAAAGGATGTCTTCAAAATTGTAAGAAATTATAAGGCAAAGCAAGAAATTATTCTTGGGAACAAAGCAGATTATGAGAGTCAAATGAATATGAGGATAAATTTAGGAAAAAATTTTAAACAAAATGTACTGAGGTAGTTGAAGAAATCAATTTTTATAGTTTGTATATTTTTATAACAGAATACTGTACAAAAGATTATGGATTTAACAATTTTAAAAAAAGTCTTCCCACTCAATTTCAGATTAAGAATATCCAGATTTAAATATGAGAACATTTCCTAAAAATTATTTATTATTTAAATTGCCTTTAAAATCTGTATTTTAAAATCAATTTGGTTTAGATTCATATAAGCATACACTATTTATAGGGTTATGCAAATTGTGATGGAAATACATGCCTTGGTTCTTTGTTTGGTTCAACAAACAAGAACTAGCCAGCTGTGGCAATTTTTGAAAATAAATTGATTATATGAGTAGTAATATTATTTATGAATGCTTTAAAACAATCATAAAATAATACTTAAGATATTTGTGGCTAAGATAATAGTATAAATTCTGATGGAAAATTTAACATGTAATTTAGAAAAGCACAATATTAGAAACAACAAAGAATTCCAACTCCCTGGATTCAGTATTAATCAGATTTTGTTTTATTGTCCAATCAGTTGCCTGCCCACTATAAAAATGCACAAATGCATTTCAGTAATTGAATTCATTTCAACAAATATGTGGATCAGACAGATTGAATTCATTTCAATAAATATGTGGATGGGACATACTGCCAGGCACTTGGACTACTGGGAGGGATAGAAAAGCAGTCTGCTCTGTCAGGAGACCTAGAATGTATTAGGGAAACAGAAAGAAGTAAATTACAGAACGATGTCAGAAGCTTAGTGATCAAAGAATGTATTCGGTATAGAAATCACACCATAAAAGAGCTATCAAGTCTATCCTGAGAGAGGTCAGGGGTATCTTCCCTGGAGAATTATTTCTGATTTGTTTTGGAGGAATAATTACTTTAGTTTGTGGACAGGGAAGGAATAGTTATTGAAATTACAAGCAACAACAGTGACAAATGTATTACAGAACAGAAGTTTGATTTAAATGCATTCTACTACTGTGTCAGTAAGTGAGAGGTTAGTAATTGGAAAACACACATATACACACAGACCCAAAGTCCAATCACCTTCTGTCACCATGGACTAGGCCCCCTCCACCCCCGACCCCTCTTCCCTCTGGAAACCACCACTCTGTTGCCTGTGTCCATGAGTTTCAGTTTGATATCCCACATTTAAGTGAAGTCATATGGTTCTTAGCTTTCCTCACTGAATTATTTCACTTAGCATCATATTCTGGAGGTCCGTCCAGGTTGTCACAAATGACAGTATTTCGCCTTTTCTTTTGGCTGAGTTGTATGCCATTGTATATTTGTACCACATCTTCTATGTCCAGCCTTCTATCGAAAGATACGTTGGTTGTAATTTTGATTTTTCATTTTGTTTATGTAGTGTATCATGTAAATTAACTTGAAGACATTGCACCAACCTTACATCCAGGGGGAGGGGGGAATCCGACTTGATCACAGTGTATAATATTTTGAATGTACTGCTGGATTCCGTTTGTTAATATTGAATACTTTGTTGAGGATTTTTGCATCTATATCCATCATAAATATTGGCCTATAATTTCCCCCCCTCATAGTATCCCTATCTGGTTTGGGGGTTATGATGATTCTGGCCATGGAAAGTAAGCTTGGGAGTCTTCCCACCTCTTGAAATTCTTGAAATAGTTCTGTCTGGCTTCTGGCCTTGGGGTCACACTCAACACAGCGGACCGAACCCTGAGATAATGCACACACCCACTAAAAAGGGTTGTTTTTTTGTTGTTGTTGTTTTGTTTTGTTTTTAAACATCTGATCTCTAATCCACCTGGGATATTATCTCACATTACCGAAAGGCTATTTCAGATAAAAACAAAAATATGGCCCTAACTGGTTTGGTTCAGTGGATTGAGCATCAGCCTCCAGACTCAAGGGTCCTGGGTTCAATTCCAGTCAACGGCATGTACCTTGGTTGTGGGCACATCCCCAGTAGGGGGCGTGTAGGAAGCAGTTGACTGATGTTACTCTCTCATAGATGCTTTTAAATCTGTATCCCTCTCTCTTCCTCTCTGTAGAAAACCAATAAAACATATTTAAAAAAAATTTTTTAAATATGTAAGCAGACATAAAATTAAAAAAAAAGCACCAATAGTGCGGATGCATTTATAGGAAACACCCAGAGCAGGTAAAGAAACGGAGACAGAAGGCATCAGGAGTTGCCAGGGGCAGGAGAGTGGGGAGTGAGCACTGTGGGTGCAGGGTCTCCTTGCGGGGTGATGGGGCATCCTGCAACCGGACAGGGATGATACCTGCTCAGCACCGGGAATGTCCTTCATGCTCAGGAGAGGCATAGCTTAAAACATCAACCATAACCTTCATCCATGATTTAAATTGAACCCCACAGTGGAGAATGGGGAAAACATAACATTTCAAGTCCAAGGAAAAGGTCAAAGCGGGGCGGGAGACTCACATTCTGGTGGGAGAGGGAGAGCAGGTGCAGCCAGCGGCTGTGAGGCCGGCCTGCCAGCCGGCCTCCGCGGACCCTGTTGGGAGCCAGGAAGATGCAGGATGCAGGGGGCGTGAGGTTCAGGGGGTGTGGGGTGCCCCAGGCAGGGGGGACCGCTCTTTGCTGCACGAAGCGAAGCCCCTGCTCTTGCTCCGGACCCCGGTTTCTTGACCTCACGTCCTGACCACACAGCCTAACGGACCTTGTCACCCTGGCAACGGGGCCGTGTTCTATAACCGCCCTGGACGGCTCACTGGCCGGAGCGGGGGAGGCGGGCACCATGTTCTCCTGCTGTCTGCCCGGGGCCCGCGGCCGCGGCCTGGAGGACGGCGGTGGCGGCGAGGAGGGCTGGGAGGAGGGCTGGGGCCGCCGGGGCCGCCGCTGGGTGCAGGCCCAGCCCCGCCGCCGCCTGTGGCCCTTCTGGCGGCGGGACTCCCCCGAGGTGACCCGGGGCGGCTGGAAGGGGCCTGGCCTCCCCGCTGATCCCACCTGAGCAGCCCTCTGTCCCTCACAGAGTGTGTGTGTGTGTGTGTGTGTGTGTGTGTGTGTGTGTGTGTGTTTGGGGGGAAGGTATAAAGGGGTTCAGGTGGAGAGAGCCTGCCTGGAGCAGGAACAGGTTGGGTTGGGGTGTCAGTGTATGTGTGTGTGTGTTTGGGGGGAAGGTATAAAGGGGGTTCAGGTGGAGAGAGCCTGCCTGGAGCAGGAACAGGTTGGGTTGGGGTGTCAGTGTGTGTGTGTGTGTTTAGGGGGAAGGTATAAAGGGGGTTCAGGTGGAGAGAGCCTGCCTGGAGCAGGAACAGGTTGGGTTGGGGTGTCAGTGTGTGTGTGTGTGTGTGTGTGTGTGTGTGTGTGTGTGTGTGTTTGGGGGGAAGGTATAAAGGGGGTTCAGGTGGAGAGAGCCTGCCTGGAGCAGGAACAGGTTGGGTTGGGGTGTCAGTGTGTGTGTGTGTGTGTGTGTGTGTGTGTGTGTGTGTGTGGGGGGAAGGTATAAAGGGGGTTCAGGTGGAGAGAGCCTGCCTGGAGCAGGAACAGGTTGGGTTGGGGTGTCAGTGTGTGTGTGTGTGTTTGGGGGGAAGGTATAAAGGGGATTCAGGTGGAGAGAGCCTGCCTGGAGCAAGAACACGTTGGGTTGGGGTGTCAGTGTGTGTGTGTGTGTTTGGGGGAAGGTATAAAGGGGGGTTCAGGTGGAGAGAGCCTGCCTGGAGCAGGAACAGGTTGGGTTGGGGTGTCAGTGTGTGTGTGTGTGTGTGTGTGTGTGTGTGTGTGTTTGGGGGGAAGGTATAAAGGGGGTTCAGGTGGAGAGAGCCTGCCTGGAGCAGGAACAGGTTGGGTTGGGGTGTCAGTGTGTGTGTGTGTGTTTGGGGGGAAGGTATAAAGGGGATTCAGGTGGAGAGAGCCTGCCTGGAGCAAGAACACGTTGGGTTGGGGTGTCAGTGTGTGTGTGTGTGTTTGGGGGGAAGGTATAAAGGGGGTTCAGGTGGAGAGAGCCTGCCTGGAGCAGGAACAGGTTGGGTTGGGGTGTCAGTGTGTGTGTGTGTGTGTGTGTGTGTGTGTGTTTGGGGGGAAGGTATAAAGGGGGTTCAGGTGGAGAGAGCCTGCCTGGAGCAGGAACAGGTTGGGTTGGGGTGTCAGTGTGTGTGTGTGTGTGTGTGTGTGTGTGTGTGTTTGGGGGGAAGGTATAAAGGGGGTTCAGGTGGAGAGAGCCTGCCTGGAGCAGGAACAGGTTGGGTTGGGGTGTCAGTGTGTGTGTGTGTGTGTGTGTGTGTGTGTGTGTTTGGGGGGAAGGTAGAAAGGGGGTTCAGGTGGAGAGAGCCTGCCTGGAGCAGGAACAGGTTGGGCTGGGTGTCAGTGTGTGTGTGTGTGTGTGTGTGTGTGTGTGTATGTGTGTGTGAGAGGAGGGGGGGGGGGGGCTGTTCAGGGGGAGAGCCTGCCCAGAATAGGAACAGGTTGTGTTGGGAGGTCAGGACCAGTCATGTTCGCACCCAGGTCCAGGCTGGCTGGGTGGACGTGGAGTGTGGGTGGCGCCCTCTGCCGGAGGTCTATCCTGAGCCCTGGAGGTGACCCTCATTGCTCTTGGGAGGAGGTCTGTGCAGACACAGGGCTAGGCCTGGTCCGGGAGCAGAAGGTGCAGGGACAGCAGCCTCAGTGACCAGGGTCACCCTGGAGGCCCCCTGACCGGTTGCCGTCACTGTCCTTGCAGAGCTCCACCCAGGTGGTTGAGGAAGAAGACCTCTTCCCAGTCTCCAGCAGCGAGGGGGTGGAGAGCCACCCCCCTGAGGGCCAGGGCAGGCTCGGAGTGCATGTCGTGGCCACCCCGAGGGCTGTGGAAGCGGAGCCCTGGCATGTCCGGAGGAGGACTCCTCTGCCGAAGACCACCTGCCAGCTCCACAGGGAGCTCCTGCTTTCTGAGCGCCGTTCCCATGTGGCCACGACCAGGTCAAATAACCTGGAGCCCAAGGAGGCCGAGCCCAAGGGTGAGAAGGTGGGAGTGGGATGGGGATGGAGGTGCATGGGAGTTTATGGGGAGCAGTTGGTGCCAGACACACAGGGAGCACCCCCAGAGCCTGGCCAGGAGCAGAGACCAGCCTCAGACCACCCATGTGCTGGACTGCGGGCAGGGAGGACGTCCTGTGGTGGGTCCTGGGCTCTAGCTGTGTTCTGTCTTTGGGGGACACATGGTCATGCATGCACCTGAGTGATCTTTTCTCCTCTCCCAATTCCAGCACCAGCCCAGGAAGCAGTGCCTGAATCTGCTCCAGCACCTGCCATACCTCCCGAGGAATCCAATGCAGGGGCAGCCTCAGCGGGGTGTTCACTTCCAGTGGCCCTGCCACTTCCAGCAGCCCCTCCAGTTGCAGTTGTGGAACCGGGACCACCCTGTGAAGCACCTCCAGACACAACGGAGGCCCTGCCAGCCCTGCCTGAAGAACCCTCCCTCCCCCCTGTCCCGGCTCCTGCCACAGAGGAGGACCTGCCTCCCGAAGACACAGCAGGGCCCGCTCTGGAGCCGCTTGTTGAACTTGCTCTTGCTCTTCCACCAGAATTCATTTTACCCCCGCTCTTTGACTATTTTCTTTTATTTTCTCTAATTGTTATATTTTCCTATTCTCCGCAGCATCACTCATTTTAATACTATGTAAAGTTTGCTGTTTATATGTTTGAACAAAGTGCCATTCCCAAGCATGAAGTACATTCATGATTCTGTGCAGCCACTAAGTTCCATCACTCCAACAGGAACGCCCCTCACCACCCACATTCCCCCTGCAATCCCTAACTTGTTTTCTATCTCTATTTATCTATTCTGAATGTTTCCTATAAATAGAATCTTAAAATAGGTGCCTTTTTGTGTCTGTTCTCACATATTGGTGGTTTTTTTTTTGTTGTTGTTTGTTTGTTTGTTTTTATGGGTATGTTTTTTTCTTAAATAGCATTTTTGTTATTTTAAAGGAATATTCCAGAAGAATTAGAGATCAAATATATATATATATATATATATATATATATATATATATATATATAATAAAAAAGCCTTAAAGCCCTTTTGGTAAGTGTGTGTATAATCTCAGGGTACAGACTACTGTATTGAGTGTGATCCCAGGGCCAGAAGCCACTCAGAACTATTTCAAGAGGAGGGAAGACTCCCAAGCTTACTTTACATGGCCAGAATTATCATAATCAAAAAATCAGATAAAGACACTATGAAGAAAGACAATTATAGGGCATGAATATAGATATAAAAATCCTAAACAAAATATTAGCAAACCACAAGACACAGAGGTCCACTTTCAGCACTCTTACTCAACATAGTACTAGAATTCCTAGTGACAGCAATCAGACAAGAAGATTGAGTAAAAACCATTCAAATTGGAAAAGATAAAACTGTTATGATTTGCAGATAACAAGACACTGTAAAGTACACTATTACACCAAAAAACTATGAGAACTGATCAATGAAACCAGCAAATAGTGGGATATAAATAAAAAAATATCCAAAAAATCAGTTGCATTTCTATACACCAATAATGAACTTTCAGAAAGGGAAACTATGACAACAATCATATTGGCAATTGCATAAAAAATTAAAATACCTAGAAATAAGTTTAACCAAGGAAGTAAAGAAGTGTACTTGGAAAATTATAAAACACTGAAGAAGGAAACTGAAGAAAATGTAAATAAGTTAAAGCATATACCATGTTCATGGGTAGGAAGAAATGACATTAAAATATCCATTCTAGCCAAAACCGGTTTGGCTCAGCGGTAGAGCATTGGTCTGCAGACTGAAAGGTCCCAGGTTCGATTCTGGACAAGGGCATGTACGTTGGTTGCGGGCTCATCCCTGGTAGGGGGTGTGCAAGAGGCAGCTGGTTGATGTTTCTCTCTCATCGACGTTTCTAGCTCTCTATCTCTCTTCCTTCCGCTCTGTAAAAAAAATAAAATATAAAAAAAATCCATTCTCAAATCAATCTATAGATTGAATGCAATTCCTATCAAGATATCAATAGTGTATTTCTATGAACTAGAATAAATATTTCAAAAATTTATATGGAGCCCTGGATGGTGTTTCTTAGTGATTAAAGCATTGGCCCAGGCATGAAAAGGTAGGGGGTTTGATTCTTAGTCAATGACACATACAAGGGTTTCCGGTTTGATCCCTAGCCCCCTGGGGTATGTGGGGGAGTAAACCAATCCATGTACCTCACATCAATGTTCTCTCCCTCCCTCCCAGTCTCTCTAAAAACCAAATGAGAGAATATCCTCACATGAGAATTGGCAAATATATATATCATGAAAGATCATAGATAGCCAAGCAATCTTGAGAAAGAAGAATAAAGTTGGAAGTATCACCCTATTTAAGACTATACTACAAGGACATAATAAAACAGCACTGCATTTGCATAAAAACATATAGATAAATGTAATAGGATAGAGAGATAAAAAATAAACCCATGTGTGTCTGGTCAAATAATATTTGACAGAGAAGCCAAGAACATACAATATCATAAAAATAATCTATTCAATAAATGATGTTGGGAAATTGGACAGATACATGCAAAAGCAATTGAAAGTAGATCATCTTCTTACATAATACACAATAATAAAATCAAGATGAGTTAAAGATTTAAATATAAGACTCTAAATCATAAAGATCTTACAAGAAAACATAAGAAGCTAAATCTCAGACATTTCATTTCTTTGTAGTAATTTTTTCTAATTTATGTTTTTGGCAAAAAATAAACAAATGGGATTATATGAACCTAAAAAGTTTTTGCACAGCCCTGGCCAGTGTGACTCAGTTGACTAAGCATTGTCCAGTGCACCAAAAGGTCTTTGGTTTGATTCTAGGTCAGGCCACATACTCGAGTTGTAGGTTTGATCCCCAATCAGAGTTCATACAGCAGGCAATGGATCAATGTTTCTCTCTCACATTTATGTTTCTCTCCCTATATCTCTCTTCCCCTCTAAAATAAAAAACTTTTTTTTTTTTAAATTTTGCACAGCTATGGAAATTATCAACAAAATGAAAAGTCAATGTACTAAATTGGAGAAAATATTTGCCAATGACAGATATGAGGTTAATATCCAAAATTCATTAAAAAATTAATGAATAATAATTTTTAATTAAATTCATTAAAAATTACAACCCAACACCAAAAAATAAAAAATAAAATTCAATTAAAAATTGACTAAGGACCTGGATAGACACTTCTCCAAAAAGAATACAGATGGACAGTAGATATATGAATAGGTGCTCAATGTCACTAATAACAAAAATGCAAATTAAAACGTTACACCTTTATGAATAGCTAGCATATAAAAATATCAACAAACAAAAATGGTGGGAAGGATGTGGAGAAAAGGGAACCCTGGTGCACTGTTGGTTGGAATGCAGATTGGTGCAGCCACTGTGGAAAACAATATGGAGTTTCCTCATAAAATTAAAAATGAAACTGCCTTATGACCCAGAGATCCTACTTTTGGAAATATATCTGAAGAAACCCAAAACACTAATTTCAAAGAATATGTGCACCCCTATATTGCAGCATTATTTACAGTAACTACAATCTGGAAGCAGCCCAAGTGCCCAAGAGTAGATGAATGCATAAAAAAGCCATCAGTTCCATAATGGATTACTGCCTGACAATAAAAAAAAAGACAGAAATCTTACCTTTTGGATGGACCTGAAGAGTATCATGCTAAGTGAAATAAGCCAGTCAGAAAAGAGAAATACCATATAATTTCATTTATGTGGAATCTAGTGCACAAAATAAAGTAACAAACAAAATAGACATAGACTCATAGTTGTAGACAATAGACTCATATATTACGTCAGAGGGTAGGTGGATTGAGTAGCTGGATGAAAAGGGTAAAGGGATTAAGAAAAAAACAACACAAACCTCATAGGGCCAGAATACAGTAGGTGATTGCTGGAGGGATAGAGTGGTGGGAGAAGGTTGATGACAGTAAAGGGGGGATAAATGGCAACAGAAAGAGACTTGACTTTGTGTGGTGAACACACAACACAATATACAAGTGATTTTTTTTTTTATAGAATTGTACATTGGAAACCTATGTAACTTTATTAACCATTGTTGCCCTAATAAATTCAATATAACCTTGGTTCTCTGAATGCCTAGAAGATGATTGACAGTGTACTATTAACAATGTAAAAATTAAACGCTTTTATTAATATACTCCTCTAAAATTTATCAGTATAACAAATAGAAATGCTGAACAATGACACACCTGCCCCCTCCAAACACACAGGCAGATGTTTATCATTCAAGCGATAGTTTATTTCCCTAGTGAGGATGCACTAAGCACTATCTGAGCCAAATTGTTAAGGAAACAGATGCCCGCTCATTACCATCATTTTTTTTCCTTTTCTCTTTTCACTGTATCATGTACTGATCACTTCACAGGAAACTGGAATCCTTGACCTCTGGATGGGAAGGGTCATTAATTTGCTGTTGCCACTAGGGATAATATTCTTTTCCTAGCACATCAAATATTATCAACATGGTTTTCTCTTACTTACTGTTTCTCTGAAGGAGTAAAAGCAGAAGTGAGGTACATGCTTTCATAAATTACTTCCGCCCAACTGATTTTTATAGATTAATCAATGGCCTCAGTTCAACTTGTAAAAAATATGGACTAGTACATGTGCTAGTAGGCTACTCTTTATTATATCTGTATTTATTGTTGACTTATCACTAATTTATTGGGTTTGAACAACAAACCAGTTATTTAGGTGTAATTTTCTATTTAACTACGTAATTTAATTAAACTTTACAAAAGATAACTATTTCAGAACATTGAATGAATTAAATTTTGAAAAGGTGAGGGAAACCACTAATTTAAGGAATACATGTGAAAATAATTTTTATTCAGCAATACTGCTTGACTTTTATTTATTTTTTTTAAAGAGCTAAAGTCATTTGCTGGTATTTAGGTTGAGACAAGAATTATTGTACATAATTAATTGCCATGTTTCCTACCAAAAAATAACTCTGGCAGTACTGTATGCATTGCAAAATATATAAAAGCCCCCTCCCACGCTGCCAAAAAAAAAAAAAAATCACAATAACTGCCTTAAACAAGACTTGTAAAAATTTCAAGTTTTTGCTTACAGAAACATCACACATTTTAAAACTTCAAACTTTTTCAAATAATTTATTACTTATTTAATATGACAGAAAAATCAGTATGGAAAGACTGAAATATTTCAGAGATATTTTTAATGGAAATTTTTATTTTATAATTTTTTAAACAGGAAAAATATAGACCTTAAACTTACACAATATTATATGTCAATTGTATGAAAATAAAGAAAGGGGGGAAACTTAAATATATAATAAAAATGTGTTGGCCAAATTATATAGTATGTAATTAAACATTTGACACAGACCACAGGGTTTTACTCATTTTTAAAATTTATTTTATTGTATTTTTTTGTTAATCCTCACCTGAGGATATATTTTCCCTCCTTGATTTTTATTTTTTTATTTTTTATTATTTAAAAAATATATTTTATTGATTTTTTTACAGAGAGGAAGAGAGAGTGATAGAGAGTCAGAAACATCAATGAGAGAGAAGCATTGATCAGTTGCCTCTTGCACACCCCCTACTGGGGATGTGCCTGCAACCAAGGTAAATGCCCTTGACCAGAATCGAACCTGGGACCTTTCAGTCCAGAGGCCGATGCTCTATCCACTGAGCCAAACTGGTTTCAGCTTTCTTGTTGATTTTTAGAGAGAATGAACAGGAGGTGGAGAGACAGAGAGAGAATCATCAATGAGAGATACACATCAATTGGTTGTTTTCGACATGCTCCCTGACTGGGGCCAAGGATTGAGCCTGCAACCAAGGTACATGCCCTTGACTAGAATCGAACCTGGGACTCTTTGGCCTGTAGACCGACAATCTAGCCACTGAGCCAAACCAGCTAGGGCTTCCTCTCTCTCTCTCTCTCTCTCTCTCTCTCTCTCTCTCTCTCTCTCTCTCTCTCTCTCTCTCTCTCCCTCCCTCCAAAAATACTACCTATACTCCTTTTCTTTGAACAATTTTTATTATCCCCAATTAATCTTTTTCAGAGTATCTTAGCTGCTCATTCTACATAAAGCACTCAGAAATATTTGGTTTTCCTATTAAAGTAGACATTATCATGAACAAAAAAATCCAAAACTTAAACCTAAGGCTGAATATTTTACAGACTAGATTAAGCAGCAGCTAGACTTCCTCGATTTCTAATGGTATTTCCATGTAAGAATTACATAGATTTTTGTATCTGTGTCTGTAATTATCTCATGTAAAATAGTGACAATAATCAGTTGTAATTTATAGGAGTATTGTAAATATTAAAGGGGTGATGCATATTAAAAATAATTTTAAACATAAATCATTGTATCTGTCAAACTAGGTCACAAATAAGCCTTTATTTTCTTGGAGCATAAAACTGAACTTCCTTTGCAGTGCAGTATCTGAGAGAAAGCCAAACTCACAAGGCCACTTCTAGTCTTTGATTAAATAATTTTAATCAAGCATTGTTAAAATTTTAAGATAATTTTGAATTTTAGTTAATAGTAGAGTAAATCTGTGTAAAACTGAAACTCTCCCACTATACAACCAACAAGCACTGGCAAAGAACTATCATTAAATCCATTGTCTTCTAATGAATGTATCAATCATATAAATTGCTCAATAGCAAGTGGTTTTAACCACTGTATTCATAACATTTTGTACAGAGCCTACTTAAAAAAAATAGCACACATATTTTCAATTTATAGCAGAGTGGAGCAAGTCAATAAGGGAAACATCAGTCTATTGTTTTAAAATTTCAAACAATCCACATTAGTGCCTAACAAAGCTGGAGCAGTTTGAGATAGCAACTACATGATTTTTATTTATTTATTTATTTGTGTGTGTGTGTGTGTGTGTGTGTGTGTGTGTATGTGTGTTTTGTTTTGTTTTTTCACATGTAGCTGATATTTTTCGGTGATAAATGTAAATAAATAAAAAATCTGTGTGACTTCAATATTATTGTTTATTAATGCACTAAAACTTTTATTAGTAAATTTGAAAATTCTTTGAGATAAGAAAAACTGAATGTGGTAATTTTATATATTTTCTAACATTGCAACACTCACCCAAATCTAAAGAAAAGTACTTCATATTTAAAAAATTTTTAATAAATTATATTTTGATGTGGTTAAACATTTTTTCCTCTGAATTAGGATATTTAAAAAAAAAAGTCTTGATTCTATAACTGTTTGGTGGCTTAAGTTAAGATATTTCATTCATATTAAAGTATCTTTTTTTAGTTTTTATCTCATGAGTTTCTAATAAAATTTCCATAACAGAAATGATCATTACTTGTTTCTTTCTTTTCCCATTATGTATTATATAACTTGCCCAATTTTTCAAGCTCTGATTCTGATAAAAATGTTTTGAAAGATTTTAGTAGGTATTTAATTCTCATAGGAAGTGACTTATTTCAGATATTGTCTTCTGACTGTTTAGAAGGGACATCAAATTTGCTATGCATTTAAAAAAATATTTTATTTTATACACTTTATTATTTTAAAACATTTTCCCCAAAGTAATGAATAGTTTTTTGTCTTACACTGCTGCAATTGCCATTCGTTTTAACAATTATTACATACCTTATTTCAATAAATTTTTATCTTTACTGTTCCAATCATAATAGTAGTTCTACATCTCCAGTAAACACTGCAACAGAAATATGTCTTGACTTGGCCAGTGTGGAAGCATCATCCCATATACCTAAAGTTTGCAGGTTCAATTCCCAGTGAGGGAACATACCAGGTGTAGTTTCAATCCCCAGTTTGGGCAGTTATAAAAGGCAACCAATTGATGTTCTCTCTCACATTGATGTCTCTCTCTCACTCCCTCCTTTTTCCCCTTCCTTCCCCTCTCTCTAAAATCAAAGCACATATTCTCAGGTGAAGATTTAAAAATAAAAAGAAATAGATCTTTATTTTAAAATTTAAAAATTGTCCTTACTTAATTTTAAACAAAAATAATTTAATATTAAAATTACAAGTATTTCAATTAATTTCTGAGTATGATTTAAATATAATCACTCTTTCTTGTTTTATCTGCATAACATATTCAAATAAATTAATTAAAATGTTATATTTATATTTGGGAAAAATTCCAAGTTGAATAAATCCATTGACATGACTAGATGAGAGGTATATTTATACACTAGAAGCCTGTTTCATGAAATTCATCTATGAGTGGGATGTCCCTCACCCCGGCCTGGACCCTTTCCAATCTGGGACCCCCTTGGCTCCTAACTGCTCGCCTGCCTGTCAGCCTGATCAGTCCCTAACCTCTCCCTTGCCAGCCTGGTCACACCCAACTGCCGTCCCTTGCAGTTCTGGTTGCACCCAACTGCCCTCCTCTGCAGGCCTGATGGCCCCCATCTGCTCTCCCCTACCATCCATCTTGTGGCATCCATCTTGTGGCAGCCATCCTGTGGTGGTCATCTTGTGATGATGTGAGGGTGGCTATCTTGTGGCAGCCATCTTGTGATGACATCACACAAGGGCATGATGCCACCTAGGCTTTTATTATATAGGATAATCATCGAAACCTTATATCAACCCAATACCAAACTACAATAAGACAGCATCTTACATCCTGATTGGTTTGGTTCAGTGGATAGACGTAGGGGTGTCGAACTCAATCAGAGAAGGGGCCAAAATCTAAAATCCAGCCTAAATCGCGGGCCGAATGGTTTACTGAACAGTCATAAACTGTCATTGTGATGGAAACGCAGCGGAGTGCAGTGATGACAGCGCGGTGCGGGCCACATTACAAGGCCTGGTGGGACGGATTTGGCCCACGGGCCTTGTGTTTGACACATGTGGATAGAGCATCAGCCTGTGGACTAAAAGGTCCCAGGTTTGATTCTGGTTAAGGGCATGTACCTTGGTTGTGGGAACATCCCCAGTTGGAGGTTTGCAGGAGGCAGCTGATCGGTGTTTTTCTCTCTAATTGTTGTTTCTGTCTATTCCTCTCCCCTTCTTCTCTGTAAAAAAATCAATAAAACATTTTTTAAAAAAAATATAAGACAGCACCTTACACAATACAAGTTAAAAGATAATATTAATTAAATTAATTAAATCTCGAGTTTTCACTTTAATCATTGGAACTTTCTAAGAAGAAAGATCTCTTAAAAATCAATTTGTCTGCAATTACCTGTGACTTGGGGTTCCACTGCCCACCCAGAAGTCCAATGACTCTCAAGAAGGCCCTATAGCACTCAGCAGCAAGTAAAACTCATGGTTAAATTTCCTTCCAGTAAAAGTTACAGACTAAAAGCAAAGGCAAATAAATGAACTGAGCAAAGTCCAGAGAGGTTAGGCTGAGGCCACCGAGCCCTTTCCAGCTGGCGCTGCAGAGGATGCGTTCTCTCCCAGCAAATGTGTAATTTTCAGCGCACAAGTCTTCCACTTGTTTGGTTAAATTTATTCATAAGTATCTTATTCACTTCAATTCTATTGCAAATGCGTTTGTTTTATTGACTTCACTTTGGATTGTTCATTTTGAATCTACAGAAATGCAATTGATTTTTGTATATTCATCTTCCATACTATGATATACTGCTGAATTCATTTATTACTGGGATTCTGTTTCAAAATGTGCTACAGTGGCAAAGTATTTTAGTGTGTATGTGGATACTGAGGGATTCTATAATCTTATTTCTTCTTTGACAATCTGGGCCCCTTTTTATTTGTTTGTTGAATATTGCACTGGCTAGAGTATCTTGTATAATGGCAAATGGCAGTTGTGAGCCGAAGCTTCTTTATCTTGATCCTTGTATCAGGGGGATAGCTGCCCCCCCCCCTTTTTTTTTCACTGTAATGTATGGTGCTAGCTATGGGCTTTTCATAGGTGTTCATTAGGTGAAGGAAATTCTATTTTAATATTTTTGGTGAGATATCTTTATCACAAAGAATATTAGATTTCACCAAAAGCCTTTTATCTATTTTTTTAAAAGTATCTTTTTGTCTATATTCTATTAATATGATGCATTTCAGAAACTTATATTTTAAAATTAAACCAATCTTGCATTTTTAAATAAATAGTACCAGGTCATATGATATACTATCCTTGTATTGCTTGGTTTTCCACTAATAGGTTCATCATTCCAATGAAGTCAACATTCCATAAACTTTACCAACATAATTCTTAGCACACAGATATTGCTTCTTTTATATCTATCTATCTTTCTATCTATCTATCCACTCATTCATCTTTCCATTCACCCACTCACTTATGCATCCTTCCATCTATCCATATACCATATATATTTAATATTAGGTTTATCATATTATTTTTATTTGGCAATCTTTAGAGACATTTAATAACATGTGGTAGTATTTCCAAAACTTCAAGGGCTATTTTCCTAATTATTTTTATGGAGGATTCTAGTTGAAACTTTTAAGAGAGGTATTAATATTATTTTCTTTGGTTTTGGTTTCTTATGCAGAAATATTATAGTGCATTCTTATTTTTATCTTATTTTCTCTTTTACATTAATATAAGATCCCCACATGCTTACTCATACTATAACAACAGTAAATTTTCAGATTAACCAATCTGAAACACTATCCTTAAATTTTTAGATATGTCTTCCTAGGATTTATATTGTGACCTTTTCATATCTCTCCTGTATGTCCTAGTAGTGACCACAATTCTCTCAAAATATTCCCTCTGTTTCTTCAGTTTAACCAATCAGGTGTCATAAATTTTGTCTTAATTCTCACAATACTCTCATTTTGACATGATATTGAAACATATATTCCCACCATTTTAGTTTATCTTTGATATTCTGAAAAAACCATTACTAGAGATAGGATGTTATAAGCAGAGATTTTTGAAATTGTCTTCTTAGACAATTCATATATTTTTGCTAATATCTATATTGTCCTTGATTTTTAATTATTTATATAATTAATTGCTCAATCTCTGATCTATTGGACCTCTGGAATATAAGGTTATTAGAGACCTTATTTAATTAGTTAACTTGAATCTATTTTCTTTTGTAATATATTTAATAAGCCTCATAAATTCAAGAGATTAGCTACTCTGTAGTTCCCTCCTCTTGTCCTGAATTCAGTTCAAAACAAAAAGGAGAATAAAATACTAGCAGCCAATTTAGCATGGTTTCCCCAGGTCTGAACATAATTTAAAGCTATAACTTTACTAGTGCTGGTAGGACAGATGGAACACAAGTTCAATGTGCTTGGCTGCAAGGCTGAAAGGCATAACAAAACAAAACAAAACAACAACAAAAAAATGATCTTTCCCCTAACGCCTAAAACAATAGACTGCCTGTTTCAGCTTCCCCTGAAATACTTGGGCAAGCAATAATATTCAAGGTTCAAATGGCTCCTTTGCTAAGATGAGCAAAAAATTGCGTCACCTGTGTGTAATAAAGACATCATCATGTACCATGACCAATATTAAAACCCAAATGATCTTCTGATGAGTCTACAGCAAAAGCCTCACTTTCTACTAAATAATGATTTCTCTTTCCTGATTCCCCGACAATGAACCATACTGGAGCTCTTGAATGTAAATGAATTAATGCCTTCTAGTCTCAATCTTTTGGCAGTTGGTTAAACAAAGTAATGAGGCAAATAGAGATAAAAGTAGGCCATATTTTCCTCATAAGGCATGTGTTTTAGGCTTCCAGCCTAATGAGACTAAGGCTCACTTCTGGTGCATCCCTGGCCCCTGGTCTCTTCTCCCAAGACGTATATATTAATTCTGAGGATTATAAAATCCCACCTGGAAGGGACCAAGGAAGATCATATTCAAGAGCTAAGAATGCATGGAGCTGCACAAAATGAGATTACATTAGGTGCACTTACCAGCTCTCTAAAATTCAGCCAGGGGAAGGCTGTGAAAACGAGATTTTGTCTAAAGAGAGCACGACTACCACTCTCTTCAATGCTGATGAACAGAGGGCAGAGTGTTTATTGAAGCAGTACTTGAATGTTTGATATTGGGAGTAAGTGGCAGATCATTTTCTTGTTGTTGTTTATATTTCATTTTCAGATCAGGCAGGTATGCATTCAAAACTGATCAAAGTGCTAGAAACATCATTTGGTGATATACAGAATGGGACAAAAGTAGCTTTACAGTTGTGAGTATGCAAAACTCAGTTTATTCTTATATTATTATTATTATATTATTTTCCATGAACAACTATAAACCTACTATTGCCCCACGTGTGTGTGTGTGTGTGTGTGTGTATCAATATATATATATATATATATATATATATATATATATATATATATATATATATATATAATCTACATAGATAGCTATCTGTTTGCCTACATGCATGTGTTTGTATTTGTGTGTCTATTAATCTACTAGAGGCCTGGTGCACAAAATTCATGCATGGGGGGAGGGGGTAGTGGTGTCCCTCAGCCCAGCTTGCACCCTCTCCAATGTGGGACCCCTCGAAGGATTGGGCATAAATGGGCAGTTGGGCATCCCTCTCACAATCTAGGACTGCTGGCTCCCAACTGCTCATCTGCCTGCCTTCCTGATTGCCCCTAACTGCTTCTGCCTGCTAGCTTGATCACCCCCTAATCACTCCCCTGCTAGCCTGATTGATATATAACTGCTCCCCTGCCAGCCTGTTTGTGATCTACTTCCCTCCTCTGCTGGCCTGGTCACCCCTAACTGCCCTCCCCTGCAGGGTTGATCGCCTCCAACTGCCCTTCCTTGCAGGCCTGGTGCCTCCCAACTGCCCTCCCTTGTTTAGCTGATCACCCACAACTGCCCTCTCTTGCAGGCCTGGCCCTGTCCTACCCTGCTGGCCATCTTGTAGTGGCCATCTTGTGTCCACATGTGGGCAGGATCTTTGACCACCTGGGGGCAGCTATCTTGATCTTGTGTGTTGGAGTGATGGTCAATCTGCATATTACTCTTTTATTAGATAGGATAGAGGCCTGGTACATGGGTGAGGGCCAGCTGGCTTGCCCTTATGGTTGTCTCAGATCAGGGTTGGGGTTCTCTTGGGACATGGGGGGGCCTGGGCGAGGGGCCTGTGGTGGTTTGCAGGCCAGCCATGCCCCTCAGTGACCCAAGCAGAGGCCCTGGTATCTGGAATTTATTTACCTTCTACAATTGAAACTTTGTAGCGTGGAGCAGAGCCACGCCTTCTGCTTGCTCTGTGGCTGCCGCCATTTCTGTTTGGATTTGTCTACCTTCTATAATTGAAACTTTGTAGCCTTGAGTGGAGGCTTAGGCCAGCTAGGGCAGGTAGAAAGACTTACTTCCTGCTCTTTGTGGCTGTAGCCATTTTGGTTGGGTTTATTTGCATACTCTCTCTGATTGGCTGGTGGGTGTGGCTGGTGGGCATGCTGGTGGGTGTAGCGAAGTGATGGTTAATTTGCATACTACTCTTTTATTAGATAAGATATATCTACCTATCTCCTGTGTTCAACATATGTATAAATCCGTGTCAACATTTATATTTTCACTATTGCTGGTTTATCAGCTTGTACCAAGAGAAAAAAAGTGGGTATAAATATGATGCTCTTTTGAAGATGATGTAATTTTGGCTATCTTCTGTGATTAACTAGTGAACATGAGAACTAACAACTTCACTCACTACAATCTTCTTAACAAAATTCATTCATAACAATTTGTTTATAAATTGCATTTATCAACTTATTGGGATAAAATTAAATTACCTCAGATATACATTTAATTGTTTAAAACACTAATTAATGTAGGGTTGGGGGGCAAGTTAAGATAAACCAAAAAACTTATATATTTGTATGCATAGGCCTTGGACCTGTGCAATACAGTGATGAAGACTTGGGGTGGGGGGGATTGAGCCTGGGAGGAGGTGGTAAAATGGGGAGGAGGGAATGAGAGGTATTTGTAATAGTATCAAAAATAAAAATATATTTTAAAAATAACAAAAATACAAGATATTCATCTTAATATTCAGAATTATATTTAAAACATGTATTTTTTTCATATCTACTGAAACCTTACTTTTCCTCCGTTGGGCATAGATAGAGGAAATCAACCCCTGTGTCAAACTGGGCTCACATTTTTCATATACAATATAGCAATGCAATATTCTATATGGATGTAAATTTGGATTCTTGTCCATATCTTCGTGTTTATGCTTCTATTTACCAGGCCCTGCCAATCTCCAGTAAGCCTAATGTTTTTCTCTTTTAGAATTTCTCCTCTATAGTTTTCATATTCTATTTTCTAAACATATTATTTAGGTTTCCCATAAGGCCACAACAAAGGGCATTGATGAGTGGTTTCATTGGGGCATTAACATTTCAAGACATTTTCCTATGTCAGGTTTCCAATTGCTTAATGAGTCGCAAAAGGCAAAGTTTATGACGGAAGAGGCACCCAACCACTGCAAAGAACCCTCTTTTCCAGAGAGTGATACCTTCCCTCTGCTGGCCTCCCCTGCTCTCCTGTTCCTACTTCTCCCTTCAAAGCCCTCTTTACTTGTGGATTAATAGAATGCATGACATACTATTTTTGTTTTTAAATATCCTTTCTTTTAAAATTGTGCCTTCTTTTTGGATATCTTACTTGGAGAAAAAAAAGTTATTTCTATCCATTTATACTTCATTATCTTCAGGAAGCCTCAGAAAGAAGTTTCCAACTACAGAACACCCGTTTCTTACAATTCACTATCATACTTGCAGGTATTATATGAGCCACTTAGAGTCTCCTTATTTTTGATAATGATGTATATTTTGAAGAACTATAGGCCACACCACAGTTACGATTCTACTGTGTTTAGGGATAGTATATAATTAGGTTACATAATCACAGAACTTAATTAGATGCTGTAATTATCTATGTCTAAATTTTGCCTATGGACATCTATTTCATTATATTTATCTTTGTAAATAAAAGTCTTACATGTTATTTGGTATCATGAATAGTTCTGATTTGCCTAAAAAAGTTTCATTAATCCTAAAGTGTTGAATTATGGTCATTTTTCCTTGTTTTTATCTAGATAAAAAAAATGTTTTCAAATATGTCATTTTTAAAAACTACACTAATAATTTATATACACAGCAGGGCATCAATATAAATATGAAATGTTCTATATAATAAATATTTGAAAAATAAAAAGTCTTCACTATTTTTTATGTCAAAATCTCTTCCCTGAGGTGAAAATATAAATTACATTTGTTTCAGCTACTTTAAAACGTACAAATGGCAAAAGACCAGAAACTGAGGACAAGAGAACAGAGAAATTTGCTTATATATTAAATAAAAGTTAAATATTAGTGAGTTATATAATGCCAAGTAGAGAATTGGGGGAGGGGTACATTTTAGAATTTAAACACTATAAATATGTGAAATAGTGTCAAACATATAAAACTTGGATGTAATCCTTTCTATGCAGATACCCATTCTAAGATAATACCCTCCAAAAGGTCTTGGTAAAAAAAAAAAAAAAAAAAAAAAGACATTTATTTTTTAATATGTGATTAACACAACACATGTTGCTAAGACAACAACATCAAAGTAACTGAGACACAACATCCATCCCATCTCTCTCCCTGTCTCCCTCCCTCAGCTCCACCTGCCCTTCTGAAGAAAGATCTTTGGTTTGCTTCTGGTAGGTAAATGCTTTTGTATGTCAGGTAATCAAGAATACCCTTTTCTGGAAAGTGGGTGGGAAGAGATCAACCAAAGAACTTGTATGCTTATATGCAGAACCCATGGACACAGACAATAGGCCTTGAGGGGTGGGACATGGAGGCAGGCTATAAGGGATCAATGGAGAAAAAAAGGGGTCATATGTAATATTTTCAACAATAAAGGTGTTTGTTTGTTTGTTAGTTTGTTTTTTTAAGAAAACCCGTATCTGCCTTAATTATTAGATATTCTCTAACATGCTTTCCTTGCCTATGTATTTCCCTGTAAAAGTCCTATATTGATGCTAAAACCTAAAACTCAGACTTATTCTTAATAACTGCAAATCTCCTTTGTCTCCCCTCTATTTTTAATACTTATTCACATTGATATATATCCTAAGTAATGAGTGGATCAAGGTTGGTTCTTTTAGGCACACTGACATGACATAATCTGAAATAAATTGGGTTGAATGTCTATGGAGAAGGATAACTCTACATTCATCTTTTCCTCAATAAAATTTCTCTACACGAAGGAAACATTTCTCCTCTTACCACTTACATTCTTATTTTCCTTCATTTAGTTTTGCTTCTATACATCTTAAAATGATTCAAAATGCTTAATAAGTCATAATTAAGGTTTATTCAGCCATAATTAAAATTTTAAATGTCATCATGAATAGTTAAAATTAGTAGGATTCTTAGTGATAATTTACATCAATCCCCTCTTTTACTTACTTACTGGTATAAGAGATTCCCTGATTTTCCATTGAATCAACTTCTACAGTGTAGTATTCTGCTTTGAGCAGCATCTATCCAAATAATCTTGTAATGTCTACTTGACAAGATCCAGAATATTTCCTAATATATTAAAATAATTTCAATTTTAATCTTTAAGTGTATATTAAAGCAAGTATATGTCTGCATTAAAATCACAATGGCAAAGTCATTATGAATTCTAGGTTTTATTAATAAAAGTGTTTGAGGAAATTGCCCTACAGTTACATTTTTGCAGCATGAGGTACTTAAGTGAAAAGAGTCTTGTGTAATACTGGTAAGTACTTTTAAATGCTTATTGAAGAAAAAGTATATTAAATTGATGAAAAATGCACTAAAGATATTATCATCATTTGAAAGTGCTAAAGATGAATTCTATATTTAATGGGTCTTTTTCATGAAATAAGCATAGTACAAAATTGAACATCTGCAGTAACATGGTAATTTTAATTTATAGGCAATTTCAATTATTTCTAATTGCAAGAAAGTCCAGTGCAAAAAAATATATCCAGGCAAATTTAGTAGGAAAAGTTTAACAAACTTAATAATTCACATGAAAATGAGAACTTTTGGTTATCTTAAAATGAAGCACCCTGCCCTTCAATACATGTACAATTTAACAAAATAAAAATATGCAAATGGAAGCAATATATTTATCTTGAGAAAGGTAAAGTTTTAAAATACAATCAAGTTGAAATATTATAAAATGAGTTCTACTGCAACAATATTTTAGGATAATAGCAGGGATGTCAGTTAAGCAATTTGCAAACCGTATATTTCCCTGCTGTGTTTGCAAGATTACCTTGTGAATCATCAGGATCCATAGTTCTAAAGGCTTTTGATTTACATTTGCCTGAAGTGCAAGGCCAGAAAGGACACTGCAGATAAGACAAACAACATGATGATCTAGTAGGTACAATGCCAATAAACAAATAAACAAATAGGTCTCTCTTCCAAAAGGCTGAAGCGGACACTCATTTTCCTTTTGCAACCAATAAGTCTGGGGAGACATAAAGACTCTTTACATAGATTACTTTGGAATAGCTTTTTTATTTATTTATTTTTACTGAGGCTTGTTCATATATTTTATATCCAAAGTGATATTTGAGACTAACAGTGGGAAGACAGGGCTTCTTTATCTATGACATTTTCTGGAATCTTCATAACTTTCCATTCCTGTATTTTTGGCCACACTCTGTTTCCCTTTGCTCCCTTAATCAAATATTTTTTTCCCCCCTTTTTGTTTTCAAACTTACATTTTTACTGGCAAATGTTAACTTTAAAAAAAAAACATTTCTTGTACTTTTAACAAGCATGCCTATTTTATACTCCTGATAAAAAGTTATCAGTTGGTAAGTGATATTTACACACTACATTATACATGCCAAGATTTTTTTCTAATTGATTTTACATGTATCATTCTTAAGTGGTTATATATATATATATATATATATATATATATAGTACTTAAGAATGATACATATATCATTAAGTGGTTATATATATATATATATATATATATAACCACTTAAGAATGATATATATATCATTAAGAATTATATATATACACACACACACACACACATATATATATGTGTGTATACATACATACACACACATATATATGCTATATAATATATACTATATAATATATACTATATAATATATACTATATAATTCTGTTTCGTAACTATATACTATATAATAAAGAGCTAATATCCGAATTAGACCTGATGGTGGAACAGCCTTCCAGAACGACCATCTGACCATCCAACCATCCAACCATCCACTGTCAATAACCAGTGGGCAGGGCCTTGAGGGCTGAGGCCCTTGCATGAATTTCATGCATCAGGCCTCTAGTATGTGTGTGTGTGTGTATATATATATATATATATATATATATATATATATTTCATTGTGACATCCTAGAATAGTAGCAACCCAGAAGCAGTAAACATAAGTGCTACCAAAATGCCACAGTCACTAGCATTCTTCCAATGAAATAAACCAGAGTTCTTCGAAAAACTATCAATGCTGAAGTAAGATATGCCTGGAAATTTTGTGTGCCAGAAAGTCCCTATATCTTCAGTAAATGATATTGGCCTGTCTGAAGACAGAAACCAACTTAAAAAAAATTCCCCACTGGTCAAATCAAGGACAATTTCTCAAGGTTTTGATATTTGCACCTGATTCATAAGGCCTCGAATGAACTTGACCTTCCATGCCAATAGTTATGGGGTAATGCATAATCTGAATAGCAAACTTCTACAATGGACTATGTCTCCAGATGACTCAATCATAATATTAGACAAATGCACACACCTTTGAAGTAGGCAGGCCCGAGGGTGAGACCAGGTCCTTCAATAAAACACTGACATTTTGAACTGACTGACCATGTGACAGACGTAATTTAGCAGAGAGTACACAATTTTGAGTGCAATCTGTTTCATAACCAAATAATTGTCTTCTGACTTCTTATTTTATACTAGAAGTCTCATGTAGGAAGACTTCTGCAAGAATAGGCCTTCCTCCTTCTGGCTGCTGGCACCGCCTTCACTCTGACCAGGAGCCACCTTTCTGCCTTTGCTCCAGCCTGTAGCTAACTTTCCACATTCCCACACTTCCCATGGTGATGATGTAAGCATCACCTTGTATGCAAATTAACCCACCATCTTTTTTTGGGGGGGTTGATTTGCATACTCACTCCTGATTGGCTGGTGGGAATCACAAATGTATGGCCAATTTGCATCTTTCTCTTTTACTAGTGTAGATTTTGCCCATTTCAAAAATGTCTACCACATTTCTTCCCCATTATTATAAATTAGAACTTACCAAGACCTTGTGATACTAAGTCCTCGGCAATGTTATATTTTATCTTAACACAACTTTCCTCATTATGATATTCCATTAGTAAAAAGAGTGGAAATCATAATAACCATGGAAATCAGAGTGGTGTTTTACAGTTCCTTTAAGATCACTAGACTTCATAGCTGCGTGCCAGAAACATGTCCATGGTTTATTTCTGCAGCCACAATTAGGCACAGGTAATTAGCACAATTGCTTCTTATTTCTTTCTACCAACCCTACCACATAAAGGAAAACATTCCTTTTATCTGACTAAGCAGGGTACTTAATACTTTGCAAATACTTGTATTTACATGATTTTTACAGACATTTTATAAGTCCCTTTAATAAATACAAGGATAACTAATGATACCATGTGTGTAACTTACACATGTCCCATATATTATTATTTTTACCATTCAAATACATTCATTCTCTAGCACTATTTAAACAAATCCTACAAAAGTCTTTGAAACTTTGCATGGTAGGAAATCTCAGAGCAAAAATATTAGAGAAATAGTTCATAATAATATGCTATTTCTTTTCCAGCCTCATATATATGAGATGCGAGCGATATAACCTTTTCCTCTGGAGCATAATTGCAATTACTGGACTTAAGTACAAACATACTTATAAATAGAACAAGAGTCTGGGTGTAGGACAAGTTTTTCAACACAAATGGCAAAGAGCATATGGTGAACAAGGCTATTTATATAAGATGCAAGCAAGAAAAAATAGCAATTTTACTTTAAATATTATAGCACTGTATAATCTTCAATTTCCTTAAGTAATCCTTAACATTTATTTTTGCTGTTTGATAAAGATTTCACTATACTTATATAGGTACAGTAAATCATAAAAAGTCATATTATTAGTTATGCCTGCAAATGGATAAATTAAATGAGACCAAAATAATATAACGGTTCTTACCAGGAAATTATCCTTTCACACCTATCACATTTGCTTATAAAATTTCAACTGTGGTTGAAAGTATTCGAATGTGTATATAATATTCCTCCTGAATGACTATTACCAATGGGTGTATTCATATATTGGTATTGACTATTACCAATGGGTATATTCATATATTGTATACATATTTAATATTGGAAACGGATCGGTATAAAATATTTTGCCATGTGTTAAAAGATTTTGGACTGGCCGAAGCCGGTTTGGCTCAGTGGTAGAGCGTCGGCCTGCAGACTGAAGGGTCCCGGGTTCAATTCCAGTCAAGGACATGTACATTGGTTGTGGGCACATCCCTGGTAGGGGGTGTGCAGGAGGCAGCTGGTCAATATTTCTCTCTCATCGATGTTTCTGGCTCTCTGTCTCTCTCCCTTCTTCTCTGTAAAAAAGCAATAAAAATATTTTTTTTAAAAAGATTTTGAACTGTTTTAACTCTACATATTGCCAAGTATTTAAATATCTATAAAATGATTGGTACATATTATCTGTTTTTATATTACCTGCTAATATTAAATACTCCAGAACAAGTGATTTAAAATAGAATCTTTTTATATTGTTATTCAAATTAATCACTTTATCTAAGATAACTATTTATGGTTTTAATTAAATCTCTTAAGTTTGATACAAGTTAAGAGAATACTTTGCTCTAAAGGCAAAACATGCAAATGTATCTTTAATCACACTGAGAAATTTTTATTTAATCTCTGTTATGACTACCTCTATGTTTCTGTTATTTTTTATTTGTAAAATGCAAGGATATATCAGGTTCTGGAAAAAATGAAATTTTTGTAATAATAAGAATAATAATTATATATATATATATATATATATATATATATATATATATATAAAATTTTTTATAGCAGTGATTTTCAACTTGTATGTTGCAGTAACTTTTTGTTGTTAGAAATGACACATCTTATAGCTCAGTTCTATTCTCCTTCTAAAAGACAGCTGCTCAGTGGGCTCTGAGCACCGCAGCCACTTGGGCACACTCAGGGCTCCTCATCCCCATCGCCAGCTGTTGTCTGAAAGTTCTTGTGAAGGGCCAATTATGTAGCAGATAAATTGGAAAACAGTTTCCCTACCCTGACACACCATCCTTCGCTTGGATAAGAGATCCATTGTCTTAAGTGCAAGAAAATGGGAAATTTTAAAGACACAAAAGAGGTGAGTTAACAGAGACATGAAATGGTAATTAAAACAAATATTCAACAACATATACTACTGAATTTTGGTTATCTCTTAAAAGTGCATTTCCTTGTATTACAAAAAAAGCAATAGAAGTACTTTCATTACCAAAGCTAGTATACAAGTAACTAGTGGATTTAAAGATATATCTATCTTTCTTTTTAGTTCTGTTAGTTTTTCTACTTGTATTTTGAAGTTCTGTGCACAAATGCATGCAGAATTAAAATTTTATATATTCTGGAAAGCTTAACTCCTTCATAATTATGTAATGGCCTTCCTTATTCCTGAGAATCTTTTGTTCAAATTGCTTTAATCAGCTTAATACAGCTCTTTAAGCTTTCTTAATATTGTTATGGTATATTTTTCTCCACATATGTACATTTATCCTGCATCATTACATTTTTCTTTGACAACATATCATTGCTTTTGTGTACATTTCAACAGGTTCTGATGTATTTAAACTATTCATGTTTGTAGTGATTACTGAGATGGATTAATATCTGTCATGTTTATAATGATTTTCAATTCATTCTACAATTATGTATACTAGAGGCAAGATGCATGAAAATTCCTGCAAGAGTAGGCATTCCTTCCCCTGGCTGCTGATACAAGCTTCCCTCTGGCACCTGGGATTCTGGCTTCTCTCCTCCAGTCACCCGCAGGCATGCAAAATCTGGGCTGGCTTCTTTCTGCCCTGGCTTGGACAGGAAGGATGACAGGAAGGATATCTGGTCTAATTAGCATATCACCCCTTTATTATCCTATCTAATAAAAGGGTAATATGCAAATTAACCATCAACCCATCACAAAATGGCGGCACCCATAGCCACAAAATGGCAATGCCCAGTCCTTTCAGCCCTGGCTGGTGTCCCCCAGTCCCAGGTGGGCAGCTGCTGGGAGCAGGCAGCTTGAACAGCCTGGTGGAATGTTTAGTTCATTGCTGCTTTTATGAGGCAAGCATTCCACACCCTGATGCAAATGGGCTTAATTTTAAAAAGTACTAATATAAATACACTTAAAAGCAGCAAGACTATTGTAACTCAGATTCACATTAAAATCATTTTGCTCTAATCTAGGTCGTTCATTTTTTCTATCATAAAAGAAAACTTGTATTAGTAGTTTAATACTGAGATAACTAAAACATCCCAGAGAAGGTATTATTGTACACCTTCATTTCTTTCTAAGTAAAACAAAAAGTAATTATTTCAATTATTTCAAAGTGGTTCTTATAATTGTGTTAGAAAAGTTAATACAGAAAACCAAAAATACCAAAAATTTTGATGAGAAATAATTAGAAGCAATCTTAGTGCATTATGATAGCTTCTTACAACACACATTCTTTTCAAATTCAAATAATTTCTATTTGCTTTTTTCATCAGTAGAGAATTTTTTCATTAGTGCAAAAACATCTTTTCAATCTACATGTTATCTTGCCTTTCTGTAAAAATGGTCAGTTTGTCCAAATTGGCAGCCACAGGCATGGTTGCCATTCTTCTCTAAAAGTACTGAACCCAAACCTTCATGTCTTTTATACTCTGTGGACTTGATTCACATTCTTTTTAAAAAATATATATTTTATTGATTTTTCACAGAGAGGAAGGGAGAGAGATAGAGAGCTAGAAACGTCGATGAGAGAGAAACATTGACCAGCTGCCTCTTGCACACCCCCTACTGGGGATGTGCCTGCAACCAATGTGCATGCCCTTGACCGGAATCGAACCTGGGACCTTTCAGTCCGCAGACCGATGCTCTACCACTGAGCCAAACCGGTTTTGGCTTGATTCACATTCTTACCTGTTGGTTCCTGTCTGTCTGTCTCTGTGCTGAGAGTAATTTTCTTGTTTCCAAGAGCACCTTGGCAGTGAGCCAAGTCTGGACCCTGGGTCACCATGGCAAGTTTCTCCTGCTTTAGAAAGTGCCTGACTCTGGAGAAGTCAACAAGTCAATAGAAAAAAGTATGTGCCCCTTTCCCTCACATTTGCTCCTGCATTGGAAGCAGAGATCCTGAATTAAATTTAGCATTGGCAAGGTGTTTTATTCCGGTAATACTGGCCTGACTGAAGTACCAGTAACCGATGTCTTATGAGAACTCTTATGATATTTTAAGTCTGAGAATTTATTAGCTCAAACACTGAAGGTCAACTCTGACTTTTTTTTAACTTTTTAAGAATTGAACTTTTAAAAGTTTAGAAGCCTAACTATAGTTACTAAAAATGAATCTTGGGGGGGGGGAGGGGGGCAGGGAGGGAAGGAGACATATATATTTGTAACACTTTAAGAAATAAAAAAAAGAAAGAAATGAATGAATCTCAAGGCCAAAGCAGAGACATAAATCAAAGACAAAGTAATATCATGGCACTAAATTACACTTAGTTAATCCTTGACTGAGCTTTCTTCCTCTTCTCCCTTCAGATCATAACACCCACATACACACATGTCAACAAAAACGGCCTCTAAGAGGGCAAGGATGTTCACAGACCTGGAGAGGGAGGATTATAAGTCCTGATTCAGTCCTCATGCTGACGTGATGATTTCTCAACACCTATTCATCTTCCCTTAAGCTTACATAATCAGGGAATATTGTCCTTGTATAAAGACTTGATTCACTCTCAGAGTTGAGTGGAAAATATCTCTTCAGAGTCTGTTGGTGTTGGTCTTGTGTAGTGTGTGATCCTGGTCCTCTCTATTCTTCATCACTGATATGATTCCTGCAACTAACAATATCTGTTACAAATGGTCACTGCTTTACAGCGTGATTCATTTTGTGGAGCCCTGTTTGATAAAAGAAACAAACATGTTCAAAGAAGAGATTTACTGTACACTAGAGCAATGAATGAAGGGGTCTCCAAATTCTCAGGAGTGCTCTTTATTTTCTAGCTATTGAGCTTGTCTTTTAGAAAATAAATGAAAAATATTATTGAGTAGCCTATTATACATATAACAACTATTCCTCCTGATCCAGTCAAGCATTAAATATTGAACCACTTTCCAAAGATTAGTATAGATTACAAAGTTTAAAAATATGGTATTATTTTTATATATGTGCCATAATTTATAAAAGGTCTTTAGAAGAATGAAGTATAAAGTCTCACTCAACTTTAAAAGAAATGTAATCATTTGAAAGTAGACAGGAGAAATTAAATATAATTATGTAATAGGCAAATTTAGATTTATTTTAATTTGAATGAAAGTCTATCAATAATCTATACATATATGTATATTGCTCAGCAACACTTATAAAAATGTATAAACATTTTATAAGCTCTACCAAAACTTCATATCTAAGTGCAGTAATAAAGATTAAGTCTCATCTAATCAATAAATTAAAAATCTCTACTTAAAAAAGTTTAAGAGCTCTGGCCAGGTAGATAGCTAAATTGGCTAAAGATTATTGCAATATGTTAAGGTTGTGGGTTCTATCCTCAGTCAGGATACATACAAGAATTAACATATGAAAGCATAAATAAATGGAATAACAAATCTCTCTCTCCCTCTCTCCTCATCTCTCTCCCTCCCTTTAATGTAAAAGTTTTGGAAATATTAAAAAAAAATACTTCAATTAACCTTAAAATTTATCCTATGAAAATATAAAACTTGAAAACTAGTATTCAAAACAAAAAATAAATGAACAAGACTATAAATAAAAGTAAACAAATATGTAGGTAAATAAATAAGTAAATAAATAAAAAGTGGAGGTCATTGTATTTGACACAAAGTTGATTCCTAGATTCAGTATTATCAGCTAAGATTTCTTATTTTAACTTATGGTGTCTTGAATTTTATGTGTTATTATTAGTTACTTAAAATCTGTTTTTGAATAAGATGGAGTGCAAATAAACAAATACTAAAAAAAAGTATTTAACTTAGATATAATTGTGTTTATGTTAGTTTTAGTTCTTGAAAAATTATACATTTTAATAAATATTTATTTATGACTGAAAGTTATAACTAACATTAATAATATCACCATTTTTTTTGTAGTAACATCTTCAAGGAGCCCTGACACTTTTAAATTATTTACTTCTATGACATATAAGTAATATTATATCATTGTATGTTTACTATTCTCTTGTCTTCCATTATCATTAGCTGCATTATTTCTTGAGTGTGTGTGTATATGTATAATACAACTAACAAGTACCCCTCTAAGAATCAAGTTTCTCTGAAAATGTGAAACATACATTTTTGTAACTTATTTCTACTTGAAAACTCTTAAACAGTATGCTTTAGTTTTTAGTTGAATGCATAATAGATAATTCTTCCATAAATATGAAGTACATTAACAGATGAGATAAAACAATTACAGCATTATTAAAATCATGATTCAGATAAGTATTGACTAGACTTCAAAATAAGAAAAACATACAATAAAATTTAGCCCTGAAGTGTTCTTAAGAATTAATTACAATAGCCGAAGCCGGTTTGGCTCAGTGGTAGAGCTTCGGTCTGTGGACTGAAAGGTCCCAGGTTCAATTCCGTCAAGGGCATGTACATTGGTTGCGAACACATCCCCCGTGGGGGGTGTGCAGGAGGCATCTGGTCGATGTTTCTCTCTCATAGACGTTTCTAGCTCTCTATCTCCCTTCCTCTATGAAAAATCAATAATATATATATATATATATATATATATATATATATATATATATATATAAAGAATTGATTACAATAAAAACTGGCATTCTTTTTTTTTTTAATCTTGATTGTTGAAAGTATTACATATGTCTGCTTTTTCCCCCATTGAACTCTTGCAGCTCACACTCCCACCCCAGGCCCTCACCACCCTATCATCTGTGTCCATTGTTTATGCATATGAGTATATGCATACAAGTGCATTGGTTGATCTCTTTCCACCCACTCATTCTTCCCTGCCTTCCCTCTGAGGTTCCACAGTCTGTTTGATGCTTCCATGTCTAATGATCTAATTTTGTTCATCATTTTATTTTCATTAGATTCCAGATATGAATGAGATCATGTGATATTGGCTTATTTCACTTAGCATGATGTTCTCCAGGTCTATCCATGTTGTTGCACATGGTAAGAATTCTTTCTTTTTTACAGCAGCATAGTATTTCATTGTGTAGATTAGGGGTGTCGAACTCAATCAGAGAAGGGGCCAAAATCTAAAATCCAGCCTAAATCGTGGGCCGAATGGTTTACTGAACAGTCATAAACTGTCATTGTGATGGAAACGCAGCGGAGTGCAGTGATGACAGCGCGGTGCGGGCCACATTGCAAGGCCTGGCGGGACGGATTTGGCCCGCGGGCCTTGTGTTTGACACATGTGGTGTAGATGATCACCGTTTTTTAATCCACTTATCTGCTGAGGCGCACTTGAGCTGTTTCCAAATCATAGCTATTGTAAATTGCACTGCTATGAACATCAGGAGTATATATACCGGTATTCCTTCTGTTATTATTTCTTCTGCTATTATTCCAAGTCAGAGAGTTAGCAATGGAGGCTTAGTGGGCCAGAAGAAAATGGAATAACGTTTTTAAAGTGCTGAAGGATGATTGTCGACTTGATAACCATATGCTGCAAAAATATCTTTAAAGGCAGAACAAAAACAGGACGGAAGTGTGTTGTAAAAATACTAGTGACCTGTTGCAGGAATATTCCTGTAAGACTTCTGGCCTGCCACCACCACCTCTCCCACTCCCCACCTCTCCTGCTGTGGTGGGTAGGGTGGGGTGGGGCCAGATGGGCGGGGAGCGTCCCACCATCCCACCACACCTGTGGCCACCACCACAGTCTCCACAGCCGCTAGTGCACTGCCATCACTGTTGTTGTGAGCCTTGCCCTGCACGGCCCAACCCGCAGCGCATGCTGCTGCCACCTCTGTGGCCAGAGGTGCCACTGCTGCGTGTCTTGCCCCATCACGCCCCACACTCACTGCCAGTGTTTTCCCTCCAGTAGCCGCATCCACCTTGCTTTCCACTTTCCCTCCCTCTTCCTTCAATGCTATCTTCAGTCTTTACTCCTCCCTCCCTCCATGTATGCAAATTAACTTCCATCTTTGTTGGTTAATTTGCAGACTTGCTCTGATTGGATGGTGGTTGTGGCTGGTGGGTGTGGTGGGGTGATGGTTAATTTGCATAATACTATATTGTTAGGTAGGATAGTGCTTTTGAAATAAATTTGTATGGCGCAACAAAAATATCTGAATAGCCAAAGGAATCTTGGGAAAGAAAGACAAAGTTGAAGGTATCACACTACCTGATATCAAACTATTTTACAAGGTAATAGTAATCAAAATATCATGGTACTGGCATGAAAACAGACTCATGGATCAAAGGAACACAATAGAGAACCCAGAAATAACTCTACATCTATCTAATCAATTAATCTGTGACAAAAATGGCAAAAAATATACAATGGGATAGAGATAGTCTCTTCAATAAATGCTGTTTATAAAACTGCACAGATACATGCAATAAATGAGTGTATCTTTTTCTACACCATATACAAAAAATAAATTCAAAATCAATTAGAGACTTAAATATAAGACTTGATTCCATAAAATTCCTAAAAGAAAACATAGGTGATAAACTTTTTGACATTGGTCTTTGAAATATTTTTTTGGCTATGCATCCCAGGGCAAAACAAATAAATAAATAAATAAATAAATAAATACCAACAAAAACAAATAGGACTGCATTAAACTAAAAAGCTTTTGTATTGCAAAGGAAACCATCAATAAAACAGAAAGGCAACCTACAGAATGGGAGAAGATGTTTGCAAATAATATCTCCAATAATGGGCTTAGTAACCCTAGTATACAAAAAACTCATACTGTTCAACATAAAGAAAACACACAAACAGCTGCCCCCCCCCTCCACAAACAAACAATTCAATTAAAAAATGTATAAAGGAATGCTCATAGCAGCACAATTTAGCATAGATAAGATTTGGAAACAACCTAAGTGCCCATCAGCTGATGAGTGAATTAAAAAACTATAGTACATCTACACAATGGAATACTATGCTGCTGCGAAAAAGAAGGAATTCCTACCATTTGCAACAGCATAGATGGACCTGGAAAGCATTATGCTAAGCGAAATAAGCCAGTCAGAGAAAGATAAATATCACATGAACTCACTCATTTGTGGAATATAGTAAATAACATAAATTGATGAACAAAAATAGAACCAGAGACATAGAAGTATGGATCGACTGTCAATCCTCAGAGGGAGGGAAGGGAGAGTGGAGGTAGGGGAAGAGATCAACCAAAGGACTTGTATGCATGCATATAAGCCTAACCAATGGACAGAGACACCAGAGTGGTGAGGGAGTGGGGAGACAATGGGGGAATAAAGACACATATGAAATACCTTAATCAATAAAGAAATGTTTAAAAAATGTGTAGAGGAGATGAATAAAAATTTCTCCAAGACAACATACAGATGGCCAACAGACATGAAAAGATGCTCAGCATCACTAACCATCAGGAAGTGTAATTCAAAAGAAAAATGAGATTTCACCTCACACCCTGTCAGTATAGCTGTCATCAATAAATCAACAGACAAGTATTGACAAAAGATACTTTGGAGTTATTGTAGCAATATTGGTGCAGCCACTATGGTAAACATTATGGAGGTCCCTCAAAATTTTAAACATAGAACTACCATATGACCCAGTAATTACACAATATATAATGTATTTTACCAAAATCTACTTCTAATTTGTGCTGTTCATTATAGTGAAATGTATAATTGTTACTTATTTATAACTCTATCCCCTCTTGCTTTCCTTTCTGTGCTATCACTGTCATAATAATAAATTTACATATGTTACAAATGCAACTATAACTTGTTTATTATTTTATATAATTTTTCTTTTACACATAGCTTTGGTCCTCCATTACTGCCTTATTTTGCATTAAGTAAATAGAATTTGCTATTTTAATTTTTTATTGTTTTGCTATACATTTGGAGTTGTTATTTGAGTCGGCTGCCCTGAGATTATCATTCATATCCAATTTACAAGATTCTAGTTCATGTTAATAACTTAATTTAAATAGTACACAAAGACTTTCATTTTATACACTGTGTTCAGTCCTCTTTTGCTCTGTATCACAAAATATGTCTTTAAATATTGTTTCCATCAAAAATGTATTATTATAGCTCTTTGCAGTTGTCTATTAAGGCTCATAGAATTTTAAAATATTTAAATGACAATACATTTATACTAATCTTTCTAATTGCATTATTGGGTTATACTTGACATACCACAAAATTCACCTAAGTAAAGTGATTAATTAAATGGATTTTTACCATATTCACAGATATGTACACCAACATTACAGAGACTTTTAGACCAGTTTAATCACCTGACAAAGAAACCCTGCATCTCCCGTTGCTACTCTGTTCTAACGTCAAGTAAAAAGCTGAACAGCCTGAAAAATCAACAGCTCCTCCTAGAACTATGAGAGAGAGCAGGACACATGGCAAACCACCACGTCCAAGGCAGGGGGCACAGGCAAATAAGGACTTGAAGGCTTACCTGAGTGGATTCAGGAGTAGAAACCTTTTCTGAAGCCAGTGCTGGGGAAGGAGACTTGAACAGGAATTGACACAATGCTGGAGGCTCATGGTGAACTATTCTTAGAGATTAAAAACTCTAAGGGGACCCGCTTCTCAGGGGTAACCTAAAATATTGTGGGATTTGCTGCTAGGAACTTGAGCAGATTCCCACAGTAGACATCTAAGGAAACTGTTCTTCATTTTCTGGCAGAAGGGGGAGAAACGGGACCTTTTTGAAATATTCCAGTGAGATATTACAGTTCTTGAACAAGCCTGCCCACAGGTGAAACTAGTTAGAAGACTAATCAGATGAGTACTATTAGAGTCTATGAGAACTGGGGAAGGGAAATAGCCTAAGTCAGCTGTATCTAGTTATCCATCTGGGAGAAGGGAAACACAACTCCAGCTCATTCTATTATCTTCTACCATCAAGTGGAGGACAAAACAAACAAAAAACCCTTAGAAACTGTTGTGAAATTCAAAGTCCAGCCTAGGCTCACTAAAGGATTGAGATTTATCACAGTTCTAGAAGACTATATAGAACACTTTCCCTCCCTCAAAACCTTACAACCACATTACTACAGGTCCATTTACAGCAATTCTTATTTTTATTATTATTATTTTTGTTAATTTTCACCCAGTGATATTTTCCTTTGATTTTTAGGGGGCGTGGAAGAGAGGGGGAAAGACAGAGAGAAACACATCAATAGGTTGCCTCCCAGCACAGGGTCTGTGCTGGGAAGGAGTCTGCAACCAAGGTACATGCCCTTGACCAGAATTGAACACGAGACCTTTGGGTCCGCAGGCTGACACCCTATACACTGAATCAAACTGGCTACAAGTACAGCAATTTCTTTTGTTGGTACATCACGTCTAGCTAACAAGAAAACAAAATAAGCCATACCAAAAGATAGAAACACAATTTGCAAAAACAGAGCAAGCATCAAAAAGAGATGTCAGTGTGCTGGAATTTTCAGATAGGCATTTAAAGCAACTATGATTAATATGCTGATGGCACTAATGGATAAAGTAGGTAACATGCAAAAGCAGCTGGACAATGTAAGCACAGTGATTGAAATCCTAAAAAAGCGATGTTACAGATCAAAAACATTGTCACAGAAATGAAGAATGCATTTGATGGGCTCATTAGCAGACTGGACATGCATGGCTGAAGAAAGAATCCTGAGCTTGATAATATAGTGATAGAAATAAACCCAAACTAAAAAGAAAAATAGAAAAGTGAACTGAAAAATAATATATATTTATGCATATACTAAAGGCCCGATGCACGAAAATTCATGCACTGGAGGGGAGGTCCCCCACCTGGCCTGCCCCCTCTCACAGTCTGGGAGCCCTCAGGAGCAGGAGGTGACCCAGCAATCAGAGAAAGGTGAAGCCCCATCAGACCTCTGCTGCTGCCACTGCCAGTAGCACAAGCCTGGGTCAGCCCTGGTTACCTGAGCCTTGGGCTGCCCTTGGCAGCAGAGCAGCAGCCATTTGAGGCTTGCCTATTCCTCAGGCTGGCCCTGGGTAGCTGGGCCCTGAGGGGACTGGGGGACTCTGGAGGTCAGCGTGCAGAACGGCAGAGCGGCTTGGCCTGTCTGGGGGTGGGCCAGGCCTTGCTGTGCCCCTGCCACACCAGCAGGGCTGAAGGGACTGGGCACCACCATCTTGTGGCTGTGAGTGCTGCCATCTTTGAGGGCATGGCAGTCAATTAGCATATTCCCTACTTATTGGCTGTGGGCACTGCCATCTTGGTAAGGGTGTGGCAGTCAATTAGCATATTCTCTATTTTTTAGATAGGATATATGTACATATGTGTTTGTGTGTGTATATATATATTTATATATACACACACACACTGTGAATGACTATAAAAGGCATAACATGTGTAAAGGGAATGCAAGAAGGAAAAGAAAAAAGAGAAAATAAGAGAATAATTATTTGAAAGAAAAATTAATATGAATTTTCCCTAATTTATGTCATATACCAAACCACAAATCCAGGAAGCTAGAGAATAGCAAGCTAATAAATGTAAAATCTATACCTAGGCATATTACATACAAAAAAATCAAAGGTAAAGAGAAAATCCTAAAAGAAGCCAAAGGAAAAAACACTGTACCTATAGAGATAAAAATTATATCTGACTTTTCCTCAGAAACCAGTCTGGCAAGAGAGTGAAGTGAAATGTTTTAGGTTTGAAAGAAAAAACAAAACAAAAAAAAAATCAACAGATAATTGTGTACCCTGTGAAATTATCTTTCAAAAGTGAAGGAGTAATAAATAATTTCTCAGAAAAATGAAAATTAAAAAAATATATATATTACCAGTAGACCTGCCTTGCAAGTAATGTGAAAGAATTTCTCCAGACATAGAAGACAAATGCTACATGATTCCACTTCTACAAGGTATCTAAAATAATCAACTTTAGGAGCAGTGAATAGAAAGATAATTTCCAGGTGCTGAGGAAAGAAGAAAATGAGGAATGTTATGGGTTTAACATTTCTGTTATGCGAGATAAGTAAGTTCTAGAGATCTGCTGTATAACATTGTGCCTATTGTTCCCAATTCTGTATTGTACAATTAAAAATCTATTAAGAGGATATATCTTATGTTAAGTGTTTTAATCACAAGTTAAAAATAAAAATCTAAGTTTATAAGGGATAGTACTGAGAACAAATTCCAAGCATTAACTTGGATCACTATTTTTTTTTCCTAACACACGTAGTTTCTCTTTGTATTCCATTTCCAATTGTTTGTAAGCATCATTTTACTATGTAATGTTGCATTTCAAGCAATGTATAATATTTCCATTTATGGAATGTTTATAGTCTCACACAAAAACCTATTTAAACACATTGAAATAATCAATTTAAAAGCCAACTAATAATATCTTTAGATAAAATGTAATTGCACTGAATCCAGTGGTGTAGAATGTTGACTGTTCATTGAATACACAAGTTAATCCTCCAGAAAAATAGAACGTGTGCTTCTTTTGTAACAAGGCAGTTAAAGCTAGTCAAAGAGTAAATATTTAGTTAACCATGCCCAAAGATGGTGGATAATATTTCCATATAGAGAAACACGTAGTAGTTGATAAAATCCCAAACTATTATTTCAGTATTCTCCCTTTTAAAAATGTTAAAAAATATATATATAACATATTTTTGCTTGGAAGAATGAAATATTCTAGATGTAATGATCGCACAAATGCAAGTAGCCTTTCTGAATCCCTCATGATAGCAGAGAGGGTTAAAACTATATATTTGTGTGATCATTATGATATTGATTTATATGATAGTCCACATACCACTGACATTGCTATGAGGCCACACCTGTCTCTAATTTATCACCATTAACTCAGTCTATTAATATAGGCATGGGCAAAACAGTATGACAAATGGCCTCTGATTTGAAGGACTTTTTGTACTACCTAAGGGAAATGAACTTTAACAAACAAAAATAAATTAAAGTTAAAATAAAAATAATGAAAGAATATAAAATAGTTGATGTTAATATTAAATGTGTTTTGAATAATAACCTAATTGATGACACAGGCAAGATTTGTGGGGGTTGGGGAAAGGAATGAGCATACATGGTAGAAAGATTAATGTTTCCTAGAAAAGAAGAGGTAGAATCTGTAACAGGTTGAATATCAGGGCATCCAGTGTAAAGTACCATTCAGAACTTTGTATATAATTTCATATATTTCTGTCTGAAAATTAATCTTCCTCTTTTACTTTTGCATCCCTATGTCTGTTAAATGAAGTATATATTTTACTCTATAAAACACTCAGTTAGATTCTCTTTCTCTAATTAACCATAATATTGAGAATTTCCTATTAAGTTATAACTTAAGAACACAATTGAGAAAATAGGGATATGATAATGATTCATCATTGTATTTGTTTAATTATTCCACTAAAGGATTTTACTTTCAGGAAACTTTAGAATAAACATTTTTAAAATGAGTTTCATATTTCTGAAAAAATGGTTATTTTTGTTGTCCTGAGTGACAGAGAGATATTTAATCAATTATAGCATGCACAACATTTGTCTAGAAAGTTTAAAATATCACTTTCAACTAAACAATTATGTAAAAGAGATTCAAAATAATAAAACTGAAAGAAAACATCAGATGAACAGGAGAAATGTTCAGAAATCAGAAAGCTTTTACTTTTTTCATGTCCTGTAGAGAATACTGAAACTACCATATATTCTGGCATATAAGACAACACCCTAATTTTACAGTTAAAACATAGGTTTAGGCCTATATTCGCTGTATAAGACTACCCCCCACTTCAAAGAAAAGACTTACTTTGCCGTCAAGATCTGCAGGTAATTTTTGTGCAATTTTGGTCTTTTGCCCTCGATTTTCGGTTGACTTTTTTTCATTTCAAAAGTCGTCTTATATGCCAGAAAATATGGGTAGTATAAATAATTATATAAGTACTAGAGGTCCAGTGCAGGAAATTCATGCACGGGGATTTGTGTCACTAAGCCAAGCCTGCACCCTCTCCAATCTGGGACCCCTCTAGGTGTTGGGTCTAAACAGGCAGTCAGACCCCTCTCTCACAGTCCAGGACTGCTGGCATCCAATTGCTCGCCTGCCTGCCTTCCTGATTGCCTCTACCCACTTCTGACCTGCCAGCCTGATCACCTCCTAACCACTACCCTGCCAGCCTGATGATGCCTAACTTCTCACCTGCCAGCCTGTTTGCCCCTAACTGCCCTCTCCTGAAGGCCTGGTCACCCCTAACTGTCCTCCCCTACAGGCCTAATTGCCCCCAACTGCCCTCTCCTGCTGATCATCTTGTGTCCACATGGGGGGCAGTCATCTCTGACCACATGGGGGCAGTCAGCTTGTGTGTTGGAGTGATGGTCAATCTGCATATTAATTACTCTTTTATTAGATAGAATAGTGGATGAGTGGAGGCTGGCTGATTTGCCCTAAAGGGTGTCCTGGATCAGGATGGGGGTTTCTTTAGGGCATGGGGCAGCCTGGAAAAGGGGGCTGTGGTGGTTTTCAGGCTGGCCATGACCCAAGTGGAGGCCCTGGTATCTGGGATTTATTTATCTTCTATAATTGAAACTTTATAGCCTTGAATAGAGGCCAGGGTGGGAGGGAAGCTTGGCTTCCTCCATCGCCTGGGGAAACCAAAACCTCTTGCTGGCTCCAGCTCCATGGCTGCCACCATATTTGTTGGGTTAATTTGCATACTGGCTCCTGATTGGCTGGTGGGCATGGCTTGTGAGCATAGTAGAGTTGTAGTCAATTTGCATCTTTCTCTTTTATTAGATAGGATTCTTTTATTGGTGTCCATGAGATTGTTACATAGGACTCAGTTTACCACATTTTACTTCCTACAAAAGTCAAGAATTAGAGCTCTCCTCCAGCCCATTTCTCTAGGTATTATATTTTTCAACTTTTATATTAATCCCTGTCCTCCAGAGAAATACTGCTTTCAAATACCTTATGAATAGAGGCATCCACTAGCAGCTAAATAAATGATGGATGGATATCTTGCCATTATCTAAAAGCTGACCATTCATTAAAGCCTTTCCCAACCAGGAATAATTAGATGTTACAGCTCAGTGATGTGCAGCATTGTTCAGTTCCCAAGTGTGTAGCTCCCTGAAAACACATCCAGATGGGTATCTCCAATGTATCTAAAACATCATTGTTCTTATTTAAACTGGTGTAAAAAAAGTAAACACCTTCGCAAACAGGGAAGATAGTATATTGAATCCACAGTATGAAAAGCCTAGAGTTTCTTCCCCACTCTCCCTCAATTTTATTCAATAGCAAATTTCTGATTAGTGGCTATTCACCAAATATTTAAACCTGAAAGATTGTCCAAGTATGCTTTGAAAGTTTATCTCTTTCTTTTCATTCATAACTTTAATTTCTTTAGGCAAAAATTTTTTCCATGAGGGACATTTCTACACACACACACACACACACACACACACACACTCGTAAACATGCATATTGGTCCATTGAGTATTATGGCAATGATTCTAGTACTGAAATAATAGTAAGATAAGGATATGCTACAATGAGAACACCTAAAACACTCCATTGAAAATGATATATTTTTTAACCAGTTACTTATACTCCTGGGCCTTTTTCCAAGAGAGATGAAGATCTATATCTGTCCATAAATGTCTATAGGTCATTCATAATAGCAACACACAAACACACACACACACACACACACACACACACACACACAAAACACACAAAACAAAACAAAAAACACCTAGAAATACCAGATTTTATTACTCTCAGTTTTAAATGAGATAATATTCACAATGTCCTTACATCATCAAAGTATAGAATCTCAATTGAAATGTTTGGGTAGATTCAGTGTCAGTAATAAATTATTTTGATTGCTTATGTTCTAACATGAAATTTCAAATTCATTCCATGTCTTGGTTGGAATTTTATGCATCTTTCATGTGTCCCATATTGTCTCTGCTGTCTGAAGTGTTCTTATTTGCCTCAAGACAATGCTAAACTTCCACTAATCATCTAACACCCATTTTCTCCTTTAAGAATGCTTCCTTGTAGCCTGGACTGCACGGTTTAGTGGTTAAGCATTGACTGACCAATGAACCAAGAGATCAGATTTCAATCCTTAGGGCACATACCCACGTTGTGGACTTGATCCCTAGTGTGGGGCCTGAAGGAGGCAGCTGATCAATAATTATCTCTCATTATGAGGTTTCTATCTCTCTTCCTCTCCCTTCTCTGAAATCAATAAGAATATCTTTTTAAAAAAGGAATGTGTCCTTTCATATAATTTGTACTATCTCTACTGGTATAACTACATGTCCTATCCATTTTATCACTAATATTTCTAACATATGTTGCCAGTAAAACACAAATTAATGTCTATTGGACATGTCTATTTATATGTAAGGGATATCTTCAGTAACCATATAATTTATCATCCATATTGGAGCATTTTTTTTTAAAGTGACAAGCTAACTGATGTAAATCCAGATGATAATTTAGCTCCTTGAACAAACTCACCACTAAATAATCACGTGGATTCTGGGAATTATCTATAATAACAAAAGTGTAATATGCTAATTAGACCAAACATCCTTCCAATGACCTTCAGGTCAACCTTCCAGACAAGCCAGGGCTGCAGCCGCGGGATCGGCCAGCCACCACAGCTGTGAGGTATTGATCCTATCAGTTGTCGCTGTTGTCAAAGCCTGCTCTTGCATGGATATTATACTTAATTATAAGTGAGGAAACTAGCAATTCACTTGTTTATGGAACTTGAATACTCAAATGAATCCTTTAACAACTCCATGTACTTATACCCTGGTCATTGACTTTTGGTAATTCCTGTGGTACCAGTTAACATGTTCCTATCCCTCAGTAGTTTGTTCCTTCATGCTGGGTGTGGGACTCTGCACAGCGCATTTTTGTGTTGCCATCGTGCTCCTATTCAGGCTCCAACAACAATGGACACTTGACAGAGACTGAGAAGCTGGGGATGGGAGGAGGCCTCATTTTCTATTTGCCTCCTTTCCTTTAGCAACCTTGCTTCTTCGCCACAGCAGTGGCAGTTACTTCCAATAGCAGCAGTTGAATCTAGCTTGCAACTTTTTAACGATAGTCACACAGTATCACTGTTCCTCCTCAAACACGCAGGCACATTGTTCTGGCCCCTCAGCCTCAGAGGTCTGGCTCTCTGCCAGCTCAGATCCCCAGGCCCTCTCTCTCTCTTCAGAGCTTCTGGTTCTAGTTTGTATAAAACCCTTTCTATGAGCTTATACATTTTAATGTTCCAAACCACATTCTTTGTCCCATTTGCCCAAACGGTGGCAGGTTGTTTTATGCAATTGCTACCTACCTTCAGGATACCTTACTAGCTTCTTCATGTCTTTTCATTTACTTATTCAAAACTGTCAACACTAATTAGAAATTGTTTGCATTATCTTGTTAAATAACTAAATGATACAGGCACCTTCTACAGGGAAAATGTTGCTACATATTCCACAGAATGTGTGTGTGTGTGTGTGTGTGTGTTTATCTCTATGGGATCATATTCTCACTCTGTTTATTAAATAATTAACTACCAGCATAAAATAAATAGCCAGGCCTATGCGGGAAATTTGATATTGGTATTGCTTTTGACCTCGTTTTGCCATCTGTATCTCCATATCTGAAGGCTCTAAACAGAAAATATTAACATTATAAACTCTAATTTTTCCTGACTATAAAATCTTATCTTTTTACCTTCATTGTTTTGGTAACTTCTTTATAAATTATTCCCTTGATTACTTATGCCCTCTTTGAGGTCTTAGTCATGAACAAACATAGTCACAGGAAAGAAGTTACCATGGACAGAACTCCAGCTTTATTCTAATATAAACCTTCCTAACAACTAATATTTATTATGTTTCTATTTTTAATCTTAATGCACAATATAGCATTTACATTGGTAATTTAATATGTAAAATTATACAGAACTGTAAGGTATTAATAGCACTCATGTTATGGTAAATTTCTATACACCTTCCTGTTTTAATCAGTGGAGTGCATTATTTAATTTAGCTCTTTCACTTAACATATTAAAAATAATTACCTATGTTTATATATATATAGGGCAAACTAGGTTTACAGTTGTTAATATGGAAGATAATACAATATTTAACAAATAAGAATACAAAAATGAACTCTGGTACTCAGTTCCACAGGATATATGTTAAAATGGGAACAATACAGAGGAGGTTAGAATGACCCCTGAGCAAGGAAGACATGCAAATTCATGAAGAATTTCACATTTAAAAATAAAAAAAGAACAAGAAATTCTGTGTTTTTCATACTCCCAACTATAAGTATACTTTTGTCCCACCTGTATTCACAATGATCACTCTATGGCTAAAAAATTATTCCATTAATTTGGTAAGTGAATATTTATGTAGCTATAGTTCAGCTTCTGGACATTTAATTTGCTTTCAAATTGTTTTGTCCATACAACCCACATCATTATGAATATGTTTATAAGTAAATATATATATATATATATATATGTACTTTTCTTTGAACTATGTCTTTAGAGAAAATATTGAGTCTGAGAGGATGAAGTAATGTGACTAATAACATCAGAAAGTATCTGTTATCCTGATGGTTTACCTCTAGGCTCATCCAAGAAAGAAAATCATGCTGGAATTTTTCTATGCAGCCAAAAGATTTTGCATCAAAGTTGGTAATAAGAAATCGGGGGCTATATTTTTCATGGAAAGCTTATTTATTGTTGGTAATGCATTTTCAAACATATGTTTAGTCAGGCATGAAAAGGGCCAGTCATATTTGCATTCAATAGTCTAAAAAGTAATTAAATTATTTTAGACTCAGTCTGCAAGTGAGATCAGGTTGATAAGTAGAGAGCAAGTTGAAGATTCTTTTTTTAAAAAATATATTTTATTGATTTTTTACAGAGAGGAAGGGAGAGAGAGAGCTAGAAACGTCGATGAGAGAGAAACATTGACCAGCTGCCTCTTGCACACCCCTTACTGGGGATGTGCCACAACCAATGTACATACCCTTGACCAGAATCGAACCTGGGACCTTTCAGTCTGCAGACCGACACTCTACCACTGAGCCAAACTGGCTTCGGCAAGTTGAAGATTCTTAAAAACACTTGAATATCAAAATTCAAACTTACACTTGATAGTCTATTGAGACAGATATATTATTAACAGATTAGTATTATAGATACTCCATGATTTAAGCACATCCTTCTCACTCCCTTGAAGATAGGTGTGGCTATCTGTTTTGCTTTCACCAGTGAAATATAGGCTGAAGCAATAGATTTAATAAACTAGGTCAGAGCAGAAGTACCTGGTACATGAAAAAATTAGGAAGGAAAACAAGATGGTGTGAGGAAGAGTAATTCAAAAGAAACCAGTGATTAAATGAAGTAAGTCCTGATGAAAGAGCAAGGAAAGATCAGATCCAAAACTTGCACTCTTACAACAATAATAAAACAAAGATTGTTGGTAAGAGGATTTTCAGTGGTCTGATACAAATAAGAAGTAGATTGGAGTGGATTAAAGAGTGAGTAAAAGTTGAGAACATGGACATCAGTGATTTGTATTGCTTTATCTGGAAGTTTGTTCATAAAGAAAGGGAAATAAAGTGACAGTCAGGGGCACTGATCTCTTTTTCCTTAGATTATCAAATTAAAAAAAAATATGACAACAGCCAACACAACAATAGCTATCCGGTGTGAATGAATCAAAATTATTTCAATTTTTTTTGTCAGATCAGCAAAAACTTTAATACATCTTTTTGGTGTGCTGCAGAACTTTAATAATTAGTTTATGAGTGTCATGAGATGAAAAACACTGAAAATTGCTGCTTCGATGTGATGGAATGTTCTTCCAAGATTAGGTTATAAATCACTGTGACTTCTGTCTTGTTCACATTCTCTCTCTTGTTAGCTCTTACTTGCTCAAATTGATGAAGCCAGCTGCCATGTTGTAAGCTGCCTTAGGAGAGGAATTGAGGACAACCTCTGCCAACCAGCCAGTAAGAAAATGAAGTTCCCTTACCCAGAGCCTAAGAAATTGAATGCTGCCCACAACCAATGGAGTTCTGATGGATCTTGGGTCTTATCAATATCAAATATTGAGAGGATTCTGGAGTATATCAATATCAAATAATGATATGGCTACATTCCAGATGACACTTTGACCCCAGTCTCATGAGAGTTCCTGAGGCTGAGGACTCAGGTAAACCACTTGCCTATTCCTGCCTCATAAACAGTATATGCTGTAATATTCTAATTTTTGGATAATTTGTTTTGCAACAATCAAAAAATGCTAAAATATTTCATACCAAGACCTAGAACTACCATTAAAAAAATCAATAAATAAGGCAAGTCTTCTCTGCTTCAAGTCTTTAAAATTTACCACTACATCTTGAATGCAGGAAAAATAAACTTTGGGAATCACTCATCTGATAAAACAAAGAAATCTCAAAATAAAGTGTCCTTAATAAGGTTGATTTTTCCCCCTTTCATATAACTATAAAGATTACCAAATTGTCCAGAGCTGAACTTGGGTCAGTACAAGCAGCAATGTTGCTGGTGTAAATTGTGTCATTCCGTAGAATTGCTAGAAAAGCAATCCATGAACCCACACACAGGGGATTGTGGTATGGCAAGATTTATTCCAAAAGGAACCCCTGGGTTTCCAATGTTCCATCTCAGCATCCTGCTGTGGGAAAGGTCCAACCTTGCCTGCACTAAGGCCAAAACAAAGGCCAGTTTCCAGAGTTTCTGTTTCATTTTGAAACTCAGAATTTTGGAGGCCGGCAATTTGCCGTGAGCTCCCAGTGACTGCTAAACCTGCATGGTCACAAGTACCCAGGTGAGAGACAACACAACAGGCAGTGCATCACCGAATGCAACAAAAAGAGCTCTTCTTTGTTTCCCTGAGGTTAGAAGCAGGAGCTTTTTAAAATAACCAATCAGCTTCCCAAGCTTTCATGAGCTCCTGATAAGACCACCCCACAAGCCAATGATCCCTTTCCCAGGATAGACTGACAGGCTCCTATGGTCAAGCACCGTCCCCTGTGCCATTTTGATTTTCATCGTGCAAGTACTTACCTCCCTCTGGTGCCTCCCTACAAACAGGGGCTGGGAGGTGGGGAAGGGAGGAGTATTGATCCTTGGAGGGGCAAGGGACAGGCTCATGCTCCTCAGCCCATTAGGTTCAACAATGCCTCATTTCCTTTGCTTCCTTCCTTTACCGAGCTACCTAAGCTAACAGCAACAGCACAATGAAGATTCCATCTACCTTGTTCTGCCTTCCCTCAAAGTGGTGCCTTTTTCCACATGGTTAATACTAGCTTACTGCAATTCATGTTTGTCTATTATTGTTGGAAGAGATAGGAGGATACATTTTAAAGCTTTTCTTTGAAATAGAATAGACTAAAACAGAATATGGTAGAATAGAAACAATACCACAAATAACAGGACATAACATATATAACACAGCACAGCATAGCATACTATAACATAATAGCTGAATATAAGGAATAAGCGAGAGGGAAGATTTGATGATGACTCCAAAGTTCCCAGACTAAAATTATTTCTGAACAGCAACTCTCTTGGGAGGATGTAGTACAATAGAAACGATAGCTGTTTTGTTTGTTTATATGTTTGTTGTTGTTTTTAAAGGAGATAATGAGTTCTTTTCAGCATATGTAGAGTCTCAAGTATCTATGGTATGATCTGACACATGTGTGACTGAAGTAGTAAATTATATAGTTTAGTTTGCCCATGTTTATTGCCTTGGCTTTATTTTAGAACATGGTACTTTTATTGTGCTGAGTTGATTGATCTAGTTAGTCTTTCACCAGGCCAGTATCTCCAGAACCTATTACCCAGTTAATGCATTTCTCTAGCTATTTTTCTCCCCATCAGCATCTGTTGGGCAATGAAGCACAAAAATTGCATATGGTGCTTTAATTTTAATACAGAAATACATTCTGCTTTACTATTGTACTTATTGTCTTTCTTTTCCTGGAAGCTTATTTGATTGAATTTTTTTGAGCTCTAATTAAGAAAGAAATAAACCAGTTTTTACCTTAAATAATGATTTTCCATTACTTACTCTTCTTGAATAATATGAACTATGCACCTAACCAGACAGAAATTAAATTGCTTTTGGAGATTCTGAACAATACCATTAGGATTTATTTCCTTTAAATAATAACTTTAAATGCTGGTAGGGAGAAATAAGGAGAACCAAAAGAAAAATGCTTATTGTAATAAGAATGAGTTTTCTAAGAAATTGCTTAAGATTTGAAATGTCTTCATTTATTCCATCAATGAACTAATATACTGCCCTGTTAGACAAGGTCTTTATACCAATTATATAAGGTTAATTGTATAAATTAGCATACCTAATCTAATAAAAACAGCACTAAGTGGAGGAATAATGAGTTATCTAATGGAATGCATTAAATGTGTTTCTTTTTATCTACTAATAAAAGCAATAACCTTTTAAACATTAAATGAAATAACCATTATTTATAAGTATTTTGTTTTTTAGATAATGAGAGAAATATATATGAATCATGCTATTTGCACTTTGTTCTTAATTTTGTATGCCATAACGATGTACTCTTAGATAAAAAATTCTTGGATATATGTAAAAAATAAAAACACTATCCAATCCATAATAATAAAAGCATAATATGTTAATTAGACCAGATGTCCTTCCGAACAAAGCCAGGGCTGTGAGGGAAGCCCGGGTTCCTGGCACAGAGGGAAGCTGGTGCTGGCAGCCAGAGGAAGATAGGCCTACTCTTGCATGAACTTCATGCATCAGGCCTCTATTTATTAGATAAAGATGCATAGATCAGCCTCAATGATAGCAAATAATATTTAGAATTATCTTTCTATATTGTATTTCTAACAATGACTTGCTTGATTTTGGGAATCATATAGAAAACTGTCAAATGCCAGAGGACAATTAAGATATTTCCCAGTTAATCTCCAAAGTTGTACTATTTAACCCTTGTGGTTCAGTCACAGTTACTTTCCTTTGTTTGAAAGTGAGATGTTCTCTCATGACTGTAAATTTGCTGATTTTCTTTACTGCTTCCTGTACTGCCATAGCTCTCTTTTCTCTGTTTGAGTTTTATCCCCATTTTCTTCCACATGCCATTTTCCCACTACTCTTCTGCCTTCTTTCTACCCCTCTCCTCTTTATCCTCCTTTTCCTTCTTTATGTCACTGGAGTTTTTATCTTTTATGTATACCAAATTCATTTGCTAACAGACCACTTCATCCCAAATAATTCTGTATCTCTCTGTGCAAATTGAAAGCTATGTTGTTATTTTGCTATGCCATCAATCACTATCTGTCTTGGGCTATGATTTCTTGCATAGATATGAGCCTTCATATAAGTTATGAAGATGTCAAAGAGACTGACTGTGTTTCATTCACATTTTTCTTCCTTAGTACCTAGCCCTAAACCTTTCTTATGTTTAGTTTTTAATAAGTATTTGCCGAAATACACTGAATATACATGGTAATTTACTGGCAAGGTTGACCTACTACATTTAAAACAAGTGATTTTTAAATAAAATAAATGCTATTGTACCTTTCAATTTATAAAACAAAACAAAACAAACAAACAAACAAAAACACTAACAGAAATAGCTAAAGTCTATTTTCACTGTGTTTTCTAATTAACATTAGTAGCTTGGGAAATTGAGTAGAATCATCATTTTATTTATTTATATTTATTTATTTATTTATTTATTTATTTATTTATTTATAGAAAGTGAGTTCATAAGCACTCCATTGAAGAAATTTAGTAGTAATTTGGGGCGGGGGTCGAGGGAGCAGGGGAGGAAGAATAGTGGAGGGAAAGTCATATAGGAAAATTAAAGTAGCAGGGAGAAGTATTATATTGATAAAGGAAACTATTAAAGGGTACAGGTAAAGAAATTAAGATGAAGTGACTTCATGAGAAATAGAAGGAAAATAAGTTAAAATGCACAAAACAAATATTATAGCACATTGTTTTTAGTGCAACACAAATAGAAAATGATATGAGACACAATTACAAAGCTCTAATTCTTTTCTTTTATTCTGTAATAAAGACTGCCTAATAATAGTGTTAATAAAATTATGTTTTAAGAAATAATTTACAATCTTTAGCAATTTAAAGACTGTGTTTGTGAAATAGTGATATGAATACTTACATCACAGGAATGTTCTGAAAAGTAAATGTGTAGTGTCTCATAGCTATTAATAGGACTATCATATTAAAATATGAAAAGTGACAGTTAAACTTTACTGACTTCATTTAAAATGTCTTCTTTGAATCCAATGTGAATATCAGCAGAAAAAGGGAAAGAATCAGGAAGTAGTCCATATTTTGGAAAGTACTTTAGAAAAAAGACAATGACCTTTCTATCATATGTAGGCCAATTCTAACTTTTCCTGAATTGTGGTCTGTATGAATTTTCACTTGTTTTAAAATAATTTTGTTTAAATTAAAGATCTTTATATATCTAGATTTTTTTCAGAGCAAATACAAAAATTATTAATAAAAATAAAGCCTTGTTAACAAATAACTTGTGATGCCTGTCACAAACACAGTGTATTAAGATCCAATGGTCCTGGACAATATGGCCAGTTTGTTGGCATCTGTCAGTATAATATATTTTAACATGATAACAAGCCTCATGCACTCAATATGCAGGTGAGCTTCTTGAGGTGAATATTCACATTATCTACATTTGTATTGTCTTCAGTGATTAGCATAATATTGTATACAAAGTCAATAAGTAACCAATATTCATTCCTTCCCTCTTCTACAGAAGAGAGGTTTGTCCAATAAAAGCTAATAGAAACTACGTCTGGAGACTTTGTACTATAGGAATTTGCTTGTTTGCATTCTATGGTGACTATCCTCTGAGGCAAACCAGAGATACTGACAACTGGAAAGCAATGGTAAATTAATTAGACATTAAGTTATTTTCTTTGAAGTAAAAAAAAAAACAAAAACAAAAAACACACACACACACACACAAAAAAAAAAACCTGCCAAGTACAAGAGAAAAACAAGCATCAATGGGAAGAAATGTCATCCATAATTGTATCACATTCAAAACTTATCATTTTGATTGAAACACTAGAAGTGTGAATAGAAGACTATCATTTCCCAATTATCACTTTACACATCAGCATTCACTTTATCATTTGTATTTTCTTGCCCTTGACTCTGATTTTCCAATTCTCTCCACCCAAAATACTTTTCTGCTTTACCTCATGAAAGTGCCAACCAACAAAGAACAAACTCCATCTATACTAATAAAAGCCTAGGTGGCCCTCAGACCATTGCACAACACAAGATGGCCGCCGCCCGCATGTTGTCACAAGATGGCTGCCACAAGATGGCTACCACCAGATGGCCAACAGGGGAGGGCAGTTGTAGGCAATCTGGCTGGCAGGGGAGGGCAGTTGGGGGCAAATAGGTCAGCAGGGGAGGGCAGCTGGGGGCGATCAGGCCTGTAAGGGAGGGCAGTCGGACATCCCTCTTACAATCCCGGACTGCTGGTTCCCACCCACTCACCTGCCAAACTGCCCGATTGCCCCTAACCGCTTCTGCCTGTCAGGCTGATCACTCCATAACCACTCCCTTGTCAGCCTGATTGCCTCTAACTGCCCTCCCTTGCAGGTCTGGTTCCTCCCAACTGCACTCCCCTGCAGACCTGGGTCCCCCCAACTTTCCTCCCCTACAGGCCTGGTTGCCCCAAACTGTCCTCCTTTGTAGTCCTGGTCCCTCCAAACTGCCCTCCCTTGCTGGCCTAATAGCCCACAACTGCCCTCTCCTGTTGGCCATCTTGTGGCAACCATCTTGTGTCCACATTGGGATGGCCATCTTTGACCACAAGGAGGTGACCATCTTGTGTATTAGAGTGATGGTCAATTTGCATATTCTCTCTTTATTATATAGGATAGGTTCATTGGCTTATCTCTTCTTATTCCCCCTCCATCAGATATGTCAGTCTTTTCCATGCCTCCATCTCACTTATTTGTGGAATCTAATGAACAAAACGAATTGATCAACAAAATAAGACCCTAGGCATGGTATTCATTTTTTGTTTTCAGTTAAAATGTATAACAAGATCATCCCTAAAAGCAATTAAATTATGGGAAATGAGTGTATTTAACTGGGGGTATCATCTTGATGAATAATTGATAATCTGTGCAGAAGAATATATATTGGATAAGCAAGGAGCAGAATCTATGACACCATCTACTGCTATACCTCCTTATATACTTTTTCCTTTTGATAAACTTCAGCTATCTAATTGGGATTCAATTTTGCTTTTAAATATTCTTACTTGTAAAAGTCCTATTTGTATCAAATAAATATCACATTCAAGCACTTATTCTTCTTAAGCTACTTTTTGTACCACCATTTGCAATCAAACATACCTGATGAGGTTGTTGAATCCAAGTCTCTATTTTTATGTCTCTCACTTATTCACAAGCCTAAATCAATCAGGTTTTTCACCCACTTTCATGCATCAGCTTTCACTGTGATTTTTGGAAATTCATTCATCCTCTTTCTTGACCACTTTTACCTCTTGAAACAATTGACCACTATCTTCATAAAATATAATCCTCTCTTGTTTTCCTTAACAAAACAATTATCTGACATTTCAACCCACATTTCCAGCTTTCGTATTTCATTTTTGGAAGTTGTTATTATTCTACACAATCTTTACATATTGTTTTTCTTCAAGGTCACATTATATTTCCAGTTATATTAGCTTCATAGGTCTAATACTTTCTATTTTTTGTTCCACAAACATTTACTTAACCACCTGGGCCAAGCAATCTTTCAAGTGCCAGAGATTGAACAAATCCTACAAAAATACATGACCCCGTAAAGATTACATTTTACAGCAGAAAAGATCTAATACACAATAAGAAGAATTAATATGTATAATACACTGTGAAGTTATAAGCACCAAGGAGTAAAAAGAAAACAGAGATATGGAATAGGCATTGTCAGGTGGAAGGAGTAAATTTTTAGTCAATAAAGGACATGCCTCAGAGATACCCTGTTTCCCTGAAAATAAGACAGTGTCTTATATTAATTTTTTCTCTCAAAGTTGTGCTAGGTCTTATTTTCAGGGGATATCTTATCTTTCTATGCTCTAGGTCTTATTTTTGGAGGATGTCTTATTTTCAGGGAAATACGGTAGTGATATTTGATAAATGTGAAATAGGTAAGAGAGTGGAGTTATGTGCATGTCTAGTATAAGATAATTCTAAAGGGAGGAGCCTAGAGAACATTTTAAAGGAGTTTCAATTGCATTCGATAGAGAGGTACTAACTTTTTGAGTGTGTAAATGCATCTTCATGATCATAATTCTATAAGACATATATAATATAAAAATTTTATAGTCCATAAAACATAACTTAGATTATTTTCAGTCATATTATAATTCTTAATAATGATTCATGTATATTATAAGTTAAATCTAAAATATAATAAATTACCATGATACAAATATATAAATAAAAATAAAAACATAAATATAAACATGAAATAAATGTAAACAAAGTAAATATAAAATATATTAAATAAAATATAAAATGCATTAAAATATAATTAATAATTCAGTTTATTAACACTTTTAGATTCTATGATTAAAAGAAAAAAAACTAGAAAATTTATAGGTTGTATTTTAAATACCTTATCAAATCATACATATATGTTCTAATATCTTGAAAGATCATTTGGAATTCCTTTTATAATCTTACCTATTCTATTGTCTATGTCTCTCTTCTCTATCTTTTATGTTTTGGAGACAAAAAGAATAACTATAGCTTTTAAACCAAAGAATTTAAGAAGATATTTATGTAAGCATAAGGCTCTTGGTCTCTCATATGTTTTGCTCTTAAATCATTTTAATCTTAACTTTCTATACTAGTGATGATTTCAGCCAAGGCTGAGGTTAGAGTATTGGGACTAGGCATATCTTGTTCTCTGAAGTTCAAGTGACAGCTTATTTTGTCACTCCTCCTTAGTGACAAAATTCCAGAGTATTGATTACAGCATGGTTAGCCAGTCAAAGGCCTCAGGTATTTTTGTGGGAAACTTCTGTATCTATAAATGCTATACAATTTTACAAAGCAATGCACCTCACCAACTAGAAATCAGTCTGGTCTGGCACCCTCTTCAGGTCAATCATTTCTCCACAAGCACTGGGTTGTGGTAAGTGAATAAGGAATCCTCAGAGATGATGATCCACTATGACTGATGTGTTTATAGTTAAGACCTTCTCTTCATTTGACATATAATTTCACTTAGTGTAAAGTAATATATAGCCTCCTACTTACATTTTTGATGACTTTTACCAAACATTTTTATTAAAAAAAAATTATATATATATATACACACTAGAAGGCCAGTGTATGAAATTTGTACTCTGGGGGTGGGGAGTGTCCCTCAGCCCAACCTGCACCCTCTCCAATCTGGGACCCCTCGGGGAATGTCCAACTGCCTGTTTAGGCCCGATCACACAGGCTCTTGCTGGTTTGGCGCAATTAATAGGGCACTGGCCTGAGAACTGAAGGGTCACAGATTTTATTTTGGTCAAGAGCACATGCCCAGGTTGCGAGCTGGAACTTGAATAGGTAGTGCACAGGAGGCAGCCAATTAGTGATTCTTTCTCATCATTGATGTTTCTCTCTCTATCTCCCTCTCCCTTTTCCTCTAAAATCAATTAAAAAATAGTTATATTAAAAAAAAAAAATAAGTGCCGAGACCGGTTTGGCTCAATGGATAGAGCGTCAGCTTGGGGACTGAGGGGTCCCGGGTTCAATTCCGGTCAAGGGCATGTACCTTGGTTGCGGGCATATCCCCAGTAGGGGGTGTGCAAGAGGCAGCTGATCGATGACTCTCATCGATGTTTCTAGCTCTCTATCTCTCTCCCTTCCTCTCTGTACAAAAACAATAAAATATATTAAAAAAAAAAAAAAAGTAAAAAGGCTCTAGGCCTTTTTTTTTTTAAAAAAAGAAGAGATGGTTTTGAATTTATTGTTAACCCCAAATAATAATGTTATTTAAGATTGCTCTCTTTGGTTAAATGATAATGGTGCTGATATTTATTAATCTCTTTCAGTAGGATGCAATAATGCATTTTCCATTTTGGGGGGAAAGATTTATATAGTATGTATATATAATTAGCTCATTAATACTTTTTCAATTGAAATGTGAATAGTCATTACATTCATATTTCTAATGTCAGGGCAAATTAGTTGGTGCTGTTGACCTTCAAGGTGTGAAAATAAATTATTTTTTCAGACAGTTAAAATGAGATAAAAAAAATGTAGCCACAGATTCTTTAACTTATTTGTATATGAAGCCCTAATAATAGGATTCAATAAATATGTACTAGAGGCCTTATGCATGAAAATCATGCAAGGGGCTTGGTCCTCTAAGCCCTGGCTTCATTCGGAAGGTCATCCGGAAGGATGTCCAAAAGGATGTTAGGCTGTCTGGTCTAATTAGCATATTGCCCTTTTATTATTATAGATCATTGATTTTGAAAATGTCCCCTTCAGACCATCTTGTGGGTTAATTTTCTAATCCAAATAAAAATGGAAATATATTTGAAAGATTAAGTTAAAAAAGTAAGGTCTTCTTAAGGTAAACATATTTGACTATTTCTGAAGCTATTTTCTGTGACTTGCTGATCAATAAAATGTTTCCTTTAGATAATTTTAAAAACAGAGGGCAAGAAGGAAATGTAGAGGTTAGATTATCTACCTCATCCACCCAGAAGCCTAGCCTTACTGCAATGTGTCTGTTAAACTTTTACTGCTCATATGAACAAATGTTTGCACAAAGGGTAATAACAAACATGGAACATTATCTTGAAGGCATCCTCTTCCACACTTAATAGTTTAATTGCCTTTAAATACATTTCTTAATTTCACTGGTTATTTTTTGCCTTTAGCCTGTAAATATGTCCTAAAGAGCTTAACTTGCGTTTCAATGTATAATAAAGCTGAAATTTATAAGTTACAAGTCTAATATTCGAGCTTAATGTATTTGTCAATATTAGTTACTAAGCCTAAGTGCACCCATTGTCTTCCCAAATGAGAAAGCTGCTGCTCCACATAATTAGCTAAATCACTCTCACAACTCTTCCTATTTCCTATTAATTCTAATTCACCTTTAAGATCATATAAAATTCCCCTCCTAGCATGTGATTTCTGCAATTTCATTTGCTTAAGATCAGAGTTTCTTCATTACATTTACCTCATATCCTTATTTGTATGCCCATCAACTTGTACCTCAGGTCAGATTGCTTCAAAACTATTTATATCATACTCTGAAAACCCCATGTGTATGTTTCTATAGAGTCCTAGGTTGTTATGCACACAATGGATCTAAATATTATTTGAGATTCTGAGTCTATCAACTAATTTCACAGATTGAATGATTTTTGTTATCTTCCTACTCCACAACTCTTTCTAGGTTCCCCTCACACTTGGTCAGTTCTTCACCTGGTGAAGTGATAGAGGGATCCAGACTTTCATCCTAGAAGGGTCTGTGACTTTGTATTTCTCAATCTTTGTCAGGTAATGGTTCCATTAAGTTTATATTCAAGAGTATCACAGAAAAAAAAGAGAGAGAGAACCTATGGATATGGATGACAGTGTGATGATTGTGTGGGAAGAGGGGGGTGGGTGGGTGGAGGTGGAAGAGAGCATTAGGCTATAAATGGTGATGGAACAAAAATAAAATATATATATTTTTTAAGTATCATGGAACATGAAAACAGCAAGGGGTTTCCCAGTGAAACCTGGGTTCTAGGCATGCTGAGTTCTAGGCATGATCAATAAAATGTTTCCTTTAGATAATTTTAGAAACAGAGGGCAAAAAGGAAATGTAGAGGTTAGATTATCTACCTCATCCACCCAGATGCCTAGCCTTATTGCAATGTGTCTGTTAAACTTTGTATTTCTTTGTGACTTTGTATTTCTCAATCTTTGGTCTTTTGGAATAATACCATACCTACCTCTTCGTAATCATATGAATATGCTACCCATGCCAGTACCATAACTGACGTGTCCTCCTTCTGGCATACCAGCTTTCAATACTCAAAGTGACAGGGAAAATGTCATTCTTTTAGATTTAGGGTAATTTTTACTGTATTCTTGGATGAAGGGCTCTGTATAGAAAGCAGGACATTTAACCCATCAGGACATTTAATACCAAGGATAGAAAGCAAGGAAACTTATTCTATCATGTTTCCTAAAAGTAGAAAAAAAAAATGTATCTGGACTTGATCAGATGCATTTACTACAATTCTGAGGTAGCTTTCCCCTCTATCAACGTGATTACCTTGAGCTGACAACTTAGCTGAGCCTTCAACAGGCCACTCTACAATTCTTTAAATCAGGTTGCTTCTAGTGATGCGTTATATATGATAGGAATTGTCATCTATACCATGTGCCAATCATGGCACTTTTCTGCCGTTAAATAGGTAGGTACTTTGATCTGAGATAATATTATATGACATTCTATGTCAGTAAATGTAATTTTATTTAAGCCCTGAGGCACTGCTATTGGAAAAGATAGTTCGGGCAGAAAAGGCAAACACATACTTGGATCAGTTATCAACACTTGTGAGAACAAATTACTACTTTTGCCAAAGTGGAAAGGGTATAATTAAATTAAATTGAATCCAATTTACTGATCACCTGGAAGGCTAGTCCAAAGGAGGATTTGTACAAATCTCTTTCAGTAAACATTGTTTATATGGCAAAGCAGCTAGAAATACCACTTGACTAAGTTTACTGTGTTTCAGTTTTGAGGGGAGGATGAAAAACAGACGAATTAAAAGGAAAACAATGGGGAACCACAAATCTTACAACCTTTAAAATCATGGGTTGCATTGGAGATTTCAATTTCTTCCAGGATGAAGTATATTTTTTATATACTCACTTGGTAGAGCTAAATGGGGAGCAGTCCAGGAAACTTCAATTTGTTCTTAAAAAAATATTTTTTACTGATTTCAGAAATGGAAAGAGAGGGAGAAGAGAGGTAGAGGTAGAGGGAGAGGGAGAGGGAGAGGGAGAGAGAGAGGAAGAAAAAGAGAGAGAGAAAGAGAGAGAGAGAGAGAGATCAATGATGAGAGAGAATCATTGATTGGCTGCCTCCTGAGCACTCCCCACTGGGCACTGAGCTTGTAACCTGGGCATGTGCCCAGTCTGGGAATTGCACCATGACCTCCTGGTTCATAGGTTGGTGCTCAAACACTGAGCCACACCGATCAGGCAAATTATATAGGTTTTTATTGTACAATTCTATAATACCCAATCTGTATATTGATTGCACTGTGTGTTTATCACCCAAAGTAAAATCTCCTTCCATCACCATATGTTTTGGCTCCCCTTTACCTTTACCACCTCCCTAACCCCTTTTCTCTGTGGTAATTACCATACTGTGTCTGTGTCTGTAAATTTTTGTTTGTTTGTTTTTCTGGATGTTCATTTGTTGCTTTCAATTTTATATGACACATAATGAAATCATGTCGTTTTTTGTGTTTTTTTTTTTACTTTTTTATATGACTTATTTTGCTTATGTGATATTCTGAAGGTCCATCATGTAGTGGTTAATGACAATATTTCATATTTTCTTATTTCTATATTGTATTCCATTGTATATACATATAGGTAGAAAACTTGGGTATTAAAGAAGATTTTATGAATTTGACCTCAAAGGCAAGGGAAGTAAAAGCAAATAAAAATGAATGGGTTTATTCCAGCCTAAAAAGCTCCTGCACAGCAAAATAAACCATCACAAAACAAAAGGGCAACTAACTGAATGGGAGAAGATATTTGCAAACAACACTTCCAATAAGGTGTTAATATCCAAAATACAACTTAACAATAACAGAAAAAAACAGTCAAATTAAAAAACAGCCAGAGGACCTGAACAGACACTTTTCCCAAGAGGACATACAAATGGCTAACAGATATTTGAAAAGATGAAATGCAAATGAAAACTGTAATGAGATACCACCTCACACCTGTTAGGATGGCTACTATTAATATTAGCAGTACACACAGTAACAAGTGTTGAAGAGTTTGTGGAAGAACAAGGACCCTCAGTGAAAGTTAGTGAGAATGTGAACTGGCACAGTCACTACGGAGAACAGGATGGAGGATCCTTCAAATTTATGAAACAGAGCTTACCACATTACCTGGCAACCCCTTCCCTGGGTATCTCCTTGGACATTTTAAAAAATATTTATTCATAAAAAGATATGTAGCCCTATGCTCACTGTGGCCAAGACATGCTTACAAGCAAGTTATTCTTTGAGACATGATTGTATAAAGAAGATGTACAATTTGGCCCCTTTTAAAATCCTCTTTGTCCTTCTCAGGTCAGGAAGCCCCTGTTAGAACTCTTCTAACAGCCAACTAAACCATTCTAATTATGCATTAAAGTACCAAGTAAATAAATACAAACTGGGCCTTTATACCGACTGCGTCTACTATGAGATGTTTGTGCTAGAAGTCCAAATATTACCATGAGGCCCCCTCTCACCAGAAGGTCATAAGAGCAATTTAGGGACCCTGGTATCAGTGTTAGATGAGACTCTGCATAAAATATACTTAAAATATCTGATATTCCTTTCTTCCCAGTGGTCTTTTTTTTTCGAGTAAGGCTTTGAAAGGCATTAAATTGTGCTTTCTCAAGAAACCCAGGCTTCACCCCAATTAGGATTTTTTTGAGTGTGATAACAGGGTTAGATAGAAAAAGTGAGTTGAAAGGCAGCAATTGATTCTCTGCGGAAGATGACTCAGATTTCTTTTTACCACTTCTATTATTGTAAATCTCACAAATGAAGCAACATTCTATATGATAGTCTATTTTGCCCTGAGCCCTGCTCTTTGTCCTGCTAAATAACCTTTGTTTTATTTGGATAATTTCCCCCACCCCCAAATTTAAGAATGAACTCTCCTATTTTGTTTCTCTGATTCTTATCCACTCTAGCCCAGAATATTCTATCATGCAATCTTTTTAGATACTTAAAAATGATTTACTTAAAGGCCCCCAAATAACACACAAGTTTGTTATTGGCACCTTTATCAATTTTCTATCATTTTATTTTAACCTAAATCTTACATATTCTATATGAAAACAAGGCTTATACTATTGCTTTATAATAATATTCAAATAGAGCATTCAACTAAAAAATAGAACATTTTATTTGAAACAGCAAATAGTCATTTGAAATATGTTTACATTTTACTCTTGTAGATAACATGCAGTGCACAAAATATTTAAAACTGGAAGAATTTAGGTAAGGATTTTTGTCTTAAATATATCAAAATCACAAATCATTTAATGAACTATTGTCATCAGTTATCATATGTACACAATTATGATGGCAAACAGGTAATTTAAAGCACTTATTTTTTAGGTTAAGTGTATCCTTTCAATAGAATACAATAGTATTCAGTTTAGATATTTAAATAATTCTCTTTACATAGGAGGTTCACATCCATTTTTTTGTTTCATTTGAATAATGCTACTTTTATTTCATACTTCTTTAACAAGTTCTTTCCTTACGTTCAGTCCCTGTGATTAATAAGAAGTCCCAGGAATGTATAAAGTTCTGACCTAGATAAAATATCTTTTATATTCCAGGCTAGAAACACCTTCTATGTTAAACCATTCCCATTTGAATTTTTAAATATGATCCATTTACTTAATATGAAATGCTGAAATGAAAGCTGTTGCTGACGGGCTTCAGCTATTATACATGAAGGGGTAGGGAAGATCACAGGCTGTAGGATCAGTCACCATTTCCTGCAAGCTGAAGAAGCCATGCAGGGCACCTGGAGCCATAGAAACTTTAATTGTTCACTTCATGTTTTATCAGGGCCCAGATATATTAAAATTATATTGGTTGTGATTTTGTTTCTATTCTGAAAGGGACCTGTGGGATATCTTCTGCATTATCCTCTGGCCTTGGGCAAAGGTTATCTGCTTTGTTTCCCTTTCTACGCAAGGCAAAAAGCTAAGAGACAGCCAAGGTGGCAGAGCCAAGTATAATTTTTTATATTAGATGTTTCTTAGAAGTATGCAATGTGCCAAGCAAATCAGCATTGATACTTTAACATCCTTAGTCTTAAGTATCAAGCTGCAACCTACTTTTCTCTAATACACTTCAAACCGTATGGTTGTTTCTGTTACTGGTGTCAATTTGGTGGTGTGGGCAATACTTAGGCACAACATAAGACATTTTCATTGATTCTTAAAAGGTCTTTATTCACACTTGAGCTAAAGCAGCTGGTCGAGGGTTAGGGAGCACTTGAGTCACCAAATCTCTAGATATTGCTTTCTGCTGCACCATCTGTGCCCTGTTAAATATTCTTGATTTTTGCCAAGTTTGGGCCAATTTATATGTTAAATCAGTTACTGAAATCAGGATCCAAGAAGCTTCAGGGAGAGAAAAAAAAATGATATTAAACTGCATAACTCTTATACATTAATCATTACTATTGGAGTGGGAAGTTAAAATACTGCCACTCAAAAGATTGTTGTGAGAAACCAGCCTCCCCAGATTTTGGAAGGACAGTGGATGCGAATACTATTTCAACATCATTCGCCCAGAGAAATGTACCCCATCCTCGTCTTTTAGACTAGTGAGTGAGTTCTGTATGGGATGCTCTAAGACGCCACAGACTCAATTATTTCACAAATGCTTTTTAATCTTCTTTGCACTATAGCGAAGGAAAACCTAACATGGTGACTAATTACTTTGGTAGCCTAACAACTTGATTGTCTTGTATGTAGCTGGCAACAGCTCCTGTGACACAGACTAGCCAGTGTTTACTTTTCACTTGAAGAAGCATAAAATTCTAAAGTACCACATGGAACAATGGCTCAAATTAGGAAAACTACTGTCCTACTTTTGCCATACATACTGATTCTCAACAATGAATAAATCTGGCTTGTTATTCCCAAGATATAAAAGTGAAAGCACATTACATATCTAGATTTTTAAAATTAAACTCGAACATCTCACAAAACTAATCTAACTGGACATTTCTTTAATGCAAAGATCAAAATATTCTGAGTAATGGCATTGATTTAGCTAATATGTGCCAATTATATTTTATGTGGCCAGTGCCCTAGTGAAAAAAATTAATTCATTTGTCTCCTCCAACCCACCTCAAATCATATGAGTATAAATCTCAAACTCTATAAGACATTTCAGGTCTTATACATGAGATAGTAAGAAAGTATTTATTGACACCAAGACTTTTAAAATTCACTCACTCCCAAAAGTGCCTGCTAAATCATATATACATGTCTTAATCATAGGTTCAACAACTGTCTAACTCGTTGTTACCTAACTGAGACTACAACCTCTGACATTCCATACTATGAAGCACTAGACTATACCTTATTTTTTTATGTTGCCATGAAGTGATTAGTAATGCATTCAATAAAGATATAGCATTCAATATATTGCCCACATGAAATCAAATATATGAATGATGATCTACTGCCAAAATATTAAAGCAAATTGCCAAAGCTTATCTCTACAATTATTTGAAGATCAGCCAAGTTTTCAATATTTACAGTTAAAACAGCAATGTTCTCTAGGATTAAATGTTTAGTTTTGTTTGCTACAAGTAAAGCTATAAATCCCTGGTGTCTGCAGAGATGGTCAGACACATCAGTCATGATTGTCAAGATTCATATAATACTCTCATGTTTCAAAGTATTCTAGGAATAAGGGAGGCTATATTAAATAAAACCTGAATAAGCCAAAGAGTTTAGGCTTTTAAGCTTGTTTCTAAATTCCAGAAAGAGGGACATATATACTTTTTGGAGGTAGTAAATGTAATTTCACAAAATTACATTTGATCTGAAAGTTCCTGAGAACATACCAAAAAATTGGAAAATTTTACTGAGTTTATATAGTTTCTCCAGACTAGAATAGATAACTGTATATTAAAATTTTTTTTAAAAAAAACACAAAACAAAACACACACAGGCATTACAGATGATTTTTGTTTAAAAGCACAACTTTTCCAGTTTATTTTGTGACTGATAAGAAGAAAGATAGCAAAGGTGGAGAATAATGCATATTTTTACATAGAAGTATGTAATTACCCAAAATGTTTTCTGTAAGACAATCAGTCAGTAGATACCATGCCCTCAATCAGTAAAGCTAGATATAAATAAATGACAATGATACTTCATCAGTTAGAACTGGCCATTCAAAGTGGGTTTTAAAGGCTGATGGTGGTGGTGTGATGATTATGTTCCATAATTTATTATAATGTCATTTAATATCTTATTAAGGATTTATAAAGTATCATCTCTAAAAATAATATCAAACTTCTACATATTAAAAATTTATGTTGTTTAATAGTATGCATTATTTATTAATGGGTAATTAATAGCCAGTTTCTATAATATTTACTGTTGATAAATGAATACAAAAGAACTTTTAGTTTGGCTCTATCTCATTCACAGGCAGCCACTAAATTTAATATAAAGAGACAATGCCATTAACACTTTTTAAATAACCTATGTTTGTATATATTAGTTCAGATAAATAACACAAAACTTATTCCATTTTAACTCGCTATGATTTTCAAAATTTAGACATTGAAATCTCGGTCAATAAAAAATACAAAAATACTTGTTAGGTAAGCTTCAAATACATACACATATATTATTGATTCAAAATTATGACATATGTTTGAATATTAAAACTAAAAATACATTATCTATAAAAAGCCAAACTTATTTTTTCCTCTTCACTATCTTTCAATATTTTTCTCTTCTCTTTGCTCCTTGCTAGCACTTCTTTTTAACATTCGCCCTGCTTAGCTTCCTTCTAACTGTTTTATCTTTCCTCCAAATTTTGTTATATTGCTTAAAATATAAAACAAAGAGCACCCCTCCAGATACACTAAATATAAAAATAGACACTAAACAATGCAGATTTTATCTATAATAAAAAAGCATAACATGCTAATTAGCCTAGACAACCTTCTGTACAACCTTCCGGACAAAGCCGTGGCAGTAAGGGCTGGAGGCAGAGGCAGTCACCACAGTAGTGGAACCACAAATCAATGTTTCTCTCTCTAAAAAATATAAATGTTAAAAAAACCTTTAAAAATATCTGTTATCAAAAATAAGAATTAATGTTGAGACAAGTAAAGTAAAATTCACTGATAGGATAATGGTTTGTAATGTTTTGAACAGCTATTAAAAATATAGACTTTTGAGAAAATATGATTGGTTCCAGTTTATAATTTGTTCTATATTACAAATTATAGGAATATTTAAGGAAATTAATTTAGTAACATATTTCATATTTAAGATATCAGTTTCTTTGATGTTTTGTGCAGAATTTACTTTTAAAAGAAATAAAACATTTCAAAAGTATTATGGATACAAAATTTTCACAACGAATTAGAAAAAACAAAATATGGTGGAGTGTCCCATAGCTATGTGACCTTAGTCACACTGTATGAAAAGAATGTTTTGAAAGAAGTGAAATGGAAAATGTCATATATTAATGCTAACCTGTAGTGAATAATAAAGCATTGTTTTCCACAGAGACCAAAGTGATCTTTGGGTTCGTAGACATAATAGGAGAAAATTGGCACATCTACATAGACACTGATAGTGATGGGTTGTGATGAATTTGTTCAATGGTGTCTTTAATTCCAATTAACAAGAAAAAGAAAGCTAACAGAACAAACTAAAAATTTAGACCATTTCAAAACTCATGTCTTTCTTAAAATACTAACAGTTAATAAAAATAACAATGTTGTGTAAGTTACTTTTAATATGCAGTCTTCATCTTGGGTTAAGTATTTTGGGTTAAGTGTTCAGGAATATATCAATAAACTGCTGTTTACTTAAAGAAATTAATATTTGCACTAACGTCTGAAATGTAGCATACGAGATTTTGATCAGAATTTGTGAAAATCTTTTAGTCTGAAGTAATGGATGGGGAACATTGTAAGTAAATCAAATTCTATGCAACCTGGATCAATATGATTACCATTTCCAATAACAAAACTGTTTTATTAGAAAAAATAATTTTATAAATAAGACAACTTCATCAACTCTACTGTATTGAAACATACGTTGTTGTTCTTATTTAACAAAACAAAAAAATAAAATATTTCCAATCATAATTAAACTTCTAAATGGCACTATGATTAAAATGAGAGTTCAATGGCTCAATTTCTAAAGAAGTTAAAATATCTAAGGAGTGTTATTTAAACAAGCAAACAAAAAATACTTTCTCAATTAAATACACATGAGCCTTTAAAATACTTATAAAATCTTTCTAGAGAGTCATAATATGGTCCCAGCAGGTTTGGTTATGTGTGTAGAACATCAGCCTGCAGACTAAAGGGTCCACGGTTCCATTCTGGTTAAGGGCACATTGCCTGGGTTGCAGACTGATCCCCAGTAGAGGGTATATAGAAGGCAGCCAATCTCTGGTTCTCTCTCATCATTGATGTTTCTATCTCTTTCCCTCTACCTTCCTATCTAAAATCAATAAAAGTATATTTAAAAAATAAGAGTCATATATGCATTTGTAAATAAGATAAATGACTACATAATAAAAAGAGAGGAGGAATATTTTCGTAACTTGAAAGAAACTATGTTATACAAAGTGCAGTATTAAAAAAAAAGATGAACATATACACCTTGATTGATGGGGCTCTTTACTGAATAATTAGAGGATAGTGTGAACATTATGTAAAACTAGGTAGACCTTTTCCTGAAAAACATGAGCATGATTAATACAACAAAGTTAATATTTAGATATAAAGTGGTAAATCGGCACCAGGATCAGAGTTACAGATGTAAGAGAAAAAAGAATTCGTGTTGGAAAGCTGTAATGATGAAGAAATAATTGAACAAAAAGTTTTAAAAAGATAAGATTTTAGTTTATTACCTTTTTCTTTTTTAAACATATATTTTTATAGATTTTAGAGAGAGAGGTCGGGAAGAGGGAGAGATAGAAACATTGATGAGAAAAGTCAATTGGCTGCCTCCTGCACACCTCACACTGGGGATCAAGCCCTGACCTGAACCCAACTTAGAACATCCTAGTTCATGGGTCGATGTTCAACCACTAAGCCACACCAGCTGGGCTATAGTTATTACCCACTTATTTATTTATTTATTTATTTACTTATTTATTGGTTATCATCATTTCTTATTCTCCTTTCCCCCCCAAATTTATCTTATAAAATAGGAGCAACCACACTGCACACAGGCATCCTATTTTATAGAAAACAGAGGCTCAGGGCAGTGAACTCATTGTCTTCAATTCATGCAGATAGTAAGAGCAAACCACCGTTTAAAACTCTAAGGCTCCAGCTATTTAAAATCATCGTTACTTTGAGAAAGAGTTGTTCAAAAGAAATGGAAAGAACTAGGGTAAAATAGTGTTATTAAAATGTTCAATAAATACTACTTGAATGAGTTAATAGAGCTAAGAGTGATACGGCTTAATGAGTCACTACATTAAAGGCTAGATTAAAATATTCAGATCTTATAAATATGACTCACAGGGATACTGGAAGGTGATCAACATATATCTAAATAAGTGTTTAGAAATGAAAACATATATAGGTTCAGAAATTAATGAAAATCTGATTTATATTTTGGAGAGAGTGAATTAAAAGTTGATATATGGAGGTTTAATGCAGCTACAGGTGATGATTTGCAGTTAGAGCTTGACAGAAATTTTCAACGAGGTTGTTATTGGATACAGGCCATCAAACAGCTATAGGCAGATGCAATGCTTGTCTCCAAATCCTGGAGATAAGATTCAAGGCTTGTCTATACCTGGGTTATGATGAAGAGCACTACCCCACAGAAGTTTAATTTGCTTGTGCCCTCAGAAAGATGTCTTAAAAACAAGGAAGTATTTTATTTTTTCTTTTAGCTACCAGCATATTGGTAGGATGTTTCATTTCATAGTGTGCTGTGATGTCAGGAACTCTATGCGAGATTGGAATTTGACATCAATACCTGTTCTGCTTGTTTGCAGAATGTAGATGTATTTGCTTTGATCTTGGCCACAGCTGAAGCATCTGGCTCCTACTTCATCCCCTCTCCTAAGAATTGGAAATCTAGACCTGCATTAGGGGGTGAGAAAATGTCCTTCCCATGTGATTCACTGGCCTGACAATGGATAATAAGTATCCACCAACATATCTTACAGACAAAGGAAGTACAGCATCTAGAGCTAAATTAGTTAAGAAGAAATATAAACTCAAATAATATAGTTAATGTTTGTTAGTGTTCAAGGGAGAGTAATATGGGGAAGGGAAGGCGTTGTTCTGAAGGAGCAATGAAGACATGCAATCCATTTCAACACTTGGGTACATATTTAGTGTAATGGGAGTGAACACAAAGCAGTTATATTTCGTGAAGTCACAGTAAAATAAAAACAATACAGCACAGAAAAAAACAAGAAACCCAATAGATACTGAAATAAAAAACTTAAAGTTACAAAGAATTAAGGGGTGGGGAAGAAGCTCTTTTGTTTTCATATACAATTAGAAACTGAGATAGGAAAAATAATTTCAGAATTAAAAAAATCTGATTGTAAACCAAAGGACTTAGAAACCTAAGAAATGTATTTAATTTAAAAGAATCAAAAAGCTCTTTTTAAAATTATGGGTCAGTCTTAATTAAGGCAATATTAAAATGTGTTTTAAGAGAGGCCAAGGACTCATAGATTAATAAAATAAAATTACCAAAAAGCACAAAGATCATCACAAAAGCTGGATCTTCTCCAAGAATATTTGGCATGAAAAAGATCAACTTATAAACTACTATTAGAATGCCAGTTTTAATGAAGCAAAACTGTGAAGCATTTATTTGATTAAGCTAGTTTGAGAATTTTAAAAATCTGATTAATAACTGCAAAATTGCATTTTGAGGTATCCTAACCTATAAGATGCTTTCAGTAATAGGAATTATATTGGGTCATTCCCTGTCCCTTATATTTGACTCTTATTCAAATATATTTTCACATCGAAATATTGATAAGTAACTTTTCTTAAATATTAAAGTTTGATTTAAACTCTTTAAGCTTTGAGAAACATATAACATACTGAAAAACCCACAAACATTAAATATGACCAAATTTAATCCAAAGACTAGTTATGAAAGTGGTTATGCTATTTCCATTTAACTCAGTTATTTATTGAGAACTTTCAATGTGTCAGAAACAACTAGAATTGTGATAATGAATTAAGACCATAGTTGTTGCGTCTCATTGAACTTTCATTCCAAACAGATGTATTGCATAATTTGTTGGTAACTGAAAGCAAAGTTTTCATACTTTTCACATTTTTCTCTTATCCAAATTAAATCTAAGAAATGAACTCCCTTTTGAAATTTACATTTTGCTAATTTTTGTAGGAAAGTTTCCAAAAATATAGAGCAGGTTGGAATAATACAGTAATCACCTAGACTCACCTATTGATATTGTTTACATTTGCTTTAACATCTATCTGTATTGCCTCTATCTATCTTTCATCATTTACCTAATCTTCTTATATATTTTTATTTGTTTATTCAACTATCTTCACCATTTTTATTTTTAGAATCATTTCCAAGTAACTATTTCACATTCAAATTTGTTGAACATTACTCACTCAAGAATCATACATTACATTGGATTCATAAATCTCTTTAGATACTTAAAAATAATATAAGTATTTCTTTACTATTGTTTTTTTAAAAACAAGGTCATTGTTTTATAGCCTATACTGAAGTTTGGATTTTTCTGCTTCTATATTTTTAGTGTTGTTCAATTTGTTCCTCCATACATTGTATTCTTTATAAAAGGCTAATATGCAAAGTGTCCCCTCAGGAGTCTGACCAGGAGACTTGGAATTTGATCACTCACTGTGATGTGCGTTGACCACCAGGGGGTAGTGCAGAATGAAGGAAGGCTCTGGCCAGTGGCCAGAAGGCCCCAATCAGCCCTGATCGCTGGCCAGGCCTAGGGACCCTTCCCATGCATAAATTTTGTGCACCATGCCTCTAGTTTTGCAATAACTGTAGTACTAGATGGGCATTAAACATGGGGGGGGGTGGTAACACTTTGTAAAGCATATGATTATCTAACTACTATGTGGTACACCTGAAATTAAAACAAAATCATATTTCATGTAAACTGTAATTGAAAAACTTTAAACTTAAAAAGTCATCTATATATGTATATATAAAAGGCTAAGCAACTGCCTGACTGTCCAACCAGCCCCTAGGTATGATGCACACTGACCAACAGGGGGCATATGGTCAACACAGGAGTTGTTTAACTGCACTGACTTGTCAGCAGTGATTCTTGGGAGATGCACCCAGGAACCAGGAGGAGGGAGCCTGATTCCAGGGTGCATCACCCGAGAACCACCTTTTTGAAATCTGGGACCCCTTGGGGGATCCAGTTTTGGCCTGATCCCTGCAAGCCATGCTGAGGGACTCCACCTTCCAAAGGGACAACACTCACTCTGCAGATGCCCTTGGAGCCTCAGCACTGCCCCAAGTACAGCTGTCCGTGGAGGGAATGCAGGAGGAAGGCTCTAAGGCATGTCCAGCCCATCCAGTCCAGTCCCACTCTGCCAGTCACCTTCTAATTAATTTATTTTCAATGTGAAGGAATCCATGCACCAGGGCACTAGTATACTATCATCTTATATGTGTGCAAAATATATTGACAATGATACTCCTTATAACTTGTTTTTCAAGTATCAAACTCTAGAAAGAATCTCTCTATCTATATCCAGAATTGCTTATGTAAATTATAATGTATCTGTACTATGGAATAAACTATTTTTAAAAAGTTAAAATTTGTAAGTGTTGGTATAAAGGGATTTCAAACAATGGTAAAAATGAATAAATTTTAAAATATATGCAAGCATTACAATGTAAAGATCATGTACCATGGAAATGTATACTTGAATCTTATTAAACAATGTAACCTCAATAAATTTAATATGTTAAAAATAAATAAAAATATGTACATTATGATCCCATTTAAAAATTGATATATGTGCAGTACATTTTGAGAGAAACTATATGCAGAAATTTTACTTCAGAAAGAAAAACTTAAGTCAATGGAAATGAGCTCTTTAAAAAAAGAATATTTAAATATGATATATATTTCTTTTACAATCAGCAGTTTAAGTAAAATAAATGTGCAAAGTTGTATTGTTAAATGTTTAAATAAAAAAGAAACTCTGTTCTTATCAATTAGATTTAAGCACAAATTTCCCAATTATATAAGCTTTAAGAAATTTTGGCATCAAATTGTCAATTCTCTCTCTCTCTCTCTCTCTCTCTCTCTCTCTCTCTCTCTCTCTCTCTCTCTCTCTCTCTCTCTCTCTCTCTTTGTTTTATTCCTCAAAATCAGAGAATTCAAAGTTCAAGATGTTGGAGAGTTTGGGAATGCACCACTCAGAGAAGGATCTATTTTGTTCTTGTATTTTGTTCCAGGAAGCTAAGAAGGAGCCCCAGGAATGCTTCCTCTATACTTTATAAGTACATAGTAATCTGAGATTTTATTGTAACCCCCGTTGCCTAAAAATGCTAGATTCTATTTCTAAATATCTAAACCTTTCCAGCACATTTCTGATGACTGCTCAACAAAGAGCCAAATTAGGCTGTGAGAAGCCAATCCAAAATCCAGAGGCAGAATACATGTGTGCAGAAACCACTAAATCCCAAAATTACTTCATCACTGATCCCAAAGCGGAAATGAAGCTAATGGGAAATATCCTCTGGCAGTGGGCTTTCATTAGCTCCTCTGGCTCTCAAGCTTTCAGAAAACTACAATCTCCTGCTCTTTCCTTTTCTCCCACTGCACAACTCTCTAACCAAGGGGTATATTTTTATTACCTAAAAAGAAAATTGATCTCTTAAATGCCCTTTAGTGTCCAGTTACTGGACACATACCATTGGAATCACTTTTAAATAACTTTTATATTTTCTAGTCCAAGGTGGGTGAAATACAAACCTGGTATCACTGAAATTTAAGAGATGAGATCTTGTGGAAGCAAATAGCTTTTGTGTGAAATAAGAATGAAGCTTAAGACTAAATAAAGGCAAGTTTGTGTATATGGATCGTATTAGAAAAAAAAATAAGTTGGTTGAATATCTAGGCTACAATATGTTTTGGCTTTTGATAGTAGACATCACAGTGAATCATAGAAAAGTAAAACTAGTTTTGGAATGTATTTTAGAGGTCATAGAGTGATAGCTATTCTAACTGCCTTTCTAAATAGCACTTGGCCCTAGAGTATCCTGGAAGAAAATTAGAATTTATTTTAAATATGAATGTTTTCATTGAGAACTTTAACATTTACACAATTGGCATAAAGATTAAAAATACGTGTTTTTGGTGTGTGTGTGTGTGTGTTTTTAAGCTCAATTCTTTCCCTTGCATCTACCTCAGATTCTTTGCTTTGCCTCTACACAGCATAGAACCAAGCCTCCCAATTTTATAATACAACTCATTAAATAGCTGAATATTTGTACCCTATCTCCACTTCTACTACAAGTTTGTTGTCCTAGGTTCCTTAAATCACTCTCTCTTACACATGCAAATACTTCATTGCTGAAGTGTAGAGTTTTCTTTTATATTTATTTATTTTTTCTGATGTTTAAACTCATAGAACTTCCTTTTGTAAATATATTTTTTTTATTGACTTTAGAGAGAAAGGAAGGGATCGAGAGAGACAGAGAGGGAAACATTGATTGGCAGCATCTTTCATGCCCCCTACTGAGGACGGAGTCTGCAACCCTGGTGTGTGCCCTGACCAGAATGGAAGCTGTGACCTTTTGGCTGATGCTCAACCAACTAAGTGCACTGACTCTTGGCCACTCTTAAGAATCAAAATGTAAAATATGCCAATTCTTGCTATGTTATATTAATCTCTTTAAAATACCACTTTCTGTCCACTCAAACATCTTATAAATTTCAGAATATCAAGAACTCTATCTAATTTAAAATTCATCTTTGAGTTGGAGTTTTCTTTATTTTCAAACAAAATATTCTACATACAACAGGTTTTCTCAGTTCAGTTCACAGAACCATGAGAATTCCTGAGACTTTTGGGGAATTTGTATTATCAAAATTATTTTTAAAATAATACTAAGATGTCATTTGCCTTTCACTACATTGACACTTGCAATTTTAGTACAAAAAAAAAGTAGATAAATATGCTGGCACTATTCCATAAATTATGGTAGTGGTATCAAACTATTATTTTTTTAATATATATATTTTACCACCATACTCTTAAAAAAAAGAAAAATGCTGTTCAATTAAGATTATTTTGCCAAAACCGATTTGGCTCAGTGGATAGAGCATCAGTCTGTGGACTGAAAGGTCCAGGGTTCAATTCCGGTCAAGGGCATGTACCTTCGTTGCAGGCACATCCCCAGTAGGGGGTGTGCAAAAGGCAGCCGATCGATGATCAATGTTTCTCTCTCATTGATGTTTCTGATTCTCTATCCCTCGCTCTTCCTTTCTGTAAAAAATCAATAAAATATATATTTTTAAAAGATTATTTTTATGAAGCAGTAAAGATTATTTTTATTAAATCTCAATTTTTATCATTTCATGCATGAAACAGAAAATGTTAATAAGTAGGAAATTATAAAAATGGATATGATCAATTCCAAGGTGTTATCATGAGTGAGAAATAAGGTAGAGAAAACCAAAACTGAAAGAAAGTAGTTCAAGAAGCGGAGTAACCAGTGTTATGGGTCCCCATGTGGATGCTGAATCATCGAATAAGTGACAGAAGTAGAAACATAGGAAAAAAGTGAATTATAAAATTTTAAATGATCGAGAAAGGTAACAGATACATAAGAGGTTGGTAAATGACAAATTAGAAAGAGTTGTTGACATTTTTATTTGTGTAGTTAAATGGCATGAGGTTCAATGAAGCTGACATCTTAAAGGAGTAGCTAAAATAAATAGTTAGCATTTTAGAGCAGAATATAGGAAAACACTACACTACTGGTGATGCCTAGTTATCTATATCATGAAAGGCCTGTTAGGACCAACTATTGGACTCACCGGGACTTCTGGGTCCTGCAGCTGCTGTGGCGGGAGGAGCATTAGGAGACTTCGCGGGGCAGTGTACTTTGCCCTTATGGCAGATTAGGCCTAGGGGACCCTATACACGCACAATTTAACCATGCGCTGGGCCTCTAGTTTATAATAATAATAAGAGCATAATATGCTAATTAGACTGGGCCTTCTGAAAGAAGCCAAGGCTACGAGGGAAGCCCCGGGTCTCCGGCGCCAGGGTGAAGCCCAGGTCCAGGGTATCAGAGGGAAGGCAGTGCTGGCAGCTAGGGGAAGGAAGGCCTACTCTTGCATGAATTTCATGAATCGGGCTCTGGTAAGGCATAAAAGGGATAACACATTTCCAATAAAAGAAGACCACATGGAAAACTGCTCTGTCAAGGAGCGAAAGAACACCAGTTCTTACTAAGAGTAAGATTAAGGAGCCATCAGGAGGCCTGGAGGTTAGAGAGAGCTTTGTAAAAGCACACGTCTAAAGAGCTTTGGGGGGAGGACAGGAGGAGGGTATTAAATTATGGGAAGATGATTGGACTGGCATGTTAATGAGTTTTTATGGATAATTTATGGCCTGAGAAGCATAGGAAGGTGATGCTATAAGTCCTGATTCATTTCAAGTCAGCAGATCAGTCAATCCAGACCTGGTCGTGAACATTTAGTTTGGGGAGATCATTGTAGACAATTTCTCCCTCTTGAAGCTATTTAAGATAAGGCTGTGAGGGTAAAAGAATGAAAGAGCTCTCCTGATAAAGGCTGAGGAAAGACCATTTTCTTGCTGGTCCCGTGTGTCTCACCATCATATGCTAGTGAATTACTACAAGCTGACAGCTATTCCCATTTTTTTTTTCAAGTATGTTGTGGCTCCTGTTGATGACAAGGCCCTTAATGTGATGTAACAGAGTGGTTGACAAGGACAGAAGTCTTTGTGGCTCAGATCGATGTGGTTAACCAACACAGTTGGAAAAATAAATAAGGTGCAGTGCACTTGACTGAGGGCTGACATTTGTGCTCCTATGCAGTGGCTTACGTGAGAGATGCTGACTGAGAAGGATGAAGTTGAAAGCAACAACACAATATTTAACAAGCGCAGAAGCATGACTCAACGAGGAGCAGAAATCAATGAGGCAGAAAAGACTACTCTTGAAAACAAATGAGGCAAAAATGGACCAACTCCCAAACCTTTTCAGGATCCTTTTATTTTTTTATTTTTTATTTGTTTGCAACTAAAGCAGCCAAGCTGAGATCCAGTCATATGTCTTCCTGCTCTGAATTGCCTATATTTATGTCCAGTTACAGACATGAAAAATAGCCTACTAGAAGCATAATTGCCCATCCTCCTTACTCCTCAGCCAAAACTGCTCTTTATACTGCACTAGTTCTAACTCACAGTGTACTTAAATGCCATCACTCAGTCAGAGTCCAGCTGAAACCAAATACATCATCCCATTTCTCTTTTCAGAATATTGGCTTTGGAGTAAACAAGGACATTAGAAAGGACATTGTGCTAATGGATAGGAGTCGAATTCCCTCAAAAATAGCAGGATCCAAAGCGAATCTTCAGAGCAGGAGTTATGCTGTGTTCCTAGGAACAGTTTGGCAATTCCATAAGACTGTTGCATATGGCATTTGCAGTTTGGTTCAGTGTTAAGGTGCCATTCACCCCTAATAGTAGAAAAGCATGGGATGAGTTCACTGTTTTGAAACAAATATTCAAGCAAGGATGTGTGGAGACAGGGCTAGTGTCTTAAGAAACAAACTAGAAATTCATAAGGACATAAGAATAAGTCATCCTAAAGCTATCTATGATTCACTGCCTCCTTCCTTGCCAGACTTATTTACCACTTAGCCATCAGTCAGAGAGAGAGAGAGAGAGAGAGAGAGAGAGAGAGAGAGAGATCTTCAGGGAAAAGGTTAAGCCATCTTTACCTAGGTCTAGCACAGTGATTTGAATTAAAAAAAAAAAAATATATATATATATATATATATATATATATATATATATATATATATATATATATATATATAAATATATACACACACTTTGAGATCACATGTAATATGGTGAAAAACAAAACAAAACATGGGTTATGGACTTTGAGACACTATTCATATTTAATTCCACCTCCACTATGTAAAAAATTATGACACTTTAGAAAAAATTATATCCTCTGAGTTTACAATAATAGCAGTCAAATGAAATCTAACATTTAAAAGGATTTATCACAATATAAAATAAAAGTATCCACTAATGCTAATTTCTTTTATTTTCCAGATTAAAATGTCTCAAATAAAGTAAAAAGATTAATTTAGGGCTTTGAAAATACATATCCACCTTGGCTAAGCTCTGAGACAAAGTTGTAGAAGCAGCATGCATCAGGGGGGAAAAAAGTGATATTTTTATTCTTCCAAATTTTATTTTCTTAGCATTGCAATAAGAAAAGCAATGCATATTTACCATTGCTTCTCAGTATTTCATGGCTAGGCCAAAATGTCCATAAAACACTGCAAAGGCTTTGCATGCCACCTAGGCCTCAGTTTGTATAATTTTAAATGAGAAATGGAGTTATATGACCTGTAGTCCATAAGAAAACAAAAGATATAATTACTTATGACCACAACATCCCTATGATTGTGTTAATGTTGGAAAGCAAAGAATATTGAAGCAGCTTATGGACTCAGTTATTGAGTTATAGAAGCAGTTTTAGTAATCATGTTTCTTAGTGTCTTTAAATTTTATTACAGCCACTCTTAAGGCAGGTTTATACCTAAGGATATTTCAGATAATTATAATCCAGTACAGACTGGTTTAGAAATCTGAAGGAGATACAATTTATGAAAGAAAGCAGCATTGCAATTTAACACATACCATTGAATATAACAATAACTAAATATGCCTGATTATTCAAGTAAATAATTAGATCATTTTTACATTGAGGTAAATAACATTTCATCAATCAAGTTTACTTTTGATGGGAAAAAAAGATGGCATCATCTTCTCTCTTAGTCTAAATATGTAAAATTCTAGTAGATTACATTGACTTATTATATCTAGTAGTCATAAGTGCTTTCAACCAATTGTTACAGTTCTCTATCTTGAGACATGAGAGAATTTCACTGCCTGGAACCTTGAGGTTAAGGTTGATCATGTGAGTTACTTGGCTAATGCAAAGTGAATAAAAATGACACATATTACTTTTAGGCAGAAGCCTTTCAAGTAACGCTGGAGTGCTTCCTCCTTGCTACTGTATGAGTGAGGAGCTCTTCGGACAGTCTCCAGGTTACACACAGTGGACTTGCACAGTGAAAAATAAAGCTTCTTTGTAAACCACCCATACAGTAAGGCTACTTTTAATGGCTGCATTAGACTACCCTAAGTGATCCAGAAACTGAAACCAGAACTTGCATGTTGTCCTAAAAAATCGTAAGACAGACTTCAGAGGCTTATTGGTTAGGCTGCTACCAGCAAGGGAAGTATTATTATGCAGGGGTTGGTAGTTGGACATCTACATTACATGGTATCAAAGGTTTTGGTAAAACTGTTGTTACTTTTGTTTACTAAACATATACTGTGGGTGAAGAGGTCATACAACATAACATTAGTATGTGCATTCTTTATCAGTGACTCTAATTTGTTAGCAAATCACAGCAAAGAGATGACTTCAAGAAAAAAGTGGTTTATTTCAAAGCAGAAATGAAAGAAATTAGAGAGAATCTAACATGGAAATAGTGTAGGTTTGGAAGAGAAAACAATTCTCAATTTTGCACAGTGAACTTACCAGTAAAAAAAAGAAAAGGAAAGGAAAAGGCTTAAAGCAACTAATATTTATCAAGGCTGCCACAAGGCCATTACTCCATTTTGAAAACCTCTGAATAAATAAAATTAATGAGAGTCAACATCCTACCAAGGATGGACTGCAAGTAAAACGCTACCAAGGTAAATAGCAAATGATAAATATGATTCATGGAAAATTAACTAAAGGGCAGTGTTTTCCACCATCATATGGTGGGCTCAAGACACTCATATTACCTTTTAAAACAATGACATGTGGGGCTTATAAAGAAAGAAAAAAAATACAGTAAACATGAGAATTATAACTCAAAGGATACTTTGTGACTATGCCACATGGAACTGTTTGGAGTTGGATAAGAAGTTCACTCAATTTTGGAAAGAGATGTAAGTCTAAAAGAAGCATCAGCTTAGACTTACATTATGTTAAGGCTAAAAATAATTATTGGGCTTCCAACTATTTGTACAGTAAATGGACTGAAAAATTGACTGAGCTTTATAAAAGAGAAAATTTATCACCTGTACTTGAATCTCATGTAAAAGATACAGTAACCCAGGTATCAGTAACAGAGCTATGAGGAATAATGGACAGGGATGCTCTTAATGAGAGAAGCAGCCAATTAAATAACCCCTCTCTGCCAGGATAGAGAGAGAACTTCTCAAAGTATCTGTTCAGAGATATGTCAGAATTCCTAATAGCCAAGAAATCAACCTTTGTCTCACTTTTTATTCCCCTTTCCAAGAGGGGCCATGGATTGCAGTTATTCCATTGCCTCTGCCACTTAATATTAAAGGATGGGAGCATATACCCCCTCTTTAAAAATATTAAGTTCTCCAGACCAAGTAAAACCAGATCTAGAATCTTTAGAACCAAAGTAGGAATACTTCAAAACACCCCAATTTAGAGATTGCTATGGAATCAGACATTCTGTTCTTTTGAATGGATAAAGTGGTATAGGAACTTTTTATTGCCTTCTTGAAAATGGGTGTGTTTCTGTCTGGGGAAAAGAAGCAATTACTATTGATGACCAGAAGCAGACTTTGGTAGTCACTCTGTGTTTACCATTACTTCCAATTCTCCTCTGAGAACACAATTGATTTCACACACTTATAATTAGGTGAAGAGATGACACCTGCCCTGAAAAAAAAAAGGAAAGAAAAAAAAAAAAGAAGAAAAGAAAAAAAAAGAAAAGAAGAAGAAGAAGAGAAATTATGTGTCATTTTCAGACAGAAAACTTTAAGAGGAGTTGTGTAATTTACCATCTCTTTTCTCTGATACAACAACTAGTAGTTCCAGATGGTGGAGGTTAAGTGAGGTGATGAATCTGAAGGTGGAAAATATAGAGCCTCAACTAAATGACAATATCCATGTCACAGGGACACTAAGTAAACCTAAGGTTATTTGTTACTGCATTATATCCTAACCCTTTCTTAAGAGTTTGAAAGTTTAAGAAAAAGGTGGATTTCCTTTGAATCACTTTAAATTATTTCTAACCAAAATATATGTATGATGTTATAGATGTAAGAAAAGCTAGGTATAACCGTGCATTCACTTTACGAAATGTTGGAAATAAGAAAATAAATTGTGCTCGGCTTTATGATAAGGCTTATTTTAACCCTGAGTCTTCTGTTCTATAGTTGTACATAAACTGCACAAATTACTCAACCCTGTCCTTTTGTTTGTAAAATAACGATAGTTGATCAATTTAATTCCAAGATTCCATGATTCTTAAGATGTAAATAAACTGGAAGTAATTAATGAATGTCAGCAGTTTTCAATATAATTAATTTTAATTTATCAATAAATTGTGCGAATGATTACTCATAGTAGATAATTTAGCATTTATACAGAAATCAGGATACTTTACTATGTATTTTCAGAAAAGTAGAGAACTCATTTACATGGACAACAATGTGTTATTGTTGTCCATGTAAATGAGTTCTCAATATATGTAAATGTATTGAGCAAAGATGGATAAATAGTGATGGGGGAAAATGTGGGGGGGGAAAGAGAAAACGTATTCATACTTTTTAAGATCTCTCTTTCTCAGGTCCCCCACTTCCATCAATAGAATTGATACTAATTTTAACTTTACAAAACTCAGAGCCTCACCACTATTAACTGCTATGAGATCACCAAGATCTTTATGCCAGTCACCAAAATAACCCCCAGAATCCCAGGTCCCCTCTCACTTCCTGCATTAAAATAACCATAAGGCTCTATATGTTCTTATTTTACTCCAAAATCACTCCTTCTCCCCCCAGTCTTGAAAATCTTCTACTTACACCTTTCAAAATTATGGTCCAACAACATTTTATTTATGTTTGTAACTTCTTGTGTTAGGGTTCTCCAGACAAACAAACAACAAGATATAAAGCTAGATAGATATGAGGAGATTTATTATAGGAATTAGCTTGCTTGATTATAGAGGTCTAGAAGTCCCATGATCTGCTGTCTGCAGTCAGGAGAACCAGGAAAGCCAAGTGGTATAATTCAATCTCACTCTACCAGCTCAAGAAAAGGGGTGAGCGGTGGCTATGGTGTGAATCCTGATCTGACTCCAGATATTGGAGAACCAGGAGCACTGATGCTAAGAGGCAAGGAAAGATGCATGGTCTCAGAGATTGCATCAGCTTTTTCTCAGCCTTTTTGCTCTATTCAGGCTCTCAAGGGATTAAATGATGGCCACCCGCATGCAAGAGGCCAATCTTTACTCAGTCTATAAATCAAATGCTAATGGCTTCCAGAGACAACCTCCCTTACACACCCAGAAAAAAATGTTCTACCAGCTATATGGGCATCCCTTAGCCTAGTCCAGTGATCGGCAAACCACAGTTTGTGAGACACATGCGGCTCTTTGGCCCCTTGAGTGTGGCTTGGTGTTAGAACCACTTCTTCAAAATAGACTCGCCCAGGCTGAAAACCGACTTCTGCACATGGCCACTAAGTTTTATTTGCACCGTATGTACGTGCCCTCATATGGTATTTTGTGGAAGAGCCACATTCAACGGGCCAAAGAGCCGCATGTGGCTTGAGAGCCGTGGTTGGCTGACCACTGACCTAGTCCAATGGACAAATACAATTAACCATCAGATCCCCTATCCTGCATTTATAAATGTTATTTTTATCTAAATGTTAATCTGGATCTGCATGAGGACACAACTTCCTGTACATATTTTCTTGGCGATTATTTTTCTCTCCTCCAACAATATTTATATTATTGGTCCCAGATATAAAATCATTCTCCTCCCTTTGATTTCAACACAAATTAATTTTCTCAGGTAATTCACCATTATTTCTTAGATAATGTAGCTTTTGAATCACTGCCAGTCTTTCTAAAAATCCCTTGCCTTAATTGTTAGTGCTAATGTAAAAACATTCAAACCTATAAAGAATTTTTGTGAGTTTATTTCAGCCAAATTGTCGACAATTTTGCCAGAAAGCAGAATCTCAATGTATTGGGATAGTGCTCAGGAGAATGGTAGTTTTTCACCTTGTTTTATATATTACAATCAAAGGAGATGTAAGTGGGTTATATTAAATCCACTGGTGATAGATTACGGAGGCTGGAGAAAGCAAAGCAGGGAAACCTCTGGGGTTGGATTAAATAGAAAAATGACAAATACTTCTTTTACATAGGTGGATACAGGAGAGTTAAAACTCAACAATTAACATAACAATAACAATGAAAGAATCTGTGTCATCTGTCCTGAAGCCCAGGTCATGTGCCCAGGAAGGCCCTGAAAAAAGGGAAGTTACAAGTTACCCTGACATTTCAAGGATATATTATCTCAGATGCAAAAAGACAATAGGCTCAGTTAAGGTAAAGATTGACCTTTTCAGTGAAGATACAGGCCTAGGATGTGATTACCGACCATAACAGCCTTTAGTTAAAGTTTTAAGTTCATACTGTTATGCCCAGATTTGTGATTCCCAAGGACCACCAGGGAGCCGAGTCCAATGCAATTACAGAAAGCCTGAATTCCATGCCAGCATGGGCTCTGTCCCACTCACGCCAACAGTGTGGCGGAAGACAGCTGGCTTCAACAGGTCAAAAGGTTTTATAGGGGTGGTGATGTCACTGCTTTGGCTGACCCTGATTGGTTGGGTGAGGGCTAGGGTCCAGTTACACAGAATGGAGGATAGCTCTGCCCTGCCCCACAGTACAAAATGGAGTCAGGAGTTAGCCTCGCCCCACCCTGCCCTCTCAATACCATCCTTTGTGGTCACTTTAGGTCTCTGAGTTTGCAAAACTGCCACGCAGGCCTTCCCTAAGCTTGTCAGGTTAGCATGTGGCCCCTTTTGTCCACATTAGTAAATTTAAAATGTAGGCTCTGATAAAACAACTTTTCTTTACTGTGTCTATGAATTCTAAATTATTATTAAATTTGCCCAATTTATACTCAATAATATGCTAAATTGGCACCTTCATGAAGGATGCACCGTAAGCTGCTTGAGTCCAGACCTTAAAGCCTATATATGCACTCCCTTGACCCTCCCTTAATGGGCACTACTAAAATATTTTTCAAGATTTGTGTTCTTTTTTAAAATATGTATTTTTATTGATTTCAGAGGGGAAGGGAGAAGGAGAGAGAGAGAGAAACGTCAATGATGAGAGAACCATTGTACAGTTGCCTCCTGCACTCCTCACACTGGGAACCAAGCCTGCAACCCAGGCATGTGCCCTTGACCAGAATCAAACATTGGACCCCTTAAGTCCGAAGGCGGACACTAAGTCCACTGAGCCAAACCAGCAAGGGCCAAGATTTGTGTTTTTTATTTCAGCTCTTTTAATTAACTTGACTTTCCTGACTTGCACATTGTCCCAAGTAGATCCTGGGAAAGGATCTGGGGTGTTTAAGATGTCCCTTGAGATAAACTTGAACTGTGCAGGAATTAGGACATTCAAGTAGTTGCTAGCAAAGAGGCTACTCTATGCAAGCAGGACCAAGAGCAGGCTTAGGACCAAAAAGACCAGAAGCTTTAATGTTAATTTTAAGCGTATGCAAAATAATTCAATCAACCATCAGAGGAATTACACCATGTGAAACATATGCAGTTGCAAATCACACCACACTTTATTACTCAAACACATTTCTGATGCTGAGCGTACAGGTTTAATGGGATCCCTGTGGTGCTGTCTGTCCTCTGAGGTCTAGCAGCTGGTCTGGTCTGGTCTGGTCTGGATGCAGGGGGCTGGCATTCCTCACCTGAGAGCTCAGTTGAGTTTTGATTGGAAGATACTAGCCTACTAGCCATTCTTCTTTCATCTGACAGGAAGAGAAGTGCAGAGTGGCATCAGTTGCTGAACTGTACACCCCACATACAGGGAATGGAACCCACAGCCTGGGAGTGTGCTCTGACCACGAATTGAACTGTAACCTTCTGCCTCATAAGTCAATGCTCATCCACTGAGCCAAGTTGGCTGGGCTGATCCAAACTCCTCTTAAAAGAGGGCATTTGTTCTTCCCTAATGAAATACACAACTGGTGATAACTCATTTGCCAGAGAAAGCTACATATATTCTTAAGAGGAGTCAGAAGCAGAAAGTCAAGTGGGTTCTAACAAATGTCCTAACATCTAGCTAAATATTAGAACAAATGAGTTCTCTTAGTCGACAAGATCTAATATGACACAGATCAGAAAAGAAAGAAAATGTGGCTGAGCATGTATAATGATTTACTTCCTTTTTAAAAATCATTTTACCATATTTTTTGAGAAGGAAAAAAAAAACTTTTATAGCTTTTTCTTCTAGGTAACTTTAATCCTCTCTGTGAGGGGACTCTAGGGAGATTGTTTTCCTTTTTAGCATCTTTACTTGCCTGGGCAAGTTAAACATTTCCCATGGCTGACATATCTGACAGACATCACATCAGTGAGAGGGTATTTTTCCAAAGCGTTATTGTGGATTTCTATTATGCTACTTATTATCTGAAGATACAGGGCCTTTCTTTGTTGAAGCCTGTCACCTTTTTGCTTTCATTTTCATTCCCATTTCCACAACAGTAATGGGCAGCATTGAAATTGTCATTCAGGATGGTGGAATGAGCTATTCATGCTTCTTAGAGAAGTATTTGTGCTGTAAAGTTCATCTTTTATCTTAACCACTGTCAATGACTTAAGATATTTTTATTTGGAAAAAAAAGTATACATGTCTAAAAATAAAACCTAATCATTAAAAATATTTCTGCTGGTTTTATTAATAAATTCTTGATAGTAGTTGTAGTCCTGAAAGGATTTTTATTCTGAATAATTATTCATTTTACTACACATTTTTAAATTGAAATTCAGCTTATTTTTTTCCAGTTACGATTTTAATGTTTTGATTGAAGACAAAAATTAAAAATTAAATATATAAAGCTAGAGCTAGGATGTTTAATTTGTACTCATTAACCTTAGAGACCTCATTAATTCAATAAAAAAAATACAGAATATTGAAAAGAAATAGAATATATGCACTGGTGGAGTCCCTTGGCCTGGCTTGTGCCCTGTCACAATCTAGGACCTTCAGGAGATGTCTGTAGACTGGCTGAGGGACCCCACCAGTGCATGAACCTGTGCACCAGGCCTCTAGTTGTGTTATAAAATGGAATCATATTTAGCAGTACAAATCAGTGAACAATAGTTTCATATAACAGGCTGTATGAAATTAGTATATATGTAACAGGCTGTATGAAATGACATATATATGTCTTGCTTTTATTTATTTGACACAATGTGTGAATGATTATGTGTGAATGATTATTGACAACATCCATAATAGAGTAGCCAGGTTCATTCACAGGAGGTAGAAAAACTCATTTGGGAAGCCAATGAAAATAAAACACAGCTTGGATGCAACTCTGGACTTTCCACAGTGCCATGACCTCAGAAAACCCTGACTAGGAAACTCCTGGGGCCTCAGGTAATCTTGACTGGAAGTCAGTGATAGTTCAGGCATACAAAAGCTCCCACAAAACATTTTACTCAAAAAGTGGTTGCTTTAACAAAAGTAGAGTTATTAAATTTACTGCAAAATAAATGAGTCTTGTGGTGTCTTAACATTATTTTTCAAAATATATGAAAAGTGCTCTTTTATGAAAAATGTGCTTTTTTTTCAGTCCAATATGAGTAGAAGAAACTAAATAATGAAGATCAAAGCAAAAATAATAAAAAAATAAAGTCTAAAATATAATAAATTAAAAAAACTAAAAGATGGTACTCTGAAAAAATTATAATAAAATTAATAAACCTTTCTTTTAACAAGATCAATAAAAAAATATAGAGTATCCAAATAAATACAATTATAAATGAAAAATAAGTGATGACTGACACCATAGAAATGCAATCTAAGAAAATATTGTGAACAATTACATGACAAAAAATTGAAAAACCAGGAAGAAATGGATAAATTTCTAGAAGCATACAATCTTCCAAGACTGAATCAAGAAGAAATAAAAAATATAAACACTCTGATATTACTAACAAAATTGAATTGATAATAAAAAAATCCTAAAAAACAAAATTCCTGAATAGATAGCTTCACAAGTAAGTTTTACAAAACATTCAAAGAATTGACACCTACTCGTCCAGAACTACTCCAAAATTTGAGGAGGAGAAAAGGCTGCCAAGCTCATTTTAGGGAGCCAGCATTACCCTGATTCCAAAACCAGAAAATACATTATAAAAAAAGGAAATTACAGGCCAATATTCCTGATAAACATAGCTGCAAAAGCTTTCAATAAAATATGACAAACTGAATTAAACAGAATGTTAAAAATATCATATACCATGTTCAAGTGAGATTTATTTCTGGAATTTAAATTTGATTCAATATTTACAAATCAATTAACTTGACATACCACACAAATAAAATAAAGGATAAAATTATGTGATCATAAAAATAGATGCAAGAAAAGCATTTGAGAAAATCCAGTATCCATTTATGATAGAAACTCTCAGCAAAGTGGGAATACAGGGAGCATACCTCAACATAATAAAGGTCATATATGAAAAACCAAAGCTAACATAATAGTGACAGTGAAAAGCTGGAAGCTTTTTCTTTAAAGATCAGAAGCAAAACAATAATATCGACTAATACCAGTTTTATTCAATGTAGCATTGGATGTCTTAGCCACAGTAAATAAACCAAGAAGAAGAAATAAAAAGGTATCAAATTGGAAAAGAAAAAGTAAAATTGTTATTATTTGCAAATGGCATGATACTGTATATAAGGAATCCTAAAAATCACACCAAAACTCTTAGAACTGATAAATGAATGTAATAAATTAGCAGGATACAAAATTAAAATTTGGAAATCAGTTGCATTTTTATATATAGCTATCAGAAAGAAAATTAAGAATACAATTATATTTCAGTTGCATCAGAAATAATAAAATACCTAGTAATAAACTTAAGCAAGGAGGTCCTAAGAAAGGGAATTCCTGACAAAAATTGGGTAATAGCACTGAGACCAATGTAGAAGAAGATAAGGGATAGTTAATGGGAGGCAAGTCAGATAATAAGATGTGTGGAAACCTCTCTTTTTCTCTTTCTCTCTCTCTCTCTCCTCTCTCTCTCTCTCTCTCTTTCTGTCTCTCAAGTCAATAAAAATGTATCTTCAGGGGGGGGGGAGAGAGAGAGAGAGAGAGAGAGAGAGAGAGAGAGAGAGAGAGAGAGAGAGAGAGAGAGAGAGAGAGAGAGATGGATGTGAAAGAGAAACAAATAGGTTGCCTCCTGCATGAGCCCCAACCAGGCATTGAACCCACAACCTAGGTATGTGCCTAGGTATAGAACCTGCAACCTTTTGATGTTCACCAAATGAGCCATCTGGCCAGGGCTATTTTTACCTTAAATGCTCCTTTGTTTTGAGAGGCCTGGAGAGACAATGGGGGAGAGTTACACAACCTGACTTTTAATTTGGTAATTTCTTCTTTGGCAGCTTTGTTCAGAATAGTTTGTGAACCGAGAGAGGAAAATAGAAATGTGGCAGCAGTGAGACTACAGAGGTGGAACGATGGTTAGTAGGTTACTCTTCCCCAAGTTAAACCCCTTCTTCTATGTAATGCCTTGTGATCTGCCACTGGGACTCTCCCATCCTGTATGTTTCCAATGAGCTGTGCCAATAGGGTTGTGCCAGGCAGCCTGAAAACTGAAGAAGGGAGAAGAGAGTGAATGGCACTCTCTTTCCCCTTTGCTTTCTGCCCCCTCAGCTGGACCCCAACATTTCAATAACAATTACTTTCATAGATTGAATTGGTATCAGCTTGGAATATCTTCAAAGGTCTAAGACACTTCCTCCTTGTGACCTTTCATAGCACCAGCTTTGACACCTCAGTGGTCTGAGTCTCAGACCCATGAGCCCCCTGTCCCTTTGAGTTCCTGTTCTACCTATATTTTGTCTATTTCATCAGAACTCATGAAACTGGAAGGAGAAGCAAGAGAGTGATTACCATAAATGTTAGAACAGAGTTTACTCCACACAAACATCTGGGCTTCTGGTGCAATTGAATCTTTAATGATATGGGTGATGGTTTTAGGATCATCATTTTGCAATTTTTGAAAACTAGGGGCCCAGTGCATGAATTCGTGAACCTTGAAAGAAACTGTGGGCCGCAAAGCTGTGGTGGGCACAGGGGTGGGTCTCGGCCCATCCTCCAGGCCCCAGCCTGGCCCTTCCCACCATGGCCCCTTGTCCCCTGTCTGCCAGCAACCCTGCTCCCACTGCCTCCACTATCACACACTGATGGTGCTGACCCCTCTTGCATCCACTGTCAGCATAGAGCAATTGGGGCCAGTGCCAGCAGGGGGTGTGAGCTGCTTTCATAATCATCCCTCAAGAGCTGGGGGAGGTGGAAAAGCCCTGAAAGGTGATCTGCATTGGCAGCTGCTGCTTGCACCCACTGACTGCACCGAGCAATTGGGGCCAGCACAGAGCGCCGATAGTGGGTACAAGTGGCATATCTGGCACTAGAAGTGGACGTAAGCAGGGTTGGGACTGGCAGCAGGTGGGAGCACCAGGGGGGACCACAGCATGCAAGAACAAAGAATTTTCAGTAACCACCAGAGGCTCACCTCAATGACAGTGACCAGTACCCCACCTTGGTCTGGCATCCCCACTCACCTGCTCTACCCTCCCACCATGGTTGATGCCCATCATGTTCCACGCATGCCTCCTGGTGATTAGTACACATCATAACAAACTGGTTGTTTGGTTGTTCTGTTGTTCGGTCTATTTGCATATTGGGATTTTATATATATAGATGCTGCCTGTTTTTGTTTTATGCAATTGTTCATTCTGTAGCTTTAGAGTTCTGATTGTTTGGCATTAACATCAGATAAAGGATAGATATTTTTAGAAATTTTTGAATATTTAGCCCTACATTGATTAGAAGCTATCTTAAATTAAAATTACATTTTGTATTGGAAAGACATTTTATATGAATTATGTATTGTTATGGGTTGCATGTGTTTCTCAATAGAATAGTCTTGGAGTATTTTAGATTATAGCATTCTCAGTCTTAATCTTTAGATTAAATGTTATTTAACTGGTCTAGGTGGAACCTGAGCTTCTTACTTTTAGTGAAACCCTCAGGAGATTATGTAGCATGCAGGTTTAGAACAAGTGGTTAAGCTGAACTGCAGGTTCTTGGAAAGCAAAACAATATCTTGCTATTGTTTGTATTCCAACTACTTTACCCAGTACATAAGATACAGTGGCTATATGTTAGATGAATTAATGAGTAGCTAGACTGACATTCAGAGTTTACAAAATACCAAAACATATTGACAGTCCTTCAACTTAAATAAAATTATATTTTTAAGAATAACTTTTATTTTTAGAGAGAGAGAGGAAGGTTGAAGGAGAGAGAGACATCAGCTGCCTCCTGCATGACCCCTCATGGCCCTGGAGGCCACCCAACTAACTGAACCACATTGGCCAGGCCTAAAAATATTTTAAAGAAAAACAACAACTATTTACTCATTTCTTCTCTTGAAGTTATTTTATTTTCAGTTTACTTTGATAGAATCATTTACTTTTTGTAAACAGAATAATATCCATCACTTATAATATTCCATCTCCCTATTTTATCCATCATTTTAAACTGTTAGCCATTGTTAGTTTTTGACAATGCATCTGTTCATCTTCACTATATAAAATCAGACATTTATTTGCTGATTAAAATTGAACACATTTGGTAATAATGATATTTTTAAGTGTAAGAAGGGGTTTTGACTTGTAGCTACTCCAAAAGACACCTGTGAACTAAAGTTTTTTAGAACTGCTAGATCTCTAGTGAGGTAAGTTGGCTTAATTAATTCCAAATGATACGCACAGCAGGCAAGCAGATTCTCCCAGATCGGAGGAAGCAGCATATTTAATTTGTTACTAAAGGAAACGTGAGACTGGGACTGGATGGTGTTGAAGACAAAAGTGCTGTCTGGTAGACTGTCAATTTATATTCTTTGCATTCAATCGATAATGAAGTTATATTTAAATCAGTATTTAAATACAAAGGATAGTTGGCATTGGATCCTCTTGATTTTGGTTTCTAGAATTTTTGAAAGTTAAATTGTATGTGGAGAGCTTCATAAAAAAATGTCCTTCAGTCATAACTCACTATTATTTTAAATTATTCTGAATCTTCCTTGATTGCAAGCAAAAGTATTGATTTTTCTTTTTAATCACTAATTTATGCTCCCAGTTGAAGATATATAGGTTTATGTAACAACAGAGAATTATAAATTACACATCTATACAATTCTCATATACATATAATTTTCTAATATCTCTAGACACATTTAAAAATCTAATTATGAATAATGTTTATGTAAGTCTGCTAATGAAATTTAAAATTTTCAAGTTTTTTTCCTTTTTTCTTTTTTTTCTTTCTTTATTGATTATATTATCATATAATTGTCCTCATCCCCCTTCCCATCCCACACCCTTCCCCACATATGCCCCCACCCCCTCTCAAGTTTCTTTTAATGTTTTATTTTACTGCTTTGTTATTTGTTGTATACAATTTTATAACTATTGTGTTTTCCTTATCAATTATATACTTTCTGATACATAATTTTATCATAAAGTCTCTTTATCCTACTCAATGTTTTGTACTTTAAAGTCCATAAGTTTGGTTATTTTTATTATTATTTTAATGTGCCTTACATTTGTTAGGTAGTGTTCCTTGGAATAACACCTGTAGAAAGAAATTGAGAAGACCACAACTCACCCCACTGTATTTGATAATTAGGTTCTCTTTGATAAGTTAAACATTTTTATGTACTCATTAAATATAAATTATCTATCTTTCTAGTATATTATACACACAGAGAATAAAACTATCAAGATGTTATCACATAGCTTATATATGTGACAACACTTTTTAAGCATAAAATTTAGTAATAAGTTTCCTAAAGTTTTTAAAATTAACATTCATTATTCAAGGGATATACTTATGGCATTGTACGTATGGCTTCCAATAAATTGCAGCTCATAGTGTGGTCCGCTGATCAGAGCCAGTCTAAGCACTATTAGCTATTGCTCACTCACAAAATATGGGCAAGCTTGAGAGTTTTTCTAAAATACCTTTTAATAGACGTTTAATGGAGCCATTCTTATTTGTGAAATGTAAAAATAATAAAAAATAACCTTGTATTTTTTGTCTTTCTTTAATTTTCTAGTTATCTTTTTTTTATTTTATGAAGTCTTTAAAAATTGGAAAAATTAAAAAATATATTATTTTTATTTTTTAAAATTTATTTATTGTCTAAAGTTTTACATATGTCTCCTTTTTCCCAATTGACCAACCTCCTAACCATTCCCACCCCGGGCAAACTCCCATTGCCCCAGTGTCTGGGTCCACTGGTGATGCTGATATGCATGCATACAAGTCCTTTTATTGTTCTCTAACTCCACCCCCCCTGCCATTTGTCTCTGGATCTATTCTTGTTCATCAAATTATATTGATCATTATTTCCCCACACATGAGTGAGATCATGTGATACTTATCTTTCTCCGACTGGCTTATTTCACTTAGCATAATGCTCTCCAGTTCCATCTATGCTGTTGCAAATGATAAAAAGTTCCTTCTTTTTTACTGTAGCATAGTATTCCATTGTGTAGATGTATCACAATTTTTTAATCCACTCATCTGCTGATGGGCACTTAGATTGTCGTCCACTGTGACTGCACCAGTCTGCATTCCCACCAGCAGAGCATGAGGGTTCCTTTTTCTCCACATCCTCACCAGCACTTGTCCTTTGTTGATTGTTGATGATAGCCATTCTGACAGGTGTGAGATGGCTTCTCACTATTGTTTTGATTTGCATCTCTCAGATGATTAGTAACTTTGAACATGTTTTCATTATCTTTAACCAAAAACACTGCCTTAGAAGCAGAGAATATGACTGTAGGTGTAAGTATATCGATAAGAGCATACATGTAACTGTTGGAGGATAACTAAACAATTTCAGTCAAGTGATGGACTTGAGACAGCAGAATGTAAGAGGGCCATTGTAGTGTCAAAGAGAAGGATGCCCAAAGACAAGAAAACCCACTGCAAACACTAGTGTATGAAGCAGGAGTTGAGAGCCTGGTTCAAGATGAAAGTGGAGTAGACAGAGTGGAAATGGGGCTTGAGAGATCTTATTAATAAAAAAATATTGGTAGGCCCAGGCCCATTTTTCCAAAGTGCTTTATCTTACTTTTAAAAGAAGCAAATGACATAAAGTATTTTCCTGTAGTACATAATAAACTTTGTGACAATTTTGAAGTACAATCCTTCAAAGAAATAAAATAAATTCTCCATGTATATGTAAGTAAAGACCCATCATCTCAATAGTATAATACTTTAGGGATGCCTACATGTGCAACTTCATTCTTATTCTTATTTCTGTCAGAAAAAAAAAATATTTAAGTACAAGATTTATGAGGCATTCATAGCATTTGTAGAGAAATGATAGTAACTGAAGAAAAAAACATTTATTTTATGTCTAAGGAAAAAAATTGATAGAACAGCGATTTTACAAATATGTCAATGCTAGCCTTCATTTTCTTCTATTAATAACAACCTACCAATAATTATAAAAACTATGAAATAGTTTAGGAAAATTATATTTACATATTTAACCAAGCTGATTTATAAAATAAACATAAACAAGGCATTTACTAACAGTGATTGTCTTTTCTAGAATCTACTTGATATAATAAAAGCCTAATATGCTAAGTGTCTGGTCGTCCAGTGGGCTATTCAACCAATCAAAGCATAATATGATAATGATATGCTAAGGCTGCTCAATCACTCGCTATGACATGCACTGACCACCAGCAGGGAGAAGCTCCTACTGGTAGGTTAGCTTGCTGCTGGGGTCTGGGCAATCTTGAGCGAGATGTGTCAGACACATCCTGGAGCCCTCCTGTGGTCCCTCCTGGCCAACCTCCTGCATTCCTTCCTAGCCACTATCATGCCTCAAAGGGGCCCCTCAACCTGGCCTGCGACCTCTTGCAATCTGGGGCCCCTCAGGGAATGTTGGAGAGCTGCTTTCAGCCCCACGGCAGAATGACTGGCTGCTGTGCAGTAATCACCAGGGGTCTTATGCTCAAGACAGGAGTTGCCCCCTGGTGGTCAGTGTGCTCCAAGCGCAGAGGTGGTGGTGGGAGCCTCTCCCACCTTCGCAGCAGCGCTAATGATGTCCAACTGCCAGCTTAGCCCGGCTCCCCTGAGGGATCCCAGACTGCAAAAGGATGCAGGCCAGGCTTAGGCCGCCCCCCCCCCAGGAGTGCATGAATTTTATGCACCAGGCCTCTAATTAGTACATATTTAGCACAGATAAATTCCAAAGGTAATTAAGTTCAGAATAAATAAATATCTCAAAATGTAAGTTCATGCTTTTCAATACAGTGGGTGGATATGAGACAATTCCTCTTATAAATAAATAATATTTATGAATCTATTTATTGAGGATCTTTTCATTTTTATAAGTTTCAATGGACACCTAAGTAAAGTTTTTCAGTGGATATGAGCAAGGTGTCTCAAAATATCTGTCATCTAAGAATCAAATCATCCAATAATAAATTTATTTCTGAAAAATACCGTGATTCACTACAATATATTTTTATTTATCCTAATCAAGTTTCACTAATTTGTCATTATAAAATTAGTGAAACTTGATTAGGATAAATAAAAATATATTGTAGTGAATCACGGTATTTTTCAGAAATAAATTTATTATTGGATGATTTGATTCTTTGATGACAGATATTTTGAGACACCTTGCTCATCTTACACCTTGAAACTTTGGTCTGCTAAAACTGGGCCCAACCTTTGCATTGGATATAACCTACATCGTGTCAGTAAAACCAGCAAAAAAGCAGACATCCTGAACACAGAGAGTAATAATTAAGCTATCTCTTTCTGAATGATAGAATCAGTAACCAAGTATGTATAGCCAATAATAGCTCATCTTTTCAGCACCTATAGAATTTTTTTTCTTTCTGTATTGTAATTATTTAATTACCTTTAAAAAATGTTTTTATTGATACCATAGAGAAAGGGAGAGGGGGAGAGAGATGAAAACATCAATTATGAGAGAGAATCACCATAGAGCTGCTGCCTCCTACATGCCCCCTACTGGGATCAAGCTCACAATCTGAGAGTGTTCCCTGACTGGGAACTGAAGCATGACCTCCTGGTTCATGGGTTGATACTCAACTACTGAGCAACACCAGCCAGGCTAAAACATTCTTTTACTTTTCTCATAAAAATCATTTGTCTTCACCCTGTAATTGGGACACTGTCTGGGATTCTGCCTGAATCTGTGCTCATAGAATTGTATATTTTTGATCCTCCCAAAATGCTCATTGCCTTTCATTTTGACTTTTTAATATGTTAACGATACATATAGCTCTTTGCGTTCACTATTTCTGACTTTTATATAGTCTTACACAATCAGATAGATTAGATGGGATTATGCCAGGTTTAATGAAATGAGATTCTATTTGTGTGTGTGAGTGTGTGTGTGTGTGTGTGTGTGTGTGTTGTGTGTATGTTTAACACCATTTTTTTTTTAATGCAAGCTGGGCATGTCAGTTAATTTCATTAATACTGTAAGTCTAGTTTGGGTGACAGAAGCCTTTAATAAGTAATGTAGTTAGGATCAGTTCCCATAGTTTTGACACACAACAGTAAAAAAAAAAAAAAAAGAACACAGCTTTGGTAATTTATTTAAACTCACTTCCTCACTTAAATTAATCCATCTCTACAAGATTCACGTATGTTTAGGTGGCCAGGTAATGGTTCTGTCAATTTTACAGCCACGTGCTCGCTCTTACTGCCCAATTCCTCAATCAGTATCCTTCCCATGCACTTGCAATATTCTAAGAAGACTGCATTCCAAAGAGGAAGCGATCAATCTCTTTTCAGCCAGGAGGCTCTTTACTACTAATTTACACACAAGTACGGTAACTGCATAAAAAAAGAGTTTTGGGAGAAAGGTATCTTTGAAAAGGTGTGTAAAATAGTCTGTGGCACCTTTCCCTTCTTGTAAAGAAGTGTCTATTACTTGTCTTACAGTTACATGGCTTACAGGGACCTATAATTGGTTGCAGTTCAGAAAAGCTGACTTAGTGTCTAGACCTCTACAGGAATGATATAATTAAAAGTTGCTGGCAATCCAAGAGCAGAACATTTTCAATGAATAAATGAAACTAATTTTCACCTCATAAGAACACCTAGGAATATCTTACTTCCTCACAGATAGGGTCATATTTTGGAGAACTGGATTAAGGTCCAAATATCAATTTCACCAATTTCAGATTATTTCTTTTTGTTTTTAGGTTTGACCTGTCTTTTAATTCTGATGATGGAAAATGACCCTCATCAATGACAAGTCCCAGATATTTAAGGATATTTAAGTAGGTGTAGGGGATAGGGATCTGAGTGAGAGAAATCTATGTGGGTACATTTATATTATTCAATACATAATCATATTTTATTTTTAGGCCATAGCCAGGTGGGGTTTGCTTATGCTAAAGTAACCTCAACACAGTGCCTCAACAAATGTCTATTTTATTTGTCGGTGTAATATGTAAATCATTTGTATATTTTGCTCTGTAGAGGAGAGGAAGTTAACACCAATAAGATTCATTTTGTAAAAATATCCATGTAAAAAATGAGTCATTAAATATGATACCTATTTATATAATGACCCAAATCACACAAAAGGAAAAAACAAACACATACACATACATACACACACACACACACACACACACACACACACATACACACACACACACAAAACACCCTAAAAATACCAAAGACAATAAACTATTAGAATTGTTTTATTCTAATTGCCAACACAATAAATTTAGAGAAAGAATCATTCTTTTGGACAAAAGCAACCATGCCTTTCTTCTCAGCAGAAGGTGATATTTTGGTATTTATGCTACATTTGAATAAAACAGATTGCTAGTCCTCACAGAATTACACTTGGGACAAGATTTGAGTCAAACTGTTTTACTTTACTTTTTTTCTTTCATTTTTATGTAGCAATTATCCTAGCAATTTTGATACTCATTCATTTCTATGGTCATTGTCTACAATATTATGTGGTTTATTTTGATAGTATTACCCTAGTACCTTATTGTAATTATGTCGCTTTGACCTTTTATTTTCTCTTATTTGTCACAAATAAGCATTTCTGTATCTTCAGATATTAAGTGTTTTTCTAAGACCTTAATCTTAGGCCCTAGTTCTGGTCCTGTTACTTAAGGTACTCATGCTCTTCACAGTTAAATACTTTGCAATAGTGGCTGACTATAATTCTTCCAATAAAAGACAAAAGTTTCTGGAATTCTTCCTTAGTACTTAGGCATCAGCAACCTTTCCAAGACCATATGGTTCAGATGGTCATCTCATTTAATCTGGCACCTTTCCAAATTCAGTTCAGATTTAATAACAAATTATTCAAAGTCAACATATACCAAGAAGTTCCTAGTAATTTTCCCTTCTTTTAGTTAACAACTGGTTTATGGCTATAGATAAATTTAGAAAAATGATTATGTAGATTGAAAGATGCATACAATGTTAGCTCTATCTGAAGTAATCTATGTTATTAATGTTTGCTAAGTTATATGTGGAAACTATTATTATATTAATTTTTTTCTTTTTAGGAAGTAATACTCATGAACCCAAACTGAAGCATAAGGCTTTGCATCAAGTACAAATATCTATTTAAATAAAAATATGTAAAATAATACTGGACAAAGCCAATGGTAAATACAAATTTATTAGTGAAACATTATGATATTGTAAAAATACTCAAAGGACAAAGTTCTGAGATAAAATAACTCAATTTCTCTTTTCATTCAGGTTTTTATAAACATAGTAAAAAAATCATTAAAGTTATACACACAAATAAGCTCATCTGTAAGTATACATGTGTATCTTTTTTAAAAAATATATATTTTATTGATTTTTCTACAGAGAGGAAAGAGAGGAAGAGAGAGTTAGAAACGTCAATGAGAGAGAAACATCGACCAGCTGCCTCTTGCACACCCCCTACCGGGGATGTGCCCGCAACCAATGTACATGCCCTTGACCGGAATCGAACCTGGGACCCTTCAGTCCGTAGGCCAACGCTCTACCACTGAGCCAAACCGGTTTCGGCTACATGTGTATCTTTAATAAATTATTAATAAAACAAATATTTATTAAGGTTAAATTACTAAACTGTTAACAAAATATGAAAATTAATAGATTTTGACTAAACACCTAGCACAGTCAAAGAATTGGGCTAGATCTGGGGATGCAGTGATGCCAAAAAATTGTTTCATCTTCAAGTGACACACAGTTTAATGGAAAACACAGATGGATAAATAATATCAATCAAATTCAATATACTGAGTGCTATAGTAGAGATTTTAACAATGTTGTGGATTTAGGAGAAAATAGCTTTTATTTCTAAGATAGTGAGGGAAGTGCTGGCAGAAAAACAGGGACTATTCTCCCTCCCCCCTACTCAATTGAATCTAATTGTCTTAAATGCCAAGAATATTACATGGGGAGAAAAAGGTATTAAACAAAGATATAAACAAATGGTAATGCCTAGAACATAAGTTGTCCAGAGTAGAAATAATATTAGTAAATGTAACAGTGTGAAGAGTTTAATTAAGATACTCCATGCTGCTTTAGTATCCATATTGTTTGTACACACAGTCTGCCATAAATTTAAGAAGTTTATATATATATTATTTATCAACTGATAGCTCAATTTAGAAAATGAAATGTAGTTTAATAAATACTGCCTTTATAATTATTCAAAGTATGTGCATATATTTTTGGGGGATGATCTATAATATCTATATATAGATATATATCAATATAGATATATATCTATATAAATACAGATATATTGAAGAGATAAAATTATATATAAAATAATACAAAATGGACATGTATGAAGAAAATATATATAAAATAAAATGCACATTGAATGGAATCACAGCAAATTAGATACTACAGAAGAAAAGATTAATGAACATGAAGGCATAGCAATAGAAAGGAAGCACATAAATTAAAATAAATACTGCATAAAAGAAGACACAGTGAGCTATTCTAATATGTGCTATTGGATACAGAAAGAGGGGAGTATGGAGGTATAATTTGGGAAAAGAAGAATAGAGAATTTTCAAAATTTGGTGAAAACTATAAACCTATACATCCAAGAAGCAGAACAAACTCCAATCAGAAGAAATATGAAGAAAAATCATTGGGTCATATGAATATTTTTTTTTCTCTTTGTTAGAACAGCCACAAATAGAAAAAAATATTTAAAGATGACTTGTGTGTGTGTTTTTTTTAAAGACATATATGTACAACAAAAAAGGTAAAATCAACAAAGCCTTCCTGTTAAAAATGTATGCAGGTCAAAAGAAAACACAGTGATGATTTTAAAGTACTTGTGTAAGGGGTGTGTGTGTGCGTGCGTGCGTGCGTGCGTGTGTGTGTGTGTGTGTGTGTGTGTGAGTGCGCACGCACGCGCGGGGAGGGGGGGGGGATGGGAATCCAAAACCAGGCTTTTTTTTTTTTTTAATTCCTCAGATGGAGGAAAAATTATATAAGTTATTACACAGTAAATCCATTTATTTATATATTTCTAAACTTTAGTAATTAAAAAAATAATTGTATGGACCTGACTGGTTTGGCTCAGTGGATGGAGCATCAGCCTATGGACTGGAGGGTCCCGGGTTTGATTCTGGTGCCGGGCATATGTCTGAGTTGCAGGCTCAGGCCCCAGTGTGAGGAGTGTAGAAGGCAGCCAATCAGTAATTCTCTCTTATCATTGATGTTTCTATCTCTCTCCCTTTCGTTTCCTCTCTGAAATCAATAAAATATATTAAAAATAATTATATGAACAAAATATAAATATACTGTATAGTCAAAAACAACAACACCAAAAAGCAATCAGTAAAGTCACCAGTTTTTTATGGCCTCCCCATATGTCCTAATTTCATGTTCATTGATCTCTTAATTATTTTGTCAAAGACCCTATTTCCAAAGACAGTCACATTGTGAGGTATTGGTGGTTCTGACTTCACATATGAATTTGAGGAAAGACTCAACTCAATAATATTTAAGGACTGATTTTACAATGTGGACAATTTGTAATGTTGCATAATTATAGTAATTTAAAAAACACTTTCAAAACATTTAAATTAACAGAGAGGGTGCTACTTTTGGATGTTTAATAAGAGTCAAATCTCATAAACAAGTGCAAGGTTAGAAAAGCACAAAGGATGTAAAATTATAATTGTGAAATAAAAATCAGCTTTTTAAACATGTTATTCACTTAACTACTATTTTACCATGTATTAGTAGTGAGTTCTGAGTTAAACTAAACAATTATTTCAACTCCGTAACTTCAGTTCTTACCTTTATATTGGAAGATGAGATCTCTTTAGATTAGAATGTTTTAAAATAATTTTAAAAATCATAAACCTTATCCATTTAATATTTGTAACTACGAAGAATGTGTATAATACAAAAATAATTTCTGTCAATCAGCAAAGTCATATGACCTAGAGCTATGAAAACCCAAGGCCTCAGAGGTAATTTAGATCTGCCAGTGATGATTTTTTCTCATATTACTATCAATGACATTTGGTTCAATTTAAAATGCAATACTGCTGTTCCTGACAAAGTTGCTAAAAATGTTTGTGGTACATTGTTATGCTAGTTATCATACTCCAAATTGTTTTATTTCTTCCCTTATTTAGCTTTTACCTAGATCAGCGTTTAGTTTATATATTTTATATAAACATATACACAGTGTCCCCTAGCTATATCAACCTATGGTCCATAAATGTATTATCTGAATTTTTTCCTCACCATGATCAGAGGTATGAGGTATGGAAACACATTTCCATATACTATTTCAATCCTTAATGCCATAATGAAGTTTAGAGCTTGTTCATGCTCTTATTAAATCAGTCTTATAATAGTTCAGTCCAAATTTATATCTTTTTTGTTTGTTGTCTTCCCTCATCAGTATTTCAGTAAATTTTCAAGGCTTAGTTAATGATAGCTACTTAAATTTCATCCTCAAAGCAAAAGTTTCAGGAAATATCCCAACCCTTTAATTCCTTAAACTCTATTTCTGTGATTTGTAACACCATTCTTAGTAAGCAGGTTAGAAGAGAGAAAGGGAAATTGTAGTGAAAAAAAGTGAGTCAATCTACAGAAAGAGCAGTTACTTTCTACTTTTTGAAATTATAAATAAACACTATCTTCTTGTCTATCAAAGAAGTGATTTTGCCTCTATTCTGTCAACCACTGAAATCAAAGAATTCAAACATTTGGACATTTATCCAGCAGGGAACCATACTTTTTTTTTGTTAATTTGGCACTAATGGTTAAAGATCATGCACACAAATGAACAAAGTAGAAATCATTTATGTTGATAATTAATATTTCTAAACAAATGTAAGAATTTATTGAAATTTTATCCAAATACTGTATTATACATAATACTGAAACCATGTACTGAGGAATGAAAAACAAGACTTCTCAAAACTGTTTACTTTACATGTGAACATCAGAAGCCTATGTTTTTCTCCAGAACAAAGGGCTTAAGTTTGTCACCTAGATCAGTCAGATGTATATTCCTATATTCATAGCAAAGTTGGGACGTTATACTTAGAAAAGTAAGCCAGGTAAATATTAAAATATATATTTTGATACAAATTTAAGATACCATAATATTATACTAGAGGCCTGATGCACAAAATTTGTGCGTGGGTAGGGTTCCTAGGCCCGGCTGGTGATTAGGGCCTAATAGAGCCTTCCTTCCCCAGCTGCCGGCCAGGGCCTTCCTTCATTCTATGCTGCCTGTCCCCCTTGGTGGTCCATGCACATTACAGAAAGTGGTTAAATTCCTTGTCAGTCGAACTCCAGAGAGGACAATTTACATATTAGCCTTTTATTCATATAGGATAATACTAGATTTTGAGATCAAAAGATAAAGTGATAAAGATCACAAGTATGGTGATAATATAAAAAAAAATAATGCAAAGCTTGTTTATTCCAAGAAAACACATTTGGAATAAAAAGAAAGCAAAATAAAATAAAAAAAACAAATAGCTATCTTTCCTATTATATCATATTATGAGTTAGCAGACACAAAGTTTTTTACGTTGTAATTTCTCTTGCTCTCAAAAGCCATTAGGTAAGCAAAGATAGAAAATTATAATTGTGAAATAAAGATTTAAAATGGAAGATTGCATTAGGCCAGACTTATTTACTTAATGCTTGTGGGCTTTAGGAGCCACAGAGTGCCAGGTGAAGGACACACTCAGTCCTCAAGTCCCCGACATGCTACCGCCCATAAAGGAGGTCTATTCTCAAATGAATAACCGAGAAGACCATTTCAAGTCAGAATGAATAAAGTGGGGATCAAAATATAATTATGTTGGAAAATGTTATAGTTAAAAAAAAAAGACAGAAAACCCCTAGGTTAGTTTTACTTTCCAGCTATGTTTTACTGAAATGTTATTGAAAAACAAACAAACAAACAAACAAAAACATCACTTACCATGCTAAGAGAGTATTCTTCACACAACTAGAAAATGCTGGAGACAAATTATCTTTAAGTCCACATTAATAGTCTGTGCTCCCACAGAAACCGATTTGGCTCAGTGGATAAAGTGTCAGTCTATGGACTGAGGGGTCCCAGGTTGGATTTTGGTCAGGGGCATGTATATTGGTTGTGGGCACATCCCCAGTAGTGGGTGTGCAGGAGGCAGCTGGTTTGGTTGATGTTTCTCTCTCATCCATGTTTCTAGCTCTCTATCCCTCTTCCATCCTCTCCGTAAAAAATCAATAAAATGTATTTTTTTAAATAGTCTGTACTTCCAGTAATAAAACCCAAGCATACTCCCACCCATATCAGCAAACAGCATGAATGGCCATAAAGGAAACATGCCAGAGAAAAGTAAACAATTTAGCTGAAACCCTTGAAGAGAAGAAAAGCATGTTCATCTCTCTTGCCCTCTTTTTCTCACTCTTACCTCCTGGTGTTAAGCTTTTATCCTTTGGCAACATGAGTACTCACATAGCCTTAGAATCCTTCAGTCAGGGGTCCTCAAACTTTTTAAAGTAGGGGCCAGATCACGGTCCCTCAGAGAGCTGGAGGGCCGGACTATAATTCCTACTGTAACACCTCGGCTGCGCTCACTGCCCAAAAAACTTGGCGGGCAGGATCAGACTCCTCTGCGGGCCGCATGTGGCCCACGGGCCGTAGTTTGAAGACACCTGCTAGATTCTTAGGATAATTCTGAGGTGTGAGTCTGATGCCTAATGATCCTCTTTCATCACTTTGTCAGTATTCATTCACAAGTTTACCAACGTATCTATTGATGAGATGTTCAAGAACACTTTTTCTCACCAGGCTAAACACTGTTTAGCCACAAATTAAGGCTGACCTACACTGTGCTAAAACTTCTATTTCACTGGTTGTTCTTTTTACTTTTTTTTTAGGTTGGCACAATATTCTTTGATACTAAGAGGAAATACAAATACTCATACTTGCACCCACACCTGAAATTTCCTCTCTTCAATATTGTGTCAGTGAATATAGATTTGAACTGTTCAAATACCAGGAAAATTTCTGTCAACACACTGTTATAAACTGTTATGGACTGTGAGGCTAAAAAGTCCTGGGGTCATGCCCTATTTTTAAATTTTCTAACTATAACCTTGGGGAGAGTCTTGAGTGATTTACAGTGTCCTCACCTGTAAAATGTTGCTTTAACATTGATTCACAAGATGGTGAGGAAACAAATTCTCTAGTAATGAACTAGGAAGATGGTAGGAATTAACAGATTAAAATTCACCCAATTTTCTCCCTGTCAGCACATTAATTTTGAGTTTAGAAGGTCAGGTTTGTGCCTCCAACTTCCTCTAACAGGTCTGACCAAGGTGAACTCTAATCATTCTGTATCCCTGCAGGCCCAAGGGGTCCTTCTGCAAATTTATGAGGTAGGTATAGAAAGATCCTCTTGGGATCCTGGCTACATAAGTCTTCATATGGCCTGACTTGTAAGTAAATAAATATATGACCTTTTCACATACAGATTTCATTCTGTTTCTAGAAAACATTTTAGAGAATCTACTGCATTATTGCTCCTACTGGAATAAATACTACTCTCAATTTTTTTTTAATCACAGTTCTTAGGCTATGGTTCTAAGGATTTTCTACAGTATTGTAAACCTCTCTATTAGACCATCCATATGTGAAAGCTGGCCTTAGGGTTTCTCAGTGAGCTGAGCACTGTCTATTTATTCATTCTTCTAATAAATATTTTCTATGTGCCAAAAACAGTACTAAGCACTTAGGATATAATATTTGATAAGAGAAACTGCCTATTTTATTCAAGTCATGTATTGAGAATAAACAAACAAACGATATAATTAGAGCTCTGAGATAAATAATGCTTAGAGGTCAAGGGTAATTTGCAAATGGGTTCATGAGGATCTGATAATTATACTGAAATCTGAACCATGAAAAAAGCTAACACTAAAGACCTAGAAGAATGCTGTTGTGTAGAACCAGCATGAAGTTCTAAAGTACTTTGTAGCTATTAATATATCATTGTTTGATAGGTAGAGCTATATCTTTTAAAAAGTTAAAAAATTTTATTATATATCAGAATGTTCACTACTAATTTATTTGTCCATGATATTTATGTTTTCCTATAAAGAATGCATGAGCTAGACATTGGTTTTAATTTTAAGTAAATATATTTTATTTGATTCAGTGCTAAATATTTTATCTAAATTTAAATTTATTTTGCTCAATATTGTAATTTTAAGAAAATTATTAATAAAATAATAACTATTTTTATGGTTCTGTTATATTTCACTTTAATAATATACTCACATATCCTATATAATAACGAGGTTATATGCAAATTGATCATCACACCCTCACACAAGATGGCCACCCTCATGTGGTCACAAGATGGACACCACAAAATGGCCAGCAGGGGAGGGAAGTTGGGGATGACTGGGCCTGCAAGGGAGGGCAGTTGGGGGGACCAGGCCTGCAGGGAAGGGCAGTTAGGGGCAACTAGAATGGTAGGGGTGGGCAGTTAGAGGGAACTAGACTTGCAGATGAGGAATTTGGGGGCAACCAGGCCTGTATGGGAGGGCAGTTGGGGGCAACTGGGCCGTAGAAGGGCAGTTGAGTGCTACTGGGCTGGCAGAGAACAGCCATTGGGGGCGATTGGACCAGCTTGGAAGCAGTTAGGCATTGATCATGCTGGCAAGGGAGTGGTTAGGGGATGATTAGGCTGGCAGGCAGAAGCAGTTAGGGGCAAACAGGCAGGCAAGCAGGCAGGCAGGCAGGCAAGTGATTGGGAGCCAGAAGTCCCAGATTGTGAGAGTAATGTCTGAGGGGTCCCAGATTGGAGAGAATGCAGACTGGGCTGAGGGACACCCCCCTCCCAGTGCACAAATTTCATGCACCAGGCCTCTAGTTCAAGTATAAAATCTATTAGTTAAAATAAATTGTTTTCCCAGGAGAAAATATATTACTTGTTCATTTTCTCTGTAATGTCACATAGTGAATCTCTTCTCAAATTATTATTTCTAAATTTCAACAATAGAAAATCCATCAGCATGGTACTGGGAAATAAGTAAGGTCAAGTATCATTATTTGTTGGTAGAACTGATATTTTTCTCTGAAGACTTAGGCATGTAAACTCAAGTATGCTTTCCTGGAACTGGAAAGTATGTTCTTGACCCTATGGTTTCTCTGCATTGTTGAGAAAGGTTTAGATGTTTAGTAATTTAATAAATGCTGGCATGTTTTGTAATTTAGTGTTTTGAAAGCAACACAATGCAAGAGTGTTTAAGTTTCTTTAGATTTGTACATGATCAAGTGGTAAGCAAATTTTTCAATTTTAACCAATTATGTTGTTTTTAATGTATGTATTTAATAGTACAAAACTCTATTGTTACATAGACAAAAATATTAGCATCATTCAGACAAAATCAAATAACATATTAAGGGCATAAGAAACAATATGTATACATCAAGTAATTCTATCCTGGCATGATATGGGCAGGTTTAGAACATCAATTTCCAATGTATGAACTATTTGAAACTTTGGACTATTCTGGGGACAGTGAGGTCCAAACAATTTTTGTAATAATTGTATGATTGTTATTGCTGTCATAACAAATAACCACAAACTTTGCAACTTAAAACACAAATTAACTAAGAGTTCCGTAGATTAGAAGTCTGGCACAGATCTCACCACACTAAAATATTATAAAAGGAATTGGCATGGCTCTGATTCTTTTTGGAGGCTCTATGGGAAAACCTGTTTTTTTACTAATTCAAGTTTTTGGCAGAATTTAATTCCTGACAGTTGTAGGACTTAAGTTCCATTTTACAGCTTCCAGAAACTATGCACATTCCTTGGCTCATGTCCCTCTCACTCAATCTTCAAAGTCCATACATGATTTTAGTGTGTCTCTCATAATGCACATCTCTTCTGCCTCTCTTTCTGTCATTTCTTTCTCTATCTCTTTCATTCTCTCACTGCAGCTAGATAAGTTTCTAGGCTTTTAAGCCCTCAAGTGAGTATATTGTGCCACCCAATAACCTAGGAGAGTCTCCCCTACTTAAGGTCCCTAAACTTAATTTTACTTGCAAGTCCCTGTTATGTAAGGTTACATATTCACAAGTTTTGAGAATTAGGACCAAGATATATTTGGGTAACATTATTCTGTCTACCACACTAAAACTGAGACTGTCTTTCCAACTCTATTGACATTTGTGCTGAGGGTGCAAAAGTGGTAGTGTAATAAACTGTTTGTATTTTTAGCATAATCAAGGCATTGACACCAGACTATATGACATTAATGTGTTTTTCACTTCTATGTGTTTGTAATAAGACAAAAAAATAAAGATCATACATAATATATTTGATGAAACATTCAAATTATTAATTTTAGTAATGATTAACCCTTAAGTACACCTCTTGGTAATATTTTGTGTCATGAAAGGAAGTGTTCATAAATAGTTCACCTGTATTATGAAGTGTGATAGTAAATTGAGGAAAAAGACCTATGCAATTGTTTTAAATATACTTAACTAGAAAGTAGTAAAATTTTATGGCAGAAAATAAAAACCATCATGAAATGAAAAAAATTGCTTAGTGTAACCTGTAAATTAGTTACATATGTTCAGTGTGTAGGTATTGTTTATTTGATTTAAATATTCTGCCTTAAATTAGATCTATAAAATAAAAGGATAAATAATACTTGGACTTTATCCAGCTTTTGGCCTTTTTATTACAGAGGGTTAGACATAGCTGGGAGGCATTCTGCACTAATAAAAATAACTTAATATGAACATACTTTTAAAAATTAAGGATTTTATAACACAGATTCATGTTAAAAAATTGTGTTCTGACCTATTGTCAAATTCAAGATATCTTCTTAAAAAACATTATTTTCAAATTCATGACATCTTTTCCTTATTTTTTCATTATTAGATAAATATAATTGTTAGTACAAAAATATATTTTCATTAGACACAAAGTAATTATTTGGTAAATAAATGTTTGAGCTTAGAAAATGTATTGGTGCTCCATTGAAGCCCCTTTTTTATAAATTTTTTGGGTGACATTGGTTAATAAGATTATAAAGATTGCAAGTGTCCATTTCTATGATATATGATCTTTACATTGCATTCTGGGCCCACCACCCAAAGTCAAATCATCTTCCTTCAGCATATATTCGTACCCCTTTAACCTGCCTCTACTTTCCCACCCTACTTCCCCTTAGTAAGTACCATATTGTTGTCTGTGTGTATAAGTTTTTCTTTGTTTTACCTGTTTATTCATTTGTTGCTTTCAGTTTTACTGTACATCATACACATGAGCAAAATAATATGGCTCTTAACTTTTTCTGTCTGACTTATTTCACTTAGCATGCTATTCTCCAGGTCCATTTTGCACTTGCAACAAAAAGGACAAAACACCTTGGAAGAAATGTAACAAAGTATGTGAAAGACCTATATACTCAAGACTACAAAGCTCTATTAAATGATATTGAAAAAGACACAATGGAATAAAAAAATATTCCATGTTCATGGATTAGAAGAATAAATACAGTTAAAATGTCCATGTTACCTAAAGCAATATACAGATTTAATGCAACTACCATTGAAACCCCAATAACAATTTTTAAAGAAATTGAACAAAGATCATAAAATTTGTATGGAACCACAAAATAGCTCTAACAGTCAAAGCAATCCTGAGAAAAAAGAATGAAGCTAGAGGTATCAAATTCCTTGTCTTCAAATTATACTACAGAGCAACAATAATCAAATCAGCATGGTATTGGCAGAAAAAAAGACACACAGACTAATGGAACAGAATTGAGAGCCCAGAAATAAACCCACATGTAAATGGATAAATAATTTTTAACAAACAAGCCAAAAACATACAAAGAAGAAAACAAAACATCATCAATAAATGGTGCTAGAAAAAATTAGGAAGCCACATGGGGAGGAAGTCCTTCTTTTACATGGCTTTCTTATAAGTTTTCTAAGAGATATCAAAGGTCAAATCTTAAGTCAATGGTTTAGTTTAAATCTAATTCTTAGAAATTATTAATCTTTTGTATATTGTCAATCTAGAGGCCAGGTGCACTAAATTCGTGCACTCGAGGGGGGGGGGGTTCCTCAGCCGGGCCTTCCACCTTTCACAGCCCTCAGAGAATGTCCAATGGAAAGCTTAGGCCTGCTCCATTTGTGGGGCAGGCCTAAGCCAGCAGTCAGACATCCTTAGTGCTGCTGTGGAAGCAGGAGAAGCTCCTGCAACTGCTGCTGTGATTTCCAGCTGTGAGCCCAGCTCAGGGCTTCTGGCTGCGTGGCATTCCCCCTATGGGAGCACAATGACCACCAGGGGGCAGCTCCTGCATTGAGTGTCTGCCCCTTGGTGGTCAGTGCCTGTCATAGCGACTGGTCGTTCCATCTTTTGGTTGATTTGCATATTAGCCTTTTATTTTATAGGATAACCTAAAATTGTGTACAGACATTAAGATGACAAATCTTTAATATAATCTCATTCTTGGATGGGGGAATCAATTGTTATATCTGGTGAGTTCTCTCTCTTTTATTTCTCATGTTTATGAACTGAATACTATTTCTCAGTTATTTTTTTTCACTTGTCATAGGTATCATCTTACAAAAAATGCATTGTAGACTATTTGATGTGAATAGATCTTATTTTCAAGAATATAGGTAACAATTATTAAATAGATGCAAAGCATTATTATTAAGGGTACAGTGGTATGGATTTAGTAAGTAGACACAAACAAATCTACCTCAATTAGACCATAAGTAGGAATATTTACAATATAATTTATAGGGCCTAGTTAACAACAGAAATTTAGTTTGTGTAATCATTAACATAGTCATAATAAAACAAATTCTAATTTTCCCCATACATTCAATAAATATTTATGTCCATATCAGGACTTTGTATTAAAAATATACATAAAACTAAAACCAAGTTGCCAAGAGTGTCGGTCTAGTGTTCGATTCCGGTCAAGGGCATGTACCTTGGTTGTGGGCACATCTGGAGGCAGCTGATCGATGTTTCTAACTCTCTATCTCTCTAACTCTCCCTTCCTCTCTGTAAAAAATCAATAAATTATATTTGAAAAAAATATAAGTTTTAACAGACATTCTATTTTAGTTATTGTATAACAAAATCTAAATATTAAGTTTACACATTTATTTATTTGTGACTTTATTAGAACCACATTTACATGTTATTTTAAATGTTTCTGATATATAGCAATCAAAATGGTAACAGATTATTAAAGGAATTTTATTTGTTCCTCATTTCAGAGAACCATGGATATTTATTAAATTTTGATGCTGATCTTCTTATTTTCAAGCTAGAGAGAGAGACACTGATTACAACCTGTATCCTAGTTATAATGCCTAATTGTCAACATAGTGTCAGGAGGACTGAAAGAAAAATAAATCTTTCAAAATGACAAGATTATATTATTTCAGATCAATTACTGAACAAAATGTTGTTACCAGTAACTGTCAGCCATGCAGTTAGAATATTTAGAGAGCTTTATGTCTATAATATAACAAGCAGGCAGTACAGTGTCATGATTAAAATGCAGTGCCAAGAGTCAAAATTGTGCAAACTGAATTTTAATGTCACATTTCTTTACTATTGTGGTTGTATAAATCACACAATGTGTAATCCTTAGGTTTCTCATTTACCTAAATGGGAAAATATTTACTATATTTGCCTTAGTGATTAAATGCAAGACTATGTAAATGATTCCTCAGATTTGCTGTAAGTTATATAAGAAGTATTAGCTATATATATATATATATATATATATATATATATATATATATATATGTAAATGAATGATTATTAAATGCCTGAAAAATATTTGCCAAATAACTATTATCCTTTTAATATCTTAAATTTCAAAATCATAATAAGTTTATGAGTTGGAGAGGACATTAAAGGTCAAATGGGTATTGCATGACTTATTATGTTGCAAAACTTTCAGTAGATCACTAGTGGTTACCTATAAATGCTTTTGTGTTCCTCCCATGGTGATCTTATCTTAAAATGTAAATGTTCCAGAAGACAGCAATTTTTAAAATTGCTTCTCAGTAAGTGATTAGTTGCTGATGAGAGCAACTATCTTTTATGGAGGCTCATTTGTGTAGTAGTTTTAAGAAAATGGGGCTTGCAGTTAAATAGCGGTTCTAATAATTACTACTAATCTTGGGTATACTTTTTTTTTTTTTTTTACTTTCCTTTGTCTCAGTTACCTCTTTGTAAAAAGTGTGAATAAAAATTTACCTACTTAATAGGATGGTTCTTAGATTTAACTAAATTATAATTTTTAAAGCATTGAGAAGAGTGTTTAGGATATAATAAGAACTACAAAAAAGTCTTATTGTCATTATCATATCATTATCATTTTAAGACATCCATAAGGGAACATGAAGAGGAACTATGGGGGAATACCACTTTAAAGAATTGCTCAGCTTAATTAATCTCACTCATTGAAATTAGGACAAGGTGGTTCAAAATTATTAACCACCCCAGTCATATGGCAGAAAAAAATGCAAATGTTTTTAGAAGAAAATAACATCACTTCTAGTCTCACAATATTTTCACAATTAATTTAAAAAACACATTGTCTGAGTTAAAATAAAATAATTATGAATGTGAGGAAGAAAGATAATGTAAGAAAATATCAACATAGGTCATGGACAATAAAAATACACACAAAGTTTACATATTTTTTTCTAATAGATATACACTTCAAAATAAATTTGTGGAATGATAGAAACAGCAAAATTGAAAACTTCAATAGAAAACTGGAAATTATATAACTCAGATATGCAATGTAGAAATTAAAAAATCCATAGGTGATTTTTGACAAGAGATTAAAAAAGCTGAAGAGAGAATTAATGTATTTGAAAATTGATTGCAATATATATAAATAAAATATGGAGAGACATAATATTTTTAAAAATCACAGAGGGAAAAGTATAAGGTAAAAAATAAAAATAGCTTACTTATTTTAATGTAATTCCAAAATGAGAGAGAGAAAAGTCATATTTGAAAAACAATGAACTGAGAAATTTCTAAATTTAAAAAAAATTGAAAAATTAATTACGCTTTAAAAACTATACACAGTATAAACAAAAATATCTGAGCAATTATATCTAAATAATTATTTTACATAAAAACAAAGTTAAAGAGAATAATCTGTTTTTTATAAAATAGATTATTCTCATACATTTGTAATAGTTTTATCACATTTTGCATTCTATTCTAGGATACTTTGACCTCCAAAAGAGGTTTTGTTTTGTTTTTTTATTGTTGATGCTATTACAGATGTGCCCACTTGTCTCCCTTTTGCCCACTTCCACCCATTTACCACCAATCCTCCCTCTTCAACATACTGTTGTCTGTGTCCATGGGCTATGCATATATGTTCTTTGGCTAGTCTCTTCACCTTCTTTCATCCAGTCCATTCTTCCTTCTCCTCTGACATGTCTGTCTGTTCCATGTATCCATACCTCTGGTTTTATTTTGTTCTTCAGCCTATTTTGTTCATTAGATTCTATATATAAGTGAGATCATATGGGTTTTATCTTCTCTGAATGGTTTATTTCCCTTAGCATATTAATCTCCACATCCATGTATGCTATCTCAAAAGATAAGATTTCCTTCTCTTTTACAGCCCATGTTGACTAATATAAGTTATTTATATATTTTGGAAATTAACCCCTTATCAGCTGTATCATTGGCAAATATATTCTCCCACACAAGTGGATTCTCTTTTCATTTTGTTGATGGTTTCTTTTGCTGTGCAGAAGCTTTTTAGCTTGATGTATTCCAATTTGTTTATTTTTTTAATTCGTTTATCTTGCTTTAGGAGATATATTGGCAAATATAGAGAATAATCTTTTAAAAAGCCAATTACACATATTATCTTCAAAGGATCAAAAATTGAACTGACCTCTAACTTGTAAATGGCAGTAATGAACCTAATAGTATCTTCAAAGTATTGATAGAAAATGACTTCCACAATGTTTCTCTCTCATTGATGTTTCTGATTCTCTATCCCTCTTCCTTCCTTTCTGTAAAAAATCAATAAAAAATATATTTAAAAAAGAAAGAAAGAAAATGACTTCCAAAACTGATCTTAATAGGATAATATGTCCTAATTTGAGATAAAAATACCCTTACAGAATGAACATGAAATACTGATATTATCAGAGAAAAAATTTAAAATTAATTCATACCTATTAAGGTTAATTTTAAAATAATTTCCTGCATTATAAAAAAAAGTAAAAGCGGTTTCTACAACTCAACACCAGGAAGACAAACAATCCAATTTTAAAAATGGGCAAAGGACCTCAGTAAACAATTCTCCAATGAGGACATACATATGGCCAATAGACATATTAAAAATAAAAATGCTCAATATTACAAATCGTCAGAGAGACACTAACTGAAAGGACAATGATATATCATTTCACAGCTGCCAGAATGGCTAACCTCAATAAATCAACAAAGAACAAATGTTGGGGAGGATGTAGAGAAAAAGAAACCTTTTTGCACTGTTAGTGGGAATGCACACTGGTGCAATCAGTGTGGAAAATAGTATAAAGTTTCCTCAAAAAGTTAGTAATGAAACTGCCTTTTGACCCAGCAATTCCACCTCTAGGAATATATCCTAAGAATCTCAAAACACTAATCAGAAAGGATATAAGCACTCCTATTGTCCTAGCAGTGTTATTTATAATAACCAAGATTTGAAAACAGTAGATGAGTGGCTAAAAATGATGTAGTACATTTATACAATGGAATGTTACCCCTTGAGACAAGCATGGCTGGACCTGGAGATTATCAAGCTAAGTGAAATAAGCCAATCAGAGAAAGACAAATACCATAAGGTCTACAAATATCATAAAATCTCATTTATAGGAGGAGTCTAATGAACAAATAAACTGTTGAACAAAATAGAACCAGAGGCATTAATACATGGACCAGTATTATAGAGATCAGAGGGGAGAGACTTGCGGGGGACTGGATAAAACAAGATGAAGAGCCTACTGGCATGGCTCAGTGGTTGAGCATTGACCCCTGAACCAAGAGGTCACTGGTTCAATTCCTCATCAGGGCACATAACTGGGTTGCACGCTCAATCCCCACTAGGAGGCATGTAGAAGGCAGCCAATTGATGATTCTCTCTTATGGGTGATGTTTCTATCTCTCTCTCCCTCTCCTTCTCCCTTCTTCTCTGAAATCAACAAAAAATATATATTTTTAAAAAGGTAAAAGGAGTACCCAAAAAACACATATGCATAGCCTATGGACACAGAAAACATAGTTGGAAAGCCAAGGAGAGCTGAAGAGGGGACTGGGTGGACGTGGGCAAAGTGGTGGAAAATGGGGGACATGTTTAACGGTGTCAACAAAAAAATAAATAGTAAAAATGACTTTAAATGAGAGAGAGAACACTTTGTGCAAAATTTTTAGTCTAAAAATTAAATATAAGATAACACAAAGACTAAATTCAATCATTAATGACTTATTTTATGATAATCAGAATTTTCCTATGCATAAAATTAATTTATATAAAATATCAAAATAGAAAATAGGAGAAAGAAAAAAACTGCATCTTCTTTGCAGAAACTATATCCTAACAGTCAAAATCAAATGGAAAAAAAATACCAGATTTAAGATAATGCTTAACTAAGAAGAATTAATTCAGCAGAATATTTTATGGGTGGTTGAAGGAAATACCAACAAGGAAAAAGAAGCATCCTTAATATAACATATATCACACATTTCTAAAATGCTTAAAATATTTTATTCTGTGGGATAATAATAAAAAATAAGACATAATAGAAGCATGTTTCACTCTTTTATAAAGTTGTGTGTAAAAATCTGCCATGTCTAAAGGGTCCATAAGTCAATAAAAATTGACTTAATGTTAAAATGTTCTTTATCCATGTGTTATGAATATATATTTGATGTACACTCTTAAAATAAAAAGGTTATTTCCTTAAAAGTGTTCTAAATTATCTCCAAGGGGTGCTGATAAATCACACCTATGCAGAGTGTGAAGATAATACCGAAAATAGGCACATTTAGAAGACTTTCCAAATATTCTTAGCTAATAATAAACTAACATGTAAATTGACCTTAACACAACTACACCCACCAGCCAACCAGGATAGAGTATGCAAATTAACTGAACAAAGATGGTTGTTAATTTGCATATGGAGGCAGGGAGTGAAGACTGAAGACAGTATAGAAGGAAGCCAAGTGCTGCAAAAGGAAGCAAAAAGCTGCAGAAGGGAATGAGGCAGCGGAGAAGGGAGGGATCGAAGCAGCAGAGACAAAATGGGAGCAAGTGAGACAGCTTTGCTTTGGCTGCAGGAAGCCCTATTCTTGCAAGAATCTTCCTGCAATGGGCCTCTAGTATTGTTATATTTAGTAACTGAGGTATATAATGTCAATGTTTTGTTTTATTTGCATTTTCTCTGTAATCATATTGATAGTATAGATTCTAAAAGTAACTATGAAAGACCACCTAAACTATAGCCACAAATTTAAAATAATTTGACTGCAGAGAGCCATTTTAGCTATGATATGACACATAGAAATAGTATATTTAGAGTGTTTTTGATTTAAAAATTTCCAAATCAAAATATTTTCCCCTATATCTGGGGGAGAGAGTTACAATTTGTAACATGTATGAGCTTATTCTTAAGTTAGAATATTAGTGCTCCAAAAAGATTAATGCCCTCTCCATCATAACAGCAGAATCAGAATGAAAACTTAAGAACATTATCTTCCTTACTTTCATTTTTCTATTCAAATGTTAGATATATTTCTATCAATTTAAGAGAGGAAAGGGGGAGAGAAAAAGGAAAATATCAATGTGAGAGAAACAGCAATTGGTTGCCTCCAAAATGCACCCCCAACCAAGAATCAAACCCACCACCTTTTGGTGCATGGGATGATGCTCCAACCCACTGAGCCATTCAGCCAGGACCAAATGTAAAACAGATATTTTAAAAAACTAGAGCAATTATTCATCTTAAAAACATAAATATAATAATAGAAATATTTTCAAGTATTCAAAACAACTATGTCGGAGTTGTCCAAATTGTCCTCAGTTATTAGAGAAAATTTGAATTTATAATCCTGTGTATAAGTATTAACATATGTGTACAAATACATTAATAATGTGGTGTTATATTCATATTAGGATGAAAATACTGTTCCATACAATTTTGTATAGTATTTCTTTCTAATACATTCTGACTTTTAAAATTAAAATGTTATTTTTAAAGATAATTCAAAATGTAATTTTCAATTATATTTTTAGAATTCAAAAATATCATAAGTTTGAGTAAAAATTTTCAAAAAATAGTAGACTTATAGTAATAGAGGTTAATATGTATTCTGGACTTATGCAACTTTATGATTTAATGCATAGTTATAAAACTATCTGAAATTTAGATGTTATATATTTTGATTTTTGAAGGGCAATTAATTCTTGATCAGTGACAGACTGTCCCTAGAGTAATACACTTGAAAACATTATCTATTAACATACTTATATAACTTTCTTATAGATGAATTTATATATAAATTTTAAAAGATTGTAGGTTGATGCTTACTCTTTTTTAAAAATATATTTTATTGATTTTTTTTACAGAGAGGAAGAGAGAGGGATAGAGAGCTAGAAATATCGATGAGAGAGAATCATCGATCAGCGGCCTCTTGCACACTCGCTACTGGGGATGTGCCCACTACCAAGGTACATGCCCTTAACTAGAATCAAACCTGGGACCTTTCAGTCACAGGCAGATACTCTATCCATTGAGCCAAACCAGTTTTGGTGATACGTACTCTTTATATACATAAAAAGTTTTTAAATTTATATCCAAAAGATATAAATCCCTAGAAGGGGGTGAGGAGGAGAGTCATGACTAATAAAATTGAATTCCTCAATATTATATATTGAGTGCAGGCAACATTTGATCAAACATTTCTATTAATGCATTTCTGTCTGCCTGTTTTAATCATGTTTTATTTTGTATCTTTCTCCTATCATTTCTTTAAAGGAAAAATGTACAACAATGTGCACTGATAGATCTAATCCTTTCATAAAATTTTATAAAAGTTTCTGAATTTTTAGAATTGTATATGGTTGTCTGATTTTAAAGAGGTGCTTTGTAGTAGTTGTCAAGGGAGTTCTGAATCTCTCTCTAATAATGCAAAAGTACTGCTGAAATATCAAGGCAGAAGAACAAACATTTGTCACCTAACTACACGAATAGAAGTATCTTTCTACACCTTTCATAGGCACAAGTAGAAGTGCAATGTAATAACAGAGTTGGAGTTATATGAAATTTATTTTGTATAAATGAAAATATTTTTTGTTATATGTGAAATATCAGTTTTTACAGTTGACTGGTAATTTTAATAAAATTTTATACAACTTTCAAGTCTCCTAGAAAAAATAATACACCTTTATTGTTAAATTATGTATATGATGGTCAAAATGCACATTAGCCTTTTAATCTATATTTATAAAAGCCTAATATGCAAAGTGTCCTCGTGGGACTTCAACTGACCTGTAGTTCGATCACTTGCTAGGACGTGCTGTGACCTCCAGGAATGAAGCAAAGCCCTGGCCAGCAGCTGGCAGCCAGGGAAGGGAGGCCCAGGCCAGCAGCAGGTAGCCACTAGGAACACCTACCTGTGCATGAATTTCATGCATTTGGCCTCTAGTATTTTTATAATAAGCCAGAGGAGAACATGAAATAATCTTTATTACCAATTTGAATTGGTCATTTTATATTATAAGATTCCTTAGCAGATAATACATATCCAGTAAATTCCAATTTATTTTTTATTCACTTTTCATTAATAGATTTTGCTTATCTTGATCCTAATATTCTGCTTACTCTGGACTATGGCCCTCAGACTAACCACTTCTACAATAGGACTAAGGCTATTGATCTGTGGTAGTTCTTTGTTCTTTGCTGATTATTTTAATGATGATCAATGACAAATACAATCATCATCATAATAAGAATGCTATAACTAAACCAATTTCTATATGACAATTCTATTTGAAATACTTTCATTAGGTGTGTAGGTAAAAAGGTCAATACATAGGAAAATAGTTTTATCATATATGGCATTAAAATATGTTAGTGTATGTTAAAAAGACTTTTAAAATTAAATCTGCCTTTGTTCAAAATTTACAACCATTTAATGCTTCTTATTTAAGTTTTGGAAAAAAATTTTTTAATATTAATCATAAATAAGTGGACAGAGTCAACGTGGTATTAGTATGGGGTGGAGATACTACAAAGATACATTTTTTTTTGTTGTTGTTGAAAGTGTTTAGGTAAACATTTTATGATGATTTACATTTCATAATATCATATTATCAATTAAAAACAGGTTAGTTTGCCTTGAAACCAGAATAAATAGGTAGTTATCCTTGACTGAAAACTCTTACTTTTATAAACAAATTTGTATTTCAGAGAGGACTAAAACTAACTGATAGAACTGAGTAGTTTTTGCATGTCTTGATACTTAATGTGCTCATAAAAATATCCATATATCCATGAGGCTAAGTGACAACAGTAGAGCCCTACTTGAATATGAACAACAACAACAAAACTAAACAAATAAAATGAACTGAAAAGAACCCCAATGGGAAAAGCATATTTTATATATGTATTGAAATTAAAAACATTTTGATAGTGTTAGAAAGCCATTCTATAAGGCCCATGAACAGAAATCAGATAAAAATATATATTTTACTGCCAGGGAAGAACATTATAATTTCATGTTGAATCCTTTAAAAGTGAGTCTTGAGACAAACACAGAAACATAGACAAAAGTTGCTTTGATTTTCTTCAAGTTTGTTTGCTTGCTTGCTTGAGCGAGAACATTATTACTTGTATATGAAATCCCTTAAAATGAGCTGAACCCCCTTGAGAATAGAAGCAGAAAATGTATGGATTGAAGGCTACTGGGATGGCAGCACACAGTACCAGTCATACTAGAACACTGGCCTGCTCCTCATCAAGACACTCATTGACCAAAACCTAGGAAGAAGGAGCAGGCTCCCCATTCTAATTTCTTACAGATAAAATGTAATAAACAACATATGCTCCTCTTCACACTAATACAAAAGTCCCATTTTGGTTATTAATACTGAAACTACTTGGAGTTAAACTATTAATTATTTTGACAGCATTTATTCTCCCAGTGGCTTCTATATGATTGCCATAACATACGGTATGTTTCACTACTTAAAAAAAAAAACAACAACACAAAAACTAAAACAAAGGGAGAATGAAGAAAAATTGCTATTTTTTGACGACTTGATGAAAAGCACACCTGTACTATCTCCATTTGTCATTTTTACTCTAGCCTTTTGCTCATCTCTTAATTTGTGTGTCAAGAAGGTTTGAAAAGAGCTTCAAGTGCTTCTGCTTCAAAACGGAACTTACATTTTAACAAGTAACATTTGACATTCACCTGCCAAGAATTCAGGGAGAAAAAAAAAATTAAATTCAGGTATCAGTTCAAATCAAAGATAGCATATCCATCAGGAAAAAAAAAATAAGTTAGCTGCAACGTTCTGCTTTAGAAGTGAAGTTTTGTTTACATTTGTTAAGGGTGCTTTATTTGCATCCTTTTAAATATTAGCACTAAGTGTATTTTGTATGACTTAGTTTACCTAAGAAAATCCACCTATGGATTATTACTCATAGGAAATGCAAGTTGAGGAAATAGGGAAGGCCTGAGCATATAATCACCCACAATCTGTAGTTTGTATTAATATTTTCAGCTCCTCCAAACTATGTTTGCCAAGGGAGCTTAGGATTTTTGTAAGTTGTATGAGATCCAACTTAAAATCTCAGTTGGAAATGACTCCTCTTTTATCTGAGACCTATTTTATACTTCGGCATTTACAGAGTGAGGAGCTGTGGCAAAACTTTGGAATAAAGGAATACATTTGTATCAGTTCCATAGGAGTTTTGTTGCTCTAAATATATATGCTGTTATTACTAATCAGCAAAAATAATAATAATTTTAAAAAAAAAAATGAAGTTACTGATCGATTTTGGTGGATTTTAGGTTGCTTCCTTCTGACTCTGCTAATTGCATCTGGTGAACACAGGAAAAGAAACTGTTCAGCTGGAAGGCATTGCTGTCAGACAGCCAATCAGGTGTACACATGGCCACAGAAAGTTCTCTTCCCACAGCCTACAGCCCTGAAGTGGTTCCAAGCAGCTGGTGCCCTACCAGATCCGAGAGTCACGTGGCTCTGCACACAGAGACCCCCTGCAATAAACAGGGCTTCCTGCAGCCTTCTTATTGCTGTGCAAAATGCCCCCTTCTCATGGAGAAAGTGCTGTGAAATGCCTGTGACTGCAAAGCTATTGAGAACTGAGGAAGCAGAGAAAGATTGCCCTTTGTCCCCTGCACTGTGAACTTTGAGCGATGTTAATGGGAGTTCTGTGAGCATAAAGGATATGCAAGGGCAGCAGGATTTGTACCCTCAGTGGTTTCCAAAGAGCAGCCTGAGCTGCAAGACACACTGCGAGTTAGCTGAGCAGTATCAGAGGCTATTTCAGGGCTGAATACATTTACCATGTGGCTGGCTCTTCGTACCAGCTGTCTCCAAAGTGAACTGAAGGTTTTGTGTTTCGTTTTGTTTTAATTTAAAATAGCTTTCCTTCACACACAAAAGTCTTATATTATGATAAGCATTTTTTCTTTCTTGATTAATGTGCTTTGATAAAAAACATTTTATCTATTTTATCTTCTAATTATGTTTTTTTTTTCTTCAAAAAGAGAAAGGCAGAATGCTGCACTAGAATCCATAAGTCTTCTGAGAAAATCACCTATTCTTTCTGAATCTATTTCCTCTTCTTTAAACATAAGATACTAACATGTAACTGTATAAAATTATTATAAGATCTTAAAAATAAATCAAAAGGTACTTTTAACTAATAAATTACTACCTATTACTATCATCATCAGTAACTTGGTCACTTTTAAACCAATCACAGCAACTATTTCAGACACTATTTTGTTAGAAGATTTGTGTATGCTTACCTTGTATGTTCAATATAAGTCCTAAAGAGGTACCTAATGTAAATTTCAGTTTCTGCAAGATGTTTTTAGTTACCTAACACTTAACACAAAATAGACTCTTCTAATCCTAGATGTCATTAATAAAAATAAGGATTAGAAAGGGAAAAAAGAATCAACATTCTCCTTTTAAATCTCCATTTGCTGGGATAAAACACACACACACACACACACAGCACATTACAAAAGTTTCTAGGGCTTCCACGTGTCACTCTGGTGCTTACAAGCAGTCTCCTTCCTTAAGTGCATTGGTCAAATGGCCAGAGAACAGAGCGTACTGACTCCACCCAGGTTCCATCCTCTCCTCAACTCCTCTCTCTGACCTCTGAAATGTTGTGTGTTTCTCTTTCCCACAGTGCCAACCATCACTCTCCTACCCGGTCTTGTGTCCGTTGTACTTACTGACAAAGGCTCTCAGACTTGCCAGTTGATTCCTGTTCAGTCCCCTTCAGCACTGTGAATTGCAAACTTCACAATTCCTAGCTCCTTCCTTTTCTAATTATTAGAAAAACCAAGTATATGCTGTATAGTTACAAGACTATTATCCTCCGATACATTTTTCTCTGAAAACGTTTTCTACAAATTGCCTCCAATAAAAGATCCCTCTCAGAACCGATAAGAGAATATTTATGTCTATGTTGAATAGGCATAGACACAGGCATACCTCAAAGATATTGCAGGCCTGGTTCCACGGCACAGTCATAAAGCAAGGACAACGATGAGACTCAACCTCTTGGCTGGTGAAGTGTCTTATCTTCAATTCAAAAAGAAAACAAGCCGAAACCGGTTTGGCTCAGCGGTAGACTGAAAGGTCCCAGGTTCGATTCCCGTCATGGGCATGTACGTTGGTTGCGGGCACATCCCCAGTGGGGGTTGTGCAAGAGGCGGCTCGACGATGTTACTCTCATCGACGTTTCTAGCTCTCTATCTCTCTCCCTTCCTCTCTGTAAAAAAAAAATCAATAAAATATATTAAAAAAAAAAAAAGAAAGAAAACAAACACCAAAACCATTACACAATGTGTGTGAAGCACAATAATGGCAAACCCAATAAAACTGAAGTGTACCTGCATAGAGAGATCTCAGTAGACAGGATGTAGAGGTACACTTGACCTTCCTTGACCTGGCTGTGCATTTGACCTGACGTGATGCAACGTAGCCTGACGTGACAGGACGTAACCCTGACGTGACGTAGACGTGAGATGCGATGACATGAAGCGGACCTGGTGGTTGGCGTAGAAATCCCGAACTTGCTGCTGCTGAGTCAGGAGGTGGTTTTTTGTTTGACTCCCTTCCCTCTGCCCCTTTGGAAGAGCCCGCTTCATGCCCGGGTGTGTTTGTACGTGAAGCGGAGCCGCACGCATAGGATTTCCTTCCAACTTTTCTACCACCGTAAACCTGGGTAAGTTACTGAAATGCCTCCAGTCGCATTTCTCTAACCGTTAAACACGTCATTATTAATGATAAATGGAGAATAAATGATATTCCAAGCCCACACGGGGGCACCTTTCAAATGGCCATGGGCCCGGTTCATGGCGGAGCCTTGGCCTTGAACCAGGAGGTCACCCCCGGTTCCAGGGCGCAGGCCTGGGCTGCGGGCTCCATCCCCAGGGTGGGGTGTGCAGGAGGCAACTGGTCAGTGATTCTCTCTCATCATTGATGTTTCTATCTCTCTCCCCCTCTCCCTTCCTCTCTGAAATCATAATGTATATATGATTATGCAGCCAGTGCTTAAATGGGTTTAAAGGGGCCGATGCTTCATTGGAGTTTTGCTATTTTACTGTTTGGTGCACATGCTTTACCGATGAGTCTATAACTTCACAGAAGGACCGCTTGTGAAAATCTAACACTGTTTAGTTCAGGTCTCATGGGTACAATCTTCAACTTCTAAACTCTAGTGTTTTATCACCTATATTATAGAGTTTATTGTTGAAATTGCAGCAGTCTTTAAAAAACACACACACCATGATTGTGTTAGTGTAGATACTAGGAGTTGTATCATTTGGATTACTGATAAAAAGTAAATGACAGATGCTAGGGTTAGTGAGTGATTAATGTTAGACTGATCTTGAAAGGTAAGTTGGAATGTACAAAGTGTAAATTTCCCCCAGCAACTTCAAGGTTCTGCCTCATTCTTCATCCACAGAATAGTAAACATCAAAAGATGGCATGTATAGTGTCTGACTGTTTTATTTTTCACCCAAATATATTTCCATGTACTACTCATTATCTTTTCTTCTCTTCTTTTCCACTTCCCCCTCTGCCCCTTCTGCCTCCTATAGAGTAATTTTGATGAAATGATGCCCCAGCATTCCTCATCTTCCCCATAGGCTATTAATGTATTAAGTAGTAAATGATACATAAGTAGTATAAGTGAGATTTTCAGAGATAGTCAAGTGACAACTTAGTAGAAGCTAGTTATGCATTGTCTTTAGAAATGTGACATATCTGTGTCACTGTTCTTTTTAAATGCACTCAACTGCCACTTGCACTGCTCCTTATTAGGCCAGGAAAGCTCCAAGCAGGGAGTTATTGTACATGTTAAAACAGACACAAACTGTGACATGTCCGTAAAATGCATCTGCAAAAAAGGCTTGGGTATAAATTTCATATGTGGTTAGCAATTTTTTTTTCCTGTAAATTATTTCTTTATGATGGTGTCCTATTATCTCAAAAAATGATTTGTGTCTTTTTAAAAATATATTTAATTGTTGAGAGTATTACAGATGTTCTTCACCTTTCTCCACCTGCTACCTACCCCAGCCTTCATCTATTGTTTGTGTCCTTTGGCTATGAGAATATGCATATAGATTCTCCGATGTATCTAGTTCCACCTTCCCTTCCATCTTCCTGCTGAGATCTATCAGTCTGTTCCACGTCTGTGATTTTATTTTGTTGGTCAGTTTTTGTTTACTACAATAGATGCCACATGTAATGAGATCATGTGATGTTTTTCTTTCTCTGACTGGCTTATTTTGTTTGGAATATTGATTTCCAACTCCATTCATGTTGTTGCAAAGGATAAGATATCCTTTTTATAGCTGCGTAATGTTCCATTGTGTAAAGGTACCACAGCTTTTTAATCCACTCATCTACAGGTATACCATTGGGCTGTTTACAGATCATAGCTATTGTAAATAATGCTGCTATGATCATAGGAGTGCATCTATTCTTTCTGACTGGTATTTCTGGATTCTTAGGCTATATCTCTAGAAGTGGCATTGCTACGTCAAAAGGCAGTTCCATTTTTAATTTTTTAAGGAAACTCCATTGTGGCTGTACTAGCCTGCATTTAACACTGCTTGTTGCCAGTTGAAATTTCCAGCAACAGAGATTGAGATGGAATTTGGCATCCTATATAATAAACGGGTAATATGCAAATAGACTGAACTGCAGAGAAACTGAACAACCAATCAAAAAATAATATGCTAATTATATACAAAGGCTGTTTAACCACTCGCTATGATGTGCCCTGACCATCGAGGTCAGGCAGCCAACTGGTTGAACCCCACCCACGCACGAATTCATGGAAGTCATACCAGGGGCTTTCTGAAGTTTATCTAATACTAGTGACAGGGTCCTTATTTCCAGGGGGAGGGGACATGGGTGGTTGGCCAGCCTGCCTGCTGGTTGAACTCCTGGTCGAGGAGACAATTTGCATATTAGCCTTTTATTATGTAGGATATACACTGAGTGGCCAGATTATTATGCATTCAGAGATCATGATAATCTGGCCACTCAGTGTATATTGTAATCTAAAGCCACTTTTCTTTCTTTGCAACAAAATATATGGCCAGAGGGACAGCATGAAACTGTTTATTGGGAGAATTATTTTCCATCTTAATTTTAAAGTATACTCCTAGAGAAGGCTACAGTGAAGATGCCATCCATCTTGGGCACATCCATTAAAACACACACACACACACACACACACACACACACACACACGCCTTCAGTTTTTACTTCCTCAGTCTCGGTTCAAACAGGGTTCTTTAAATGCCAGAGGTGTGACCTGAGGAGTATCAGTACACAGTGGTGGATGATGTCTGCATCCGGGCTGTTTGATCCTGAGGCTTGCTTGTTATCTCTAGTTCTAATCACATCAATCATAGAAGTACAACTTAATAAGATAAATTGTTGATGAATGGACCTGAAAAATCTTAAGACTTGGCACAGCTCATGGAGATTGTTCCATCTCATGGTCCCTTGCCATCCCATCATTAGGCACTCTTTCTCCACTAGAATCACGCCAAGATTTTTTTATCAATGGACATAATTGATGTTGCATGACCTTGTTCCAGAATCCCATAGTCCTTTATTGTAATTATCCTACTAGCACTTTCATAAATCCCATAAAATATTTTTTATCCCACCACCACTATAATTTCTACACTGATCTTCCAGAATGTAGCATGAAGCAGCCACTTTTTTTTTCTCATGTAGCTCAATGTGGATGTTGAATTTAAATGTAAACTACTGTTCCTGTATGCTCTGCATTCTTAAGCATGGAGTTAATTTTCCCCATCCCCCTGGGATGTGATATCATTTTTGAATTATTATCTTGGCTGGGATATGGGTTGGTTTTAATGCTTGCCATCTGGCAAGCTGTTGGTCTACAGGTCTAGGACCCAATGTGTGGCTTGTACTAATTATTATGCATCCCAATTATACATTTGGGGGACAGGAAAATCAAACTTGGATAGGTCTGTAGACTCACTAGAACCAGAGTAATCTGGATCCTATAATAACAATAACTCCTTTTTTTTTTAGCCTGGCCATCACATGATCCCACTGTCAGGCAGAGTAAGGGGAGAGACATAATGATCCATCAAATGAATAGGTATCAGTATCTAGCTTAATCTAAAATTTCTCAGTATGCTTATATATTTCCTATTTACCAGTGTATATTTATCTAAGTAAACAACTATAGAGAATCTTTGGAGAAACACCAATAGAATCACGAATCACTAGAGGCTCTGGCACAGGAAATTCGTGGACAGGTAGAGTCCTTAGGCCTGGCCTGCAATCAGGGCAGATCTTCCCTGGAAGCTGGCTTACCCCCCGCCACCATCGACTGTCGCCCTCTGTGTGGAGGGCAATCAGTGGGGTGATCTGGCCCCACTTGCTTGAACCCTCGTTGGCCTGGTGCCACCAGCATCTGCCACCACCCATCCCTGGTTCCCACTTCCCCATCAGGTGATTGGACCCTGCCAGCCTAGGGGAGGGACTGAGAAGTTGGTTGGCAGGTCCTGATTGGGTGAGTGAGGCTTGTGGGCTGGGAGCAGCTCCTGCATTGAGGTCTGCCCCCTGATGGCAAGTATGCACCATAGTGACCGGTCATTCCACTGTCTGATTAATTTGCATATTATGCATGCATATATATATATATATATATATATATATATATATATATATATACACATATTCTCAAACTACTTTTTGAGTTCTTCAAGGGCTCAACTGTATTTTCAGGTAATGAGTTATGTTTCTGAAAACTGGCAAGTGTTTGTAACCTATATTGAGGGGAGGGGAGCAGCTACCTGATTTTCCAACCTTTATTTTTCTGAAGCTGAGTAGTGTCCTAATAATCATCTGGCCACTTCTTTTTCCCCTCAAGGGGCACTAAATTCTATTAACCTCTTCCATAGTTCTATGTAGGCAAATCCTCCTTGTCTGCAATTTAAACTTATTGCTCACTATGAAAATTTATTCTGCATGTCTTCCGGAACTTAACAATTGTACCTTGTCTTTATTGTTTCGGAGGTCCTGTTATTCCCATTCTTATCAGCTAGCTAGTCTAATTCCCTACTGAAGAAGGAGAGCCAACACTGACCTTTGAGTTTTGCTAGTGCTCTTCTCACCAGCGTATCCCTTAAAGTCTCAGTGAATGGAGCATCACAGGCCAGTCCATGGACATAATTCTGTGGTGTGACTTCCTTTCAGCCTTTTAATCCTTTCCTAAATTACCACCCTTTGAAATTTGGGCATTTTAACTCCATATAGAATGGGGCAGCCCTTTGTCCATACTTCTCATAATTTTATTGGGGTCCTTGCCAGGCCTTTAAATCCTGTTATTTAGAATATTGCCCCTAATTCATTAATCTTCCTTAGTCCGATTTTATGTGCCGACTCCACTGACAAAGCTTAATTAAAATCTAGCCTGTACAGGCTCCCTCAATTCCTGTGATACAGGCTATTTAGGACCTGTAGCTCCATCGATGCATAGTACCATCCCTCCTTTATCAGGCCCAGCGTATCCCATCTGTGCTATAATAGGTTAAGTACCCAGAGGCAGGGGTGATGAGAGATCTAAGGAGATACATGTCTTGTAGTGGAGAGTTATTTCTATTGTCCTCAGCTGTATTGGAGAGGTAGCTCTTAATAAGGAGCCTCAAAATGAGCACAGAATCCAGGTATTTCAATATGTGGTGAGGAATCCCCCTAGATGTCTTCCTAATAAATTTCAGGGTCCCTATTTATCCTGTTAGGGCACTAACAATGCCAAAATAGACAGTGACTTGGTTGCATGCCCACCCTTCTTGGGAGTTCACACTCTGACTATTAAGTCCTTGTCCTAGTCCTCAGCTTTCCATCTTTCAGCTACAGAAGATAAAAGCCTCTTTGTAGTCTGCCAGGGAAATCTTTTGACTTTCAATTGTCTATTAAAGGGTAGCAGCTTTTTGCTTTCTTTTTCTTGGATATCAATGGTGTTTATCTATTCAATCCCATTTTCCTCATAGTTATTATTTTATTGTATTTCTCAAGCATCTGATAAATAGCACCAAATAATACAGATCCTCCTATCTGTTTGTTATCACCATGTACCACTGGTGAGGATTTTAAGATTTGGAAGTCATGCCAGGGGCTTTTTGAAATTTACCTAATACTAGTGACAGGGTCCTTATTTCCAAGCAGAGAACAAGTAATAATTTTCCAAAACCTCATCTCATAGCTGACTTTCTCAAACCCTTCTGCTAACACCTGTTGTAGTTGTGGTGTCCACAAGAAAGGACAAATGGCATTTGCTATGCACGCTATTATTAAGAAATCAACATATGGGGCATCTGCATATCCCTAAAAGAATTAATGCCTCAGGAAAGGTTGCTACAAATGCTAACCCCAGGTAGCTAATAACATCATGACTGAGTTAATAAAGATGAAAGGGGGAGGGAGTTGATTTAGTTCAATTCACATTGTCAGACTGTCCTCCGCATCCCATGTACCTGAGTTGTTTTGTAAATATTCCCCGTGCCTAGAAGACTCCGTCAGGAAGCTCCTTTTTGTCCTGTTTAGGTCAAGAACATTTTGTATCCCTAGTCATCCAGATTATTTTGAAATTTGTTCAAACTATTCTTCTTCTTTATTCTTTTAAAACCCTTCTCATTATTTCACATACTCTTTCTGGAATATCAAAAGATTCATTTTTTTAGCCAAAGTGTTCAACTCAAAAACAATGATTTTCACCAATGAGGCATGCCCATTGTGTTCACTGCTTGTGGAATCATATGCTGCTTTATCTTTGCCTATCCTGAGTCATCCCCACTCTGTCCGTGTGCCCTGCTTATGTTAAGTAAATGCTGGGCCCAAGAGCCTCTTTGCTAGTAGAGGTCACCAGTGAAAGGACCCTTTGGAGGTTTTTTAAAGGCTCTGTATGCTATATTTTAGGCAGATGCTTGATTGAAAATGCTTCTTTTTCTAAGGACAGAGGGTTAAAGATGTCAAGTTTTTCTAGTTTATTCCTATATTCTGTGCATTATTTTTTTCTCAACAATTAGCACATTATGTATCCTTGGCAGGAAACTATAGGTTTTTAAGTATCTATAAGACAATGGGATTTGATATGCACTCCATAACTTTTTACTTGAGAACATAAAGAATATATTCTCTAATCTACTTTGTATTTGGTGTGACATCATGACTCTATACAAATTATTGGAAATGATTTATGCCAATTCCTAGTTGGACATTTTAGGGGAGTACATGTATCTCCTTCTTGTTGTTTTTCTGCTTGTACCAGCTGGGTGCAGAAACTACAGAGCTTCCAAAGATGTCAGAGTTCCCAGGTGGAAAGAGCCTAAACCTCTGATTGTTTGGAGAAGAGCTGTCCTGCTGTCCTAAATTCCCAGCTGGGCATGTCATCTGAACAAGAAATACAATTCTGGAGATTTAATCCACTGAGTTTTTCAAGGCTATTTATTGTTTTGCCTTAGCTCACCAAAATGATGTTCAAGCATACTTTTGGTTAGAACATACTTTTGTAACGTATCACTCCCATCTTGCCACATTTCAGTAGTCCAGGAGTAAAGTCCGACTTTACTTTTAGCCTGATCACCAAAGGCCTCCATAACTAGTTTCAGCCCCTCTTTCCAATATCCTCTTCCACCACTGCTGCCTCCTGAAACTCACTTATTTTCTATTCCTTGGAAGTGCCATGGTCCTACAAGCTTCTTTGCTCTTGGCACAGATTGTTCCTCTGAATAAAAGGTCCTGCTTAGGAAATGTCCATTTCTCTTTTAAGATCCTCTTGAAAAAATGTGAATGGTTTATTGATGTTTCAATTCAGCATTAGTTGCTCTTTGGTGGGTGCTTCTAAGTTCTACATGTGTGTCATTATACAACACCAAGGACATTACTTATAGATATTGCTTTTTATTTCATGTGATGAATTGCTTAAGAATGGAGACCACTCCATATTCACCTCTATTTCCAATTCATATTGAAAAGATAAATTAACAGGGTCTATTTAAATGAATAGATGACCTACAGATTAATCATTTAAATGCTTTTAATGTGAATGCTTAATTTGATTGACTGGAAGTTACTTATATTTGAATTTCACCTCTGTAAGCCCATTATAGGTTGTCTCCTTAGGGAATAGCAAATAAGTTTCTATTCTGAAAATTTTATGTTCTATACTACTCAAATTTGAAATATGATTTTCCTTTAGTATTTAAAAAATTCTTTACAGGTAACCCCAAACTCTCCGGCTTCTTAACATAGATTTAGTTAAAATCAGCTCAGCTCTTGCTCTTCATATGATAGAAGAGACAGCAGTCATCTCAGTATCTCTAGGGGATACTCCAGGCTGTGAACACACAAGATAGTGTTTCTTATATGAATTTTTGTCTCAGATTTCCTAACATTCTAATGTTCACTTTCCTTCTTACTTCAGATGTCTTCTGTCTTTTTTTCTGTATCATAAGAACCTGATGGATGCCTCTCTGATCCCTTTGCTCCTCAAAAAGGTGACTCAAGTCAAAGTTTGCTTTGAAGATCTCTAAACTTGAAGGATATGATATTGCTGAATAAAACATCATGAGAGTATTGAACACATTGGTTTAATAGTTTTCTAATTATCCTTGCCCCTTGAATTAAAGTTTGTCACTTTTACATAAAGGTTTCAGTGTCCCAACATATTCTTGGACTGTGCCCTTTCTCTTTTCTCTTTTTCTTTTTTTTAATATAATAATTTTTTTATTGTTCAGATTATTACAGGTGTTCCTCTTTTTTTCCCCTCCAATAGCTCCCCTCCACCTGATTCCCCACCCCACCCCATGCCTTTTCCTCCTGTCACTGTCTTCATCCATAGGTGTAAATTTTTTTTGTCCAACCTCTTCCTGCACTCCTCAGATCCCCTTCCCCCTGAGAATTGTCAGTCCACTCCATTTCTATGTCCCTGATACTATTATATTTTTCTATCTAGATATTCCCCCCTAAGCCTCTAAATTCCAGCTTTTTATTTTTTTTCATGAAAGTGGCATGCAGTGTTCCACAAAATATAATTATAATTTTAGTTATTACATTGTATTCCCACCTATCATATTAGCATGAAATCTGGTAGCTCTTAATTAAGATTTTAACTCTCTAAAAGAATGGCTAATAAGTCATGCTCTGTCAAACTAAAGGGTTGGCAGTTCAATTCATTTCTGAAGGTAGTCATAGAATAAATGAATATGTTTAATTTATGCCATTGCTGCTTCTTACATGGAATCAGTACTTAAGCTTAACTCTAGGAAGTCAGTGGGTTTTTGTTTGTTTGTTTGTTTGTTTTGTTTGTTTTTTTTCCCTCTGGGTGATGTCAGGCTCAAATCCATTTAAAAGCTTAAAGGAAACCTATATATGGATTCTAAGAATATATCACTATTTTTTTCTCACCATTGTTTCTCAAATCAGTTTACTGTGTCAGAGTCTCTAGTTATGTATAGATTTAAAAAAAAATCAAATTCTTTATTGTTTAAAGTATCATGTATTTCTTCTTCCCCCTCCCCCATTGACTTTTCCCCAGCCAAGCTCACCCCTAGCACACCCCCCTACTGCCTGTGTCCATTGGTTTTGCTTATATGCATGTATACAAGCCCTTTGGTTAATCTCTTATCTGCCCCTCCAAACCTCCAGTGCCTTCCCAATGAGGTTTGACAGTCTGTTCTGTGCTTCTCTGTCTCTGGATCTATTTTTGTTCATTATATTCCATAAATGAGTGAGATCATGTGATATTTATATTTTTCCTACTGGCTTATTTCACTCAGCATAATGCTCTCCAGGTGCATGTATGCTGTTGCAAATGGTAAGAATTCTATATTTTTTATAGCACTGTAGTATTCCATTGTGTAGATGTACCACTGTTACTTAAGCCAGTCATTTGGATTTGGACACTTAGGCTGTATCCAAATCCTTGCAATTGTAAATTGTGCTGCTGTGAATATAGGGGTGCATATATCTTTTTTGATTGCTGTTTCTGATTTCTTGGCATATATTCCTAGAAGTTGGATTACTGGGTCAAATGGGAGTTCCATTTTAACTTTTTTGAGGAAACCCCATACTGTTTTCCACAGTGGTTGCATCATTCTGCATTCCCACCAACAGTGCACAAGGGTTCCTTTTTCTCCACATTCTCACCAGCAGCTGTTGTTTGTCAATTTGTTGATGATAGCCATTCCTACAGGTGTGAAATGGTACTGGTATATCTCATTGTCGTTTTGATTTGCATCTCTGAGATGATTAGTGACTTTGAGCATGTTTTCAAATGTCTCTTGGCCTTCTGTATGTCCTCTTTCAAAAAGTGTCTATTCAGGGCCTTTGCCCATTTTTTGATTGGATTGTTTATCTTCCTTTTGTTAAGTTGTATGAGTTCCCTATAAATTTTGGAGGTTAACCTCTTATCAGATACTAGAGGCCCAGTGCATGAAATCATGAAATTTGTGCATGGGTATGTCCCTAGGTCTGGCCAGCAATCTAAGCACGAGTGTCTGGCATGGAAGGGCAGGTCCCACATGACCTCTGGGCCCTGCGCAGCACCTGGTTCCCTAGGCCCCTGTGCAGCGCTTTCCACCTGAGTCACGGTGCCTGAGTTCCTATGTGATGATGCGGTGAGCACAGCTGGATGCTGTGGGCCTGGGCACCTCACAGAAGTCAGGCAGGCAGTGTGCTCTTTCTCCTGGCCAGCCTCATAGATCAGTTCCTGTGCAAACCCACAGGGAGCCTGACCAGCCCCTGCAGTCCCAGCAGCTGCAACCTGGCTCTTCCAGAAGCTGCAGTGCTGTTGTGGGGCTCCTCATATGACCCTGGTACCTGAGTGTGGGGGCTTCCCCCGTGCCCCAGGGTAGGGAAGCAAGGGGAGTGAGAGCGAGCTCAATGGACACCCTGCATTCTCACCTTGCCTCCATCCTGTCACTCCTTTCCTTAGGTAGCCAGCAAGAAGTCGCAGTGCATTGCCTACATCCACCATGTTCTGTGCCCCCCTCCTCCTGCCCCAGGTGGTCATAATAAATGGTGGAACTCCTGGTCTCCCAGTTGAACTCCTGGTCAAAGGACTGCCTGAGGGGCAATTTGCATATTAGGTTTTTATTATATACAATAACATTGGCAAGCATATGTTCCCATGCAGTGGGCTCTCTTATAGTTTTGTTGATGGTTTCTTTTGCTGTGCAGAAGCTTTTTATTTTCATGTAGTCCCATTTGTTTGTTGTTGTTGTTGTTGTTCTTTTGTGTGTGTGTGTGTGTGTGTGTGTGTGTGTGTGTGTGTTTCTTAGTTTCCATTTTCCTGCAAGCTGTATCAGTAAAGATATTGCTAAGACATATTACTGATACTTTGTTGCCTATGGATTCTTCTAAGATTTTTATGATTTTCTGTCTTATGGTTAAGACCTCTATCCATTTTCAGTTTTTGTGTATGGTATAAGTTGGTGGGTCTAGTTTTACTTTTTTTTTTTTTTCATGTATCTGTCCAATTTTACCAACACCATCTATTGAAGAGACTGTCTTGACTCTCTTGTATGCTCTTGCCTCCGTTTCAAATATTAATTGAGCTTAATGGTTTGGGTTGATATCTGGGTTCTCTATTCTATTCCATTAGTCTATATGTCTGTTTTTGTGCCAGTATCAGGCAGTTTTGAGAAGAGTGGCTTTGTAATACAGCTTGATATCTATAGATTTTGAGTGCTACATGGGACAGACCAAGTCAGAATCAGCTCTATTGCACGTTGTTAATCATGGTTATGTTGGTAAGTAATTAAATGTTGTTGTTTTCCCCCCCTAATAACCCCTTCTGTCACTTGACCTGTGCTATCTCTAGTATCTTAGAATATTTCAAGAGTTAATTTGTTTATTTTGTTTTTCTTTCCCAAAACTTTCTAGCCTTGTTACACAAATTACCCTATCTCCTTCCCAGTGACAATATTGGATATTATTTCACAATTCTACACCCAGAGTAAGCTCTAACCAGTCTAATAAGAACTTGGAAGAAAAATACTTGACAAAAGAGGCAAGAATATACAATGTGATAATGACAATCTATGCAATAAATGATGTTTGGGAAATTGGACAGATATGTGCCATAGAAATAAAACTAGACTACCTTATTACACCATACTCAAGAATAAGCTCAAAATAAATTAAAGACTTAAATGTAAGGCTCAAAACCATAAAAATACTAGGATAAAATATAGGCAATAAAATCTTGGACATTTATTATAAGCAATATTTTTTCTGATATATCTCCTTAGGGAACAACAACACAACAAATGAAACTACATCAAACTAAAAAGTTTTTCCACAGGAAAATATACGATCAACAAAATAAAAAGACAATTCATTGACTGGGTGAACATATTTACTAATGATTTGATGATAAAGGGTTAATATCTAAAATTTATAAAGAACTTAAGGAATTAAAAAAAAATCTCAAACAATCCCAATAAAAATTGGGTTTACTGGCCACAGTGGGTATCATGTTGACCAGTCATTATGATTGTATGGCTTTTTATATAAATATATAGGTAGTGGAAACCACAACTTTGCTACTTTTGTTTTGTTCCTGAGAGAAAGAAGAACATTGAGTAAAATGCATGGGTGACTTGGTGGAGTGAATGGTAAAAATAAATGAATAAACACCTTTTACTTGTAAGGAATTCTGCTTCTATATCTGCTTACATATTATAAATCAAAATTGTGAGTCAAGGCTGGCCAATAATGTGGAATTGCAGAGAAGGAGCTGTGAGTATTGTGAATGGAGACTTGTTTAATTATCCTAGAACATTTGCCTTGGGAGTGGAAGTGCACATTTTATGATTTTGGTAAAGAGACTAAATCCAAAGCAATATCCACGAAGTTAACAAAAATAAACTACAGGACTTTTAATTTTTAATATCTTATCCTTTAAACACTGAAATTTTTTAAAAAAATATTAAGAAGATAAATTTATGTTTGCCCTAATAATTTAATGACACTTGCATCTGAGTTTATAAAAATCACATGGTATCAAAAAAATTCCTATATCCCATGTCTGTGCATATAAATGCTTATATCACCAATAAATAGATTACACTTTTCAGAAAATAGCACAGCACTCTTTTTTCTATTGGTAAAAGATGGCACTTATGAAAAGTTAAAGTTATTTTCTGAGAAACAGACATTGAATTCAGAAGTTAGACACTGACATTTTTATTACAACTGTAAATGCATTGTGAAACCAATTTAGTGAATCTTAACTTGGACTATTAAAAAAAATGACTATACAACATGAGATACTTTTGAGAGAAAAATGAGATACTACTACTAATTATACTTTGTCAACATACGTAAGATAATTTTATTTTTCTGAGAAAACTGCTATTTATTGTCACTCTAGTCATGACCAATATTTTGTATGTTTATTTAAATATGTTTTATGTATTTTATATTTTTAATTTATTTTTATTTTACTTTTTCCATCACCATTTATCCACTCAATGCCCTCTTTCACCTCCACCCAATACCCCTTCCCCCAGCAATCACCACACCATTATTCATGTTCATGAGTTCTCTCTCTCTTGCTCAATCTCTCCATCCCTCCACCCCCTGAGATAGAGTATAAACACTAGAGCAGTCAAAATAAATTTTAGAATAAGAAAAGTGATCAGGATTTGAGGCCTAACCTTGGGGCTCTACTTAACAGCCTTTGGAAGGTTAGACAAAACGTGACAGTAAAATGACCTAAAAGTAATGAATTAAAACAACATCAGTGTGGACACTCAGGGAAGATGGCACAATCTGGATGAGCAGTTTTAGCCCATTTAGAATCTGTACAAATATCATTGGTAATTATTAGCTCACCAAAGGTAACTTACCTTTTCCCAGCTACTAACAATATTGAATAAAGTGGTAGGAGAACAGTGATTGCACACACATTATAAGCAAGAGAAGTAAGATAATACAATTTTAGTTATACTATCTTGCCAGAAATTAAAAAACAAAACAAAACCCTTTTCTATCAGATTGTTGGAGACTTAATTTATTTCATCTCTGTTTTCTTGGAGTAAAAGACTAATGTTGGAGCCCTGGCATAGCACTAAGGCATGTATGTGGGTTGCACCATCTGATTATCTCATAACCGTGCCTGCCTGGGTTGAGCCATCCATCACCTGCCCTGGTCTTCAGCATTGATCAATCAAGACCATTCTGTGTTTGACATCTCCTCTAGACATTGCTGTGTGCTTTTGAGGGAAATGAAATGGTTCCACTTCTTACGTTACTGTTCTGAGTCATTAAATATCTGTTCTTAGACACATTGTGTCCAAGAAGCTGGGAAAAGAATGCAAAGCACAAGAACTCTAGGCTGTATTCATTGACATCTAACTTCTCAGTGATATCCTGTTAGTTCTTGTCCCTTCTCTCATCCTGGAAAAGCCTTTACTAGCTTTGAGAGATGGGAAGGAAAACTAACTTTTCCATCATAAAACCTCAAATCTTTTGATTCAATAAAAGTGGCTTGTGATATTTTATTTTGGAGTCTGAAATCAGGAAAACTGCATTGTTTCTTGGTACACTGTCATATCACTCCTATTTAGTGGTGAAAGGAGGTGATTAAAAAAGGGGCTAAGAAGGAAAAGAGGTGTCAATTTATATTTCAGAAATTATATGCATATATTCAGATTATACGTATCTATGGAATGGAATTATATATCAGGTACTATACATTTTAAAGCATATTTGTGAAATGAAATACATTATATATGTGTAAACATGAAATAAGACTATAATATATAACTTATATTTCATTTTAATTTAAATTTTATCATTTTCTATTAGAAATATAGACTAATTTATAACATATAGATTAGGGGTGTCGAACTCAATCAGAGAAGGGGCCAAAATCTAAAATCCAGCCTAAATCGCGGGCCAAATGGTTTACTGAACAGTCATAAACTGTCATTGTGATGGAAACGCAGCGGAGTGCAGTGATGACAGCGCGGTGCGGGCCACATTGCAAGGCCTGGCGGGACGGATTTGGCCCGCGGGCCGTGTGTTTGACACATGTGATATAGATAGTATTCATTTAAAAATATACTTTATTTTATAAATACCCACTTATTCTTTTTTTTTTCTTTATTGATTAAGGTATTACATATGTGTCCTTACCTCCACATTGCCACCCCACACCCCCCCCCCCCACTCATGCCCTCGCACTCCTGGTGTCTGTGTCCATTGGTTAGGCTTATATGCATGCATGCAAGTCCTTTGGTTGATCTCTCCCTCTTACCCCCAACCTCCCCTACATTCCTTCTGAGGTTTGATGGTCTGATCAATGCTTCTCTATTTCTGAATCTGTTTTTGTTCATCATTTTATGTTGTTCATTTTATTCCACAAATGAGTGAGATCATGAGATACTTATATTTCTCTGATTGGCTTATTTTGCTTAACATAATGCTCTCTAGTTCCATCCATGCTATTGCAAATTATAAGAATCCCTATATATATATATTTTTTTACCATGGCGTAATATTCTATTGTGTAGATGTACCAGTTTTAATCCACTCATCTGCTGATAGGCACTTAGATTGTTTCTACATCTTAGCTATGGTAAATTATGCTATTATGAACATAGGGGTGTATATATCCTTTCTTATTGGTGTTTCTTTTTTCTTGGGATATATTCCTAGAAGTGGGGTCAAAATCCCAGACATATGCCCAAGCAATATCTTCAGCAATATAGTTCCTAGAGCAATGGAAACTAGAGAGAAAATAAACAAGTGGGACTATATCAAAATAAAACGCATCTGTACAGCAAAATAAACCATCAACAAAACAGCAAGAAAGCCCAGTGTATGGGAGGACAAACATATTTGCCAATGTTATCACTGATAAGGTTTTAATCTCCAACATTTACAGGGAACTCATACAACTTAAAAAAAGGAAGATAAAGAATGCAATAAAAAAAAAATAGACATCAGACCTTTTAGATACTTTTCAAAAGAGGACATAAGGAAGGCCAAGAGACATGAAAACATGCTCAAAGTCACTAATCATTCGAGAGATGCAAATCAAAATGACCATGTGGTACCATCTCACACCTGTCAGAATGGCTATCATCAATAAATCAACAAATGACAAGTGCTGGTGAGGATGCAGATAAAAAGGAACCCTCGTGCACTGCTGGTGGGAATGCAACTGGTGCAGTCACTGTGGAGAACATTATGAAATTGCCCAAGTATTCTTAATGAAAGCATATTCTTAACACATATTTGTTAAATCAATAAATGCAGAATGATGGACTTTTGGTTGAGTTTCAAGTTCTGGGGTGCTTTTTATTTCTATTTGTTTTTTAAATCTTACCTGAGGATGTTTTTTAATTGATTTTAGAAAGAGGAAAGGAGAAGGTGAGAAGGAGAGAGAGAGAGAGAGAGAGAGAGAGAGAGAGAGAGAGAGAGAGATCAATTGATTGTCTCCTGTGCATATCCTAACTGGCGATCAAACCCACAGCCTGACCAGAATAAAAACTGGGACCCTTTGTTTTACAGGATGATACCCCAACCAACTGAGCCACACTAACCAGGGCTCGAGTTCTGTTCTAACATTTCCTCTTTTAACACCACTCCAAAATAATTGACATGAATTGAGGTTAGGGACTTCATTTTTATTTTAATTTTATCTTCACCTTATGATGAAGAGCAGTTTGGATCATAACATATTCCTCACTAAATAATTGCTATGTTCTTTTTTCAATTATTCAAAGATTTTATTAAATATTTTATCAGCTAATGTGTAATACTTTGGTAATTAAAAATTAAAAAAATAATTAGATTATATTTATCTAAAAATTTAGAATTTGTTTTGGAAGGCTGGTCAGAAATAATTAGAACATGGCACACTATGTGACAACAGAGGTTGTAAGAAGTCCACAATATCAGGGTTGCATTCTCTTTCCAAAATGATTCCCCTAAATTGCAACTATTTTCAGTGGCCTGCTATTTGGTGCTTACTCCTATCATACTTGCACAGAATACCACTGTATGATAGATATAGGCCATTCACTTGTTTAATCTGGGTTTTAATTTTATGCATGGCTTCTTAAAGACAGTTCTGTTACATTTCATTTTCTGGCTAGAAGTTTTGCAGCTGTATTAAAGCTGTCAAAGTAGGTGCCTAGTTCCCAATATTTAGGTTTTATAGTGTAACCTATATGTGCCAAGTTCATCTCCAGCTGTAGCACATGACCTACCTTGTCCTGAAACTTCTTTCTTGTTAGTGGTTGATGAGTTGAGGATTATCAATAAAAAAAAATAAAGTAATATATTTTATTTTAATTATTTCATAGTGTCATCAAAGAAGTATCCTACCTAATAAAGGAGTAATATGCTAATTAACCCCCACCTTGCTCAAGCCACACCCACTAGCCACACCCACAAGCCAATCAGATTGAGTATACAAATTAACCCAAACCAAGATGGTGCAACCACAGAGAGCAGTTGAGAGGCTTGGGTTAACATGGCAATAGAGGAAGCCCGGCTTTCTGCCTGCCCTGGCTGGCCTAGGCATCCACTCCAGGCTACAAAGTTTCAATTATAGAAGATACATAAAATCTAACAGAAATGGCAGCAACCAAGTGAGCAGGGGGCTTGGTTCCACTCCAGGCATCCACTCCAGGCTATAAAGTTTCAATTGCAGGAGGAAAAATAAATTCCAGATACCAGGGCCACTGCTTGGGTTGCCAGGGGGCATAGCCAGCCTGCAAACCACCATAGACCCCTTGCCCAGGCCACCCCATGCCCTAAGGGAACTCCCACCCATGCACCAGGCCTCTATCATATCTAATAAAAGAGTATATGCAGTCCTATAATCCAGGACATCCTTCAGGGCAAACCAGCTGGCCCCCACCCATGCACCAGGCCTCTATCCTATCTAATAAAAGAGTAATATACAGATTGACCATCACTCCACCACACAAAATGGCTGCTCCCATGTGGTCAAAGATCCTGCCCCCATGTAGACACAAGATGGCCACCAGAAGATGGCCAGCAGGGGTGGGCAGTTGAGAGGGACCAGGTCTGCAAGGGAGGGCAGTTGGAGGCGATCAACCCTGCAGTGGAGGGCAGTTAGGGGTGGCCAGGCCATCAGAGGAGGGAAGTTGGGGGCAAACAGGTTGGCAGGGGAGCAGTTAGACATCAATTAGGCTGGCATGGGAGTGGTTTTGGAGGATATTAGGCTGGCAGGCAGAAGCGGTTTGGGGCAATCAGGAAGGCAGGCTGGTGAGCATTTGGGAGCCAGCAGTCCTGGATTGTGAGAGGGATGTCCCACTGCCCATTGAGACCACTGGGATCGGGTCTAAACTGGCAGTTTAACATCCCTCCAGGGGTCCCAGATTGGAGAGAGTTCAGGCTTGGCCAAGGGACACCGCTTCACCCCATGCAGGAATTTTGTGCACTGGGCCTCTAGTAGAAGATAATAGAATAGAGACATCTTACTGCCAAAAGTGCAGGTGAAGTGGGTGACAACATGAATAAAGGGAATTTATCAGCCTAGATATATGTCTGATAGGAAAATGTCAGCTGTCATATAGAAGTCATTTAATATATCTCCCATCCTAATCCAAAACTGCAAAAATGCTTTCGAGCAAACAATGAAGGGATGACTATCTTGTGTTGTCAGGAAAGATTTCTCAGAACTAGGTTTTAAAGAATAAACAGCAATTCACAGTTTTTAAGCTTGGAAAAGCTTGTGCATGTAAAGACAAAATACAAATACATGGACTTATTGGTTGATTCTGAATAGATGGCATGGTGAATGGCTAAGGGAGAAGAGAAGAAAAATGGTAGGAAATCAATCCAAGTAGTAGACTGGCTACATATTGTGAAGATTGTGTCCAGTGTTAAAGTTTTACAATTTGATTTTAGCTGTAGCGGTAAGAACTCAATAACAGTTAAGGCTATTTTTCCCCCTAAATTCAGTAGAAACAATAAAGATTTTTTTAAATTATAAATTTGAGATCTTTTGCATATACTTAATAATATAAACCCTGGCTATGTTTTGAGAATAACTACTGTGTTTCCCCGAAAATAAGACCTAGCACATGGAAAGATAAGACATCCCCTGAAAATAAGACCTAGCGCAACTTTGGGAGAAAAAAATTAATATAAGACACGTCTTATTTTCAGGGAAATGGTACTACTTAATTCACTTTTGCTATTACTGATTACTATTCTATCACAAGCTGTTAGAATTTGTTTCAAGATGAGCCTTCAGGGTTCATGTTCATTCTTGAAGAGCTATGCAAATCAATGCAAAACCTTAAGGATATAGAATATTAACCTATATCATTATCAGTAAGATTCTCTTTTACATTTATTTAAGATCCCTTTTTAGTATATGTATTCTTTAAGGACACAAATAAATAAATGTGCTTTCCCCCTACTATGTGACCTATAGTACATTTTTTTTTGTAATTGTTTAATTTGCAGCAAATGTGGGATAAATTGATTAAAGATAGATGTGTGATCAGTTTATATAGTTTTATTATAGCTCTATTTAATTTACCCATGTTTCATTACACATTCTAACACCTAGCAGAATTTCAGTGCTATAGTATTAACTCTTTTTGATTCCTCTTAACAAGGCATTTTATATCAAGCTAGAGGCCTGATACATGAAATTTGTGCCTTGAGGGGGAGGGGGATTGTCCCTCAGCCTGGCCTGCACTCTCTCCAATCTGAGATCCCTCAGGGGATGTCTGACTATCGGTTTTGGAATAATCATAAAGGAATATAGTGATCCTGCAGGGAATGGGCCTAAACCAGCAGTCAGACATCCCTCTCACAATCCAGGACTGCTGGCTCCTAACCACTTGTCTGTCTGCCTGCCTAATCACCCCTAACAGTCTCTGCCTGTCTGCCCAATCACCTCCTAACCACTCCACTGCTGGCCTGATCGCTGCCTAACTGCTCCCTGCCAGCCTGATCACCCCCAACTGCCCTCCCCTGCTGGCCTGACCAACTGCCTTCCCCTGCCAGCCTAATTGTCCCCAACTGCCCTCCTCTGCTGACCTGGTCTTGCCCCTAACTGCTTGGTTCCCTGCTGGCCTGATCACCCCTACCCACCTCTGCCTCAGCCCCTGCCATGGTGGTTTTGTCCAGAAGGAAGTTGGATGTCTGGAAGATGTCCATTCGACCTGGTCTAATTAGCATATTATCCTTTTATTAGTATAAATTGCTTACAGGATGTAGCCATGAATTGTGTTGCTAACAGAAAGCAGAGTTGTCATGGGATCTAAATGTCAGTCATTTTCTAATTTGCAAATTGAGTCCCAAAGATTGCAATGATGTGATGTCATTGTGACTTTTATCCAGGCGAGTACTTAACACTAAATGCCTAACTAATGCTACTGTAGAGTTGAACAAGGGGAATGCATTAATGAAAGTCTTCAGAGGACAACAGTCACACCTCTAGTACCTTCCCTACCGTGATGACATTGCTGAAAATAGCCTGTCAAAAATAAGACAGAGAGTTGGGAAATTTTATGGTGAATTAAATGAAGAAATAACTGTTTTCTCCATCTAGAGAATTGCCTGATAAATGTTTTTGCAGAATTTGAGTCATTCCAAAATTCATTTCAAAGAACTGACTACAAATGGCAGTCCCCGAATTTGTTTTTCTTTCCTCTTTTCTCCTTGTCATTGCCAACTCAAAGCATTAAGAAAATCTAACACCGAAAGGACTACTCCTGTGAGATGTGGAAATAATTATATGTTCTGCCTGAACTGATAGGCAGAGAAGCATTCGGTCTCAGATTCTGCAAAGCATGTCAATTTTGAGTTTGCATGTTTTCTGTTTCTACTACCCATCATTTGGAGAGCAGTGATTGGAAAACAAAAGCATTATCCCTGCAGCAAGGAACCAAGAAAATTGGATAGATGACATACTTTTCCACTTTTAGTGTGAAATAAATGGAAAGTGATGTTATTTCTTGCTGTAGGTTTTGAGCAGCTAATAGAAAGAGTTTTGCAAATCTGAACCTCAATAATGTTCTATAATAGATGTTGTGGCATAGTGTATTAAGTGTCCTGGCTGGTAATCTCAATTGGTTAAAGCATCTTCCAGATACACCATGGTTGTGGGTTCAATCCCCAGTCAGGCACATACAAAAATCAATCAATCAATGAATAAATAAGTAAAGTAAGAAATCAATGTTTCTCTCTCTCCATTTCTCTAAAAGCTAATAAAGATTTAAAAAATAGTAGGGTATTAAGAATAAATATTTAGCCGAAACGGTTTGGCTCAGTGGATAGAGCATTGGCCTGCAGACTGAAAGGTCCCGGGTTCGATTCTGGTCAAGAGCATGTACCTTGGTTGCAGGCACATCCCCAGTAGGGGGCATGCAAGAGGCAGCTGATCGATGACTCTCTCATTGATGTTTCTAACTCTCTATTCTATATCTCTCTCCCTTCCTCTCTGTAAAAAAAAAAAAAAAAATTAATAAAATATATATTTTTAAAAATGAATAAATATTTATAGTCAATATGATTTAGAAAAATTATTTCTAGATTGAAATTTAAATCAATGTATGTAGCTTTTCAATAACTTTAACTTTTTTATTGAATGTATTGTTGTGACATTGCTTAACAAAATTATATAGGTTTCAAGAGTACAATTCTATAAATCATCATCTGTATATTATATCTTCACCACCCAAAGTCAAGTCTCTTTCCATAACCATTTATTCTTTACCCTCATCTATCTGCCATTACTACCCCAACACCCTCGGATAAAAAACAAAAAACAGATCCAGAGACATAGAAGCATCGATCAGACCTTCAAACCTCAGAGGGAAGGTAGGGGAGGGTGAGAGATCAACCAAAGGACTTGCATGCATACATATAAGCTAACCAATGGACACAGAAACCAGAGGTGTGAGGGTATGAGTGGGGGGTAGGAGGGTAATGGGGAATAAGGACACATATGCAATACCTTAATCAATAAAATAATAGTAATAATAATAGGCACTTATAAGGTTTTATACACCTGTTTAATCAAACTTTTCCTTGCTTTAGTTTAAATTAAGTCAGCTAGGATGAATTACATATATTAAAATAAACTGTTATGTGATATTAAGGTATGATAGACAGGAAAGTAAGATATAGACCTTAACTTCAATGCAGTTGAAATCAAAGCAAAGATTACATGGGGGAGGGGAAAGCGGGAACCACGTTTTGTGAGTTGGAAACTTGGAGTTCAAATCTAATAATGATATTTAGGTGTAAATTTGTAAAGGTATTTTCTTATTTATGCTTGTGGATTTTTTCTCATATTTCACATGAAGGCCTTAACTAAATATATTGTGACTAGATTAAAGAAGACAGAAAAAAAATAGACCACTATGATATTATACATATTAACACACATCTTTTGATGCTATGCTAATCATAGAACCTTTCAAAAGGGAGATAAATATTGTACAAATGTTTAATTTAATTTAATGTACTCTGAGGTTTGACAGTCTGATAGATGTTTCTCTGTCTCTGGATCTGTTTTTGTTCCCCAGTATATGTTGTTCATTATATTCCACAAGTGGAATCATATGATATTTATCTTTTTTTGACTGAATTATTTCACTTAGCATAATGCTCTCCAGTTCTATCCATGCTGTTGTAAATGGTAAGAATGCTTTCTTTTTTACTGCAGTGTAATATTCCATTCTGTAGATGTACCACAGGTTTTAATCCACTCATCTGCTGATGGACACTTAGGATGTTTTCAAATCTTAGCTATGGTGAATTGTGCTGCTATGAACATAGGGGTGTATATATCCTTTCTGACTAGTGTTTCTTTTTTCTTGGGACATATTCCTTCAGCATTATTTCTTAATGCACTTCAGTGTAATTTTAAAATCTTACAATGCCTAAGATAAAATATATATTGACACATTTTTAGTATTAACAAAACTGATTTGGACTTGTGTATCCATCTAAATGTAGAATCAGAAACAAGAATATATTCCATATCATAAATAAGAATTATAGCTCTAACCTGTTTGGCTCAGTGGATAGAGCATCAGCCAGTGGACTGAAGGGCCCAGGTTTGATTTCAGTCTAGGGGCATGTAACTTGGTTTCAGGCACATTCCCAGTAGAGGGTGTGCAGGAGGAAGCTGATTGATGTTTCTTTCTCATCCATGTTTCTAACTCTCTATGCCTCTCCCTTCCTCTCTTTAAAAAAAAATTAATAAAATGCATTAAAAATAAATAAATACATAAATACATAAATACATAAATAAATAAGAATTATACACATGTACCTGTACTATAAATGTTTGCTTATGTAAACTTGGACATGTTAGAGTTTGCGTTTTTAAAGTTTAAAATACAGAGATTTGTGTCCATACTATAAACTTTAATACAGAAAAATATGACTTTACTAGAGGACCTAGCCTCTTGCTCTCTCCAGCTCTGTGGCTGCCACCATTTTTGTTGGGATGTGTTTATCTTCTATAATTGAAACTTTGTAGTCTTGAGTGGAGGCTTGGGCCCACTAAGGTGTGTAGATAGCTTGGCTTCCTCCATTGCCAGGGAAATTCAAGCCTCCTGCTCGATCAGTAGCCACAGCCATCTTGGTTGGGGTTAATTTGTATACTCGCTCCTAATTGGCTGGTGGGCATAGCTCAAGTGTGTAGTGTAGTAATGTTTAATTTGTATATTATTCTTTTATTAGATAGGATTGTATTTAGATGTTTCTTATTCACCTTCCCAATATTTATTGTTTGCTATTTTATGAAATAAGAGGAGAATATCAATGCTTCCCTGATGATACTTTTCTAGGCCTCTACCATTTTTTATTTTTTTTTTTCATGCAATGTATCCTACTAGAACTTTTAGAATCAAATATCTTTATTATTGCTTTCTTTATTTTTCCTGTAACAGTTCCAATAAAGTTTCAAATATTATTCATTCTTAATATTTTGCCTTCTTTCTTTAAACAAAGGATGTTTTTAAAACATATCTTCTAGTTTACCTGCCATTTTTACCTTATTCTAAAAGGCTCATATTATTTTTTTTTATTTCAACTTTACTTATGATTCTTTAGCACCTTAATAAATAGCCATCTCTTTTCTTGCTAAGGATTAAGTTTGTAAGTATGTTGAAACTGGCCCACAACACTCTAAACATCAACCTGAAAAATTCTCATCACATGAGAGAGCAAAGTAAACACTACTGTAATACTCATTTGGTCATTGGGAAGCAAAACTTTGAGAAAAGATTGAGTTCTTGAAATGGTCTCCCTCTGCATTTCATTGAAGGCTTAAGAAAACTTTATGTGTTTCTGCTATTGATTCAGACCTCTAGTCCCCATGACCTCTTTATCTGAAAAAAAAAAAAAAAATCTTCAAATATCATATACCAGGCAGGTTTTTCTCTTTTAAAAATACCAAAGAAGGGGTTTGAAATATTCCCTTGCAGAAAAAAAAAAGTGGCATATTGTTATGGAAGAGTCCAAAGTTCCTTCACTACTTATTGGTAAGTTTATAATGAGATTTTCAAGGGCATATTTCATTGTATTCTAATCAAGATATAAGCTTGCCAATTTAGGGGGAAGATCAGATGTGCATGCATAAAATAAGATGAAACATTTCTAAAATTATTCCCAAATGATGTAAATTCTTGCTTCTTAAAATCAGAGTAAATAATGCAGGTCTGACTTCATATTTCTAAGCAAAATGAAGATACATTAAAAAAAAAGAAAAGAGAAAAAAAAGAGATAAATTTGCTGAAATCAATTTGGCTCAGTGGATAGAGCTTCAACCTGCAGACTGAAAGGTCCCAGGTTCGATTTGGTCAAGGGCATGTACCTTGGTTGTGGGCACATTCCCAGTGGGAGGTGTGCAGGAGGCGGCTGATCAATGTTTCTAACTCTCTATCCCTCTCTCTTACCCTCTGTGAAAAATCAATAAAATATATTTAATTTAATTTATTTTTTAATATATTTTATTGATTTTTTTACAGAGAGGAAGAGAGAGGAATAGAGAGTTAGAAACATCAATGAGAGAGAAACATCGATCAGCTGCCTCTTGCACACCCCCTGCTGGGGATGAGCCCGCAACCCAGGTACATGCCCTTGACCAGAATCGAATCTGGGACCTTTCAATTGGCAGACCGACGCTCTACCACTGAGCCAAACCGGTTTTGGCCAATAAAATATATTTTTAAAAATGATACATTTATAAATTATCCATTCAAAGTGTCGCTTAAAAATGTATAAATTAGTAAAGCAAGCTTAAACAATTATAGCTTTATCTTACTCTTAAATTATAACATATCAAAAATAAAATTCATCAGCAAAAGATCCTATGCAGATAAATTACTTCAAAACAAACCTTAGTAGTTTCAAATTACATTTCTTACCAACTCTTATTAATGTCTTCACTCAAACTAGCTTCTTTTCCTTCAAAGTCACCCTCTTCCCTCTTGTCCTTCAGATTGGAAATGGATAGCCTTCTTTTTACCTTTTTGTTTTTCCTTCAGCATTTTTATACTATTTTTCAAAATTGTACCTTGAGCATATGTCACTCATTTACCCGTTTCTTCCTTGAGCAGTCTGCTATTATTCTCTCCAGGCCTCTCACTGTCCTACAGGCAAGTTCTTAGTGTGAACTAATATGTCCTCCTCCCACCACCTAATCCACCCCTCATATTACCTCCAGTCATGTCTTCTCAAGACACTGTTTTCCATATGCTACTTCCCTCACTATGACCTTTTAATCACTGGCTGTCTGATGCACAGTATCAATTACACATTCTCTATCCTTTTTCCCTATAGTCTCATGCATGCTGTGTCCAGAACTATGCTAAGCAGGAGAGGATAAGACACAGCCCCTGTGATTTTCGATTTTACAGTCTAGTAAAGGTGGCGGCTACTGAACAAGTAATTACAAGGGCATTTGAGTTTTATAAAAGAAAACTAAAACAAGCCACATGAACATTTAAAAGCTTCTTATTATTTTTATGTCACTTTTCATAGTGTTTCTCCCTCTATGCTTACACCCTTGTGAGCTTTCCTTTGCACTCAGGCCTGCTCATCTATTTAACATTCACAAAACACATCAAGCTATTTTGTACTTGTGTGTTACTCTCCACTCTTGCTCTACCAAATTCATAAAAACCCAGGCAAGATTGCAGCCCAGATACAGCAGTTTCTTCTCTGGTTCCTGTGTGTTCTCTGCATATTTCTATTAAGATACTTATCATTTATATGTAATTATAATTTGGTGTCACTGTCTCTTATCCTAGGTTGTTAGTGTTTTGAGAGCAGAATTATGTTTTGCAAATGTTTATAACACTTTGGCATCTAGTATAATGCTTGTCATTTTATTAATCACTTAATAATGGTTTCTTGGATTTCATTTAATTGCTTTCATAGAACAGTTGTTCTCTACTCTCTTCCAAGTAGATTGGCAGGTAATTAATTAAAAAGAATTACTGTAACTCATGCTTTTCCACCTTAGTGAGCGTGGCACATGCCCATTTGTTCCATATTTCTCACCCACACTAAAATTGCTTACCTTGCCAAGCTCATTTTTGCCTTCATGGCCTTGTTCATACCATTAACTTCCTGTGTTACATTTTTTTGTGCTTCTCAAACTGGTGTGCATGTCCCTTTACTTTTGTAAGTACAGATTTCTGTATAATTATTGGATAAAGTAACAGTATAAATATAATGTAACATCTAAGAGCATCAATTTCTCTCTAGCATTTAAAAAAGAATTTAACATGTAAATAATTTTGAATGTTTTTAAAATCACTTGCAGATGTATAGCATATTACAAAATGTAAATAATTTCTGAAGTGAAACATAATGTTACTGAACTAAAAGGATCCATTCACCTGTATGCATCAAAGCCCAATCAAGCACAAACAGGGCTTTGGAACAAAGAGAATAAAGATTTATTTAAGGAAACGGTGACATATCTGGAGTTATTGGTGTGGTATTGTTCCTAGACAGGATCCTAGATGGTTTTTAAGGGATGGGTTATATAGGGGAAACATCATTAATCATGGTGATTAAGGGAGTTAGGGTGATGGTCTCTATTTATTGATTGGCTTTAGGGTGGGTGTAGGTAATCATTGCATCTAGTCCTGATGTCCACCATGGTATCACTCTGGTTTTGCAAGTTGTGGTTGGTGGGGTCATTCTGTTTTTCTTACTCTCGAGTTAAAATACAACTGAGGCCTAGATTTTACTTTTACTTTGACTAAAACTTTGTGTTTGTGGTCAACAGACCCAAGGCTTTGTTTCTAAGACTGTTTGATACTGACCAGAACCTAATTGTCCTGCATGCAAGGAAAGGGATGGTGGGTGAATCAACTTGCAGATGAGGCAAGTTTGAATGAAAAGGACAGAAAAAAAGTCATATTAAAGAAATGAAGTTACTGCATGGTTTCCATGAGACTTCCCTAAAATTTGAAACTCATAGGGAGCTATTTGAGATTTAGGTACCTTGCTAGAAGATTGTAGCAGATCTGAAGTTTGGTGGATTGAGTATAGACCTTGAAATTATTCAGGTCTTTATATAAATTAATGATCTATTTCTTACTAGACTTCAAAAATTAATTTAATTCTTTGAACTTTAATTTCTTCAACCAATAAAATGGTTGAAGAAATATTAAAAACAATATTAAAGACAAAAAATAGAAAAGGAGAACCATGTGCCATAAGGAAATGTACTATGGAAGAGTTCACATCTATGTATAAGGTTAAACTCAGTTTTATTTTAACTAAAAGAACTACCATCTGGTCAGTGTCTAAGGTTTCTTAGAAATGAATTGGAGGTTTCAGTCCAATGCTTAAGGCACAAAAATACCTATAATAGGATAAACCAGAGGCTATTTTCAGATTTAGTACTCTTGTCAAAAGCTCTAGTGGAAAGGCCAAGGTTCAAGTGGCACAGAACAAAACTCTTCTCACATTAAGTACTTGTCTCTTACGCAAGGCCTCTGAGGGCACTTCATTTTCTCAGAAAAGCGTATTGCAAATCATTCTACACTTCCTAGTAGCACAGGAACAAACAGGAAAGCCAAGTGATCAAACTGATATACAAACTGAGTAAAATTAGATGGCTCAGACATAGCTGTTCTGCTTCACTATTACAGGCAAAAATTAATAATCAGCATAGTCTATCAATCTCCTCCTCAGGGAAAAAAAAATCTAGCTAGAATGCCAATGTAATTTATACAATATGTAAAATTCTTTTTTCTTAAAGAATTTTTTTACATTAAGTCTTTTCATAAATAGTTAAAACAGAAACCTTGATGCTTTTAATTTATTAGTAGCTTAAATTACCACTCTTGCCTTCGCTTATGAAGTTAGCATGATCCAGTTGGAACTATAACCTTACTATTGTGTTTATAGAATCTATGAAAATCATTGACTTTATTGCTTGATAAGAGCAATTTTAAGAAAATCACTGGAAACATCATCTTACTATGAAACAAAATTGTTCTTTGGGTGTGTTCTTGAGCATCTATTGTATGTGGAGACTTCACTGTGTATAGCGATGGCATGCACACACACACATTTAATGATGCAGATCATGAAGAAAGAGATAAAATCATAGACCCAACACTGCAGAGGTATATTCTTGATTGAACACTTTCCTGACTATGCCATGACAGCAAATTCTAAGGTGTGAAGTGTGGCTCTGGGAGTTGTTTCTAAAAGCTGAGCAGACTTCTAATTCTTTCCTTTTTTTTTTTGCCGCCAGAGTTCTAAAATTCTATAAATCAATTTGACAATCCTATAATACATTGTGATTTGTTATTCCTATGGAGAAACCTGGCCTAAATTTTGTTCTCTGCAACTGAATCCATCAAATATTGTTATGACTCCTTGCAACGGTATATACTAACTCTTGCTCTGATATCTATAAAACCCACAGCACATTGAGGAACACATGCTGTCAATGTCTTCATTGATTTATAGCAATCTTTATATTTTATAACTCTTAGTGGTATATTTTAATAATATGTATATGTATAGAAAACCGCCCAATGTTAGACAGTTTTGAAATCCAGTATGTAGAGAATGGTGTTAATTCTGAGTACCTGTGATGAAGTCCTACATGAATAGTGCTGTCCTTTGTTTTCTCTCTTTATCTGAACATTCCCAATTCTATTGGTCAGTTAAATAAATTATCTCTTGAGATTATTGGTCAATTCTAATTTATTTTTGTTTTCTTTTTATTTATTTTTATCAACTATCAATTATTTCAACCACATTCTTTTTTCTAAAATTAATTTAATTTACCTTATTACTATTATACTTATCCCCTTTATGCCCTCTTCCAGCTCCATCCTATAACCCCCATACTGTTGTCCATGTACCAGTACATTAGTTCTCTCTCTTTTTTCCTTCTTTTTTGCTTAATCAGTCCATGACCACCCCCTCTATCCCCACCAGGACTGTCTTCCTGCTCTCTCTTTAGGTCTGTCTCAATTTTGCATGGTAGTCCATTTTGTTGATTAAATTCCATATGTGTGTGAAATCATATAGTTCTTATTTTCCTCAGACTGGCTTATTTCACTTAGCATAATAATATCTAGTTCTATCCACCCTGTCCCAAAGGGTAAAGTTTTCTTTCTTTTTACAGTAGAGTAGTATTCCCTTGTGTATATGTACCCCAGCTTTTATTATATACTCATCTACTGATGGATACTTGGGTTGCTTCCAAATCTTGGCTATTGTAAATAACTGTACAATGAACAGAGGGGGAAATATATTCTTTTGAATTAGTATTTTGGGTTTCTTCAGATAAATTCATAGAAGTTGAATCACTAGGTCATAGGAAGTTCCATTTTTAATTTTTCAAGGAAACTCCATACTGCTTTCCACAGTGGCTGCACCAATGTGCATTTCTACCCATAGTGTAAAAGTGTTCTCTTTTCTCTTCATCCTCACCAGCAGTTGTTTTTTGTTGATTTATTGATGATAGCCATTCTGACAGGTGTAAGATGATACCTCATTGTGGTTTTGATGTGCATTTCTATGAGGATTAGTAACTCAAGCATCTTTTCATATGTCACTTGGCTATTTGTGTGTCTTCTTTGGGCCAGTGTCTATTCATGTCTTTTGGCCAATTTTTAAATAAGTTTTATTTTTATTGTTGAAAGTATTAAAAATCTCCTATTTATAAAAGAAGGATCTCTTACTCTTTGAGACAGCATGGATGAACCTGGAGAGAATTATGCTAAGTGAAATAAGCCCTTCTGAGAATGACAAGTGTTACATGATCTCATTTATATATGGAATCTAATGAACGAAATTAACCTTCAAACAAAATAGACCAGAGACATGAAAGCATATAACAGACTGTGGAATATCAGAGGGAAGGGACAGGAGATAAGGAGTGAGGACAGGAATAAATCAACCAAAGTAATGTTGACCTTTTTTAATTGGATTGTTTGTTTTACTGATTTTTGGATATTAACCTCTTTCAAGAGGTGTCATTGGCGAATATGTTTTCCCATTTAGTTGGTTGTCTTTTCATTTTTTTAGAAAAATATATTTTTTATTGATTTTTTTAAATTTTTATTTTTTTATTTTTTTACAGAGAGGAAGGGAGAGGGATAGAGAGCCATAAACATCGATGAGAGAGAAACATCAATCAGCTGCCTCTTGCACACTCCACACCAGGGATGTGCCTGAAACATGCCCTTGACCGGAATCAAACCCCGGACCTCTGAGTTTATAGGCCAATGCTCTATCCACTGAGCCAAACTGGCCAGGGCTGTCTTTTCATTTTGTTGATGGTTTATTTTGCTGTACAAAAACTCTTTTGTTTAATGTAGTTCCATTTGTTTATTTTGTTTGGAGATATATCAGAAAAAGACATTGCCATAAGAAATGTCCAATATATTGCTGCTTGTGTATTTTTCTAGTATTTTTATAGATTCAAGTCTAACATTTAAGTCTTCAATCTGTCTTGAATTTATACTTGTGTGCGGTGTAACAAGGTGGTCCAGTTTCATTTTTGCACATATCTGGTCCAACTTTTCAAACACCATTTATTGAGTAGTCTGTCTTCAGTCCATTGTATGTTTTTGCCTCCTTTACAAAATTTCAAATTTACTAATTTCTTAATGCTTTAAATTGCTTGAATGTTTTGTTCAAAGTTTTTAAAATTTATTGTTCAATTATGATCGATATACATTATTAGTAGTTTCAGGTGCACGAAAGAAATAGTGGTTAAAGTGAGTATCCTGAGAAGTCTCGTACCATAGGACATCATACATAGTTATTGTAATGTTATTAACTGTATCCCCTGTTCTGTGCTTTACATCCCTGTGACTGTTCTAATAACTGCCAATTTGTACTTTTTAATCCCTTACCTTTTTCAGCCACCCTCCCAAACCACCTACCATCTAGCATCCACCAATTTATTCTCTGTATCTGTTTTTATTTTGTATGTTCACTTATTTTGTTTTTTAGACTTCACGTGTAAAGTGAAATCATATAGCATTTGTCTTTCTGTCTGGCTTATTTTACTTAGAATAATACCCTAGATCCATCCATGTTGCACAAATGGCAACATTTCATTCGTTTTAATGACTAACGTTTCACAATTTATACGTAGCACGCCTTTATCCATGTGTCCGTTGATGAAAACTTAGGTTGCTCCATATCTAGGCTATTGTAGATGATGCTGCAATAAACATAGAAGTGCATATATGTTTCCAAATTAGTTTTTTTTTTTTTTGGATTTCTTTAGTTAAATGCCCAGAAGTGGAATGGGTGGATCATATGTTAGTACTAATTTTAATTGTTTGAGGAACCTCCATACTGTTTTCCTCAGTGGCTGCCCCAATTTACAGTCCTAACCAAAAGAATAGAAGAGTTCCCTTTTCTTTACATCCTTGCCAGCACTTGTTATTTTTTATTTATTGATGTTCTGACAGGTGTGAAGTGATATCTCATTGTAGGTTTGATTTACAATTAATCTATGATAAAGGAAGCAAGAACTTAAAATGGGATAAGAATATATCTTCAATAAATGGTGTTTGGAATACTGGGCAGATGCATGCTAGGAAATAAAACTAGATAACAATCTCACAAAATGTACAAAAATTATCTCAAAATTTATCAGAAACTTAAATGTACACCTGAAAATATAAAACTTCCAGAAGAAAACATAAGCAGTAAACTCTTTGATATTGCTGTAAGCAATGTTTTTGGATGTGTCTCCTCAGGCAAGGGAAACAAACAAACAAACAAAAATAAACAAATAGGACTACATCAAACTAAAAATAAAAGTAAATAGAGAAGATGCAATTGGTAAGATAGACATTTCCTAACTTTATTACCCATTTAACTCAGAAATGCAAACAAATGACAAATGTTTATTACATGTATTTTAATTGAAAATCACTTGCTTTTCTTATATTTTTATAATTAGAAGTTTAGGAAAATATTTTAACTTTTACATGCCTAAAGTTTATCTCAAACAGTATTCCTTCATATTGTTGGAGTTATTAATTTGTGAAATGAAAGAAAAATGAGTACAATTTTAGTTTTTTGAAAAATGTTCAGAAATGTAAAAAATATCTTGCTTCTGTCATATTTTATCATATATTAGTTGAAATTTGTGAGAATCATATGAACTAAATACTTTTAGAAAATCTTTAGCTAAAATATCACTATATCGTATTGGTGAACAGGGACTTACACACAAATAGAAATGAATTCTTCAAAATAATTAGATATTTTAAAAGACTGATAATTTTATTGGCATGTAATATAATAGTTTTAATATTTTCTTATATATGGCTTTGCAATTAATGAATTCAACATCATATTAAATTTTGTTTTAAATTGCCTTCTAGTTACACAAAATGAAGTGAGATAGAATACAAACTTTGCTCTTACAATTCAACCTTATTTTTCTTGCCTGCCCACTTCACAAAGGAGAGCCTAATCTTTTTTAAAATTCAGCACCCAATTGTCTGCATTGACAAAGTGTAATTGTCAACAAGGCAAATTTATAAATATGCCTTTCAGGTGTTTTCTGACTTGTACTAAAGTAGTCATATATTTATTATGAATTATTAAGCTGCAGCATTACCTAATTGTGATGAACAAATTACTAGTTTGTGGAATAGATTAATTTTAATTATGACAGAAAAATGTAATTACTATCTATTAAATAGCATTTTTCTTTCTACTGTCATATTTTTCATAAATAGATTTTCTTGCTAGGAAAAATCATGCAGATATAAGATATGATAATATAGCACTTGGAAACTGAGAAAATGTGTACAGTTTAATTTATAAGGACAACTTTTAGACAATTATTCATTACAATAAAATCATCAGATTAGAAAAGTAACTGATTTATGTACGATTATTCTAATTATCTTTTACTTGATTTACTACATTATATTGACCTTACATCTAAGGTAGCGCCTTCTAACTACCTGACCCTTTACTATAATAAAAATATAATTGGTACAGATGATGATGATGATTGGACTAGTATGGAAACTAGCAGCTTTGCCAAATGAATGAATTATATAAATTGGAGTGAGGAAGTGATGGTTTCTGGGAAGTTATAAGCAAGTGGAAGAATATACCAGGTTGATGGATTGATAGAATCAACATCATTAAAATGGCCATACAACCCAAAACAATCTATAGAGTCAATGCAATCCCTACTAAATTCCAATGACATATTTCACAGACCTAGAACAAACTCTCCAAAAATTATGTGAAATAAAAAAAAAAAAAAACCAAAGTAGCCACAGCAGTCTTGAGAAAGAAGAACAAGGTTGGAGGGATCACAATACCAGATATCAAGTTATACTACAAATCCACTGTACTCAAAACATTCTGGTACTGGCACAAGAACAGACATATAGACCAATGGAACAGAACAGAAACCCAGAAATTGACTCAAGCCATTATGCTCAATTACTATTTGACAAAAGAGGCAAGGCCATATGATGGATTCAAGACAGTCTTTTCAATAAATGGCATTGGGAAAATTGGACAGATACATGCAAAAAAAAAAATGAAATGAGACCATCAACTTACACAAACACAAAAAATAAACTCAAAATGGATAAAAGGCTTAAATGTAATTCATGAAACTAGAAGAAATTATTGGCAGCAAAATCTCTGACATCTCTCATAGCAACATGTTTACAGAAACATCTGAGAGGACAATAGAAACTCATGAGAAAGTAAACAAATGGGACTCTATCAATCTTTTCTTAGGGACTATTTTGCTGTGTTGTGGGGAGGATTAAGGGCAGAAATTGATCAGGTAGGACTTTGTAGGCCTTCAGTCTTCCTTTCTTCCATTCTTGAATGTCCATCAAACACCTCTCAAACCAGTATATTCTTGGATTAATTGCATCTATTGTGCTTGGATATAAGGATTTTTTTTTCCCCTACAATGATAAATTCAGTCCAAAATTTGAAAACTCTAAAACTAGTAGAATTATTTATCCTTTATTATTTTTGTCTTGCATACCTACAAAATGCATCTTACCTGTTTAAGGTGTTCCTTTTCTGCTGTATTTTGTCTACACTAAGAGATTAGGTGACCTCCAGTGTGGAAACATGCATTTTCTTTTTAATATATTTTTACTGATTTCAGGGATCGAGCCCACAACTGGGCATGTGCCCTGACTGGGAATTTAACCATGACTTCGAGATTCCTAGGTCAACACTCAACTACTGAGTTATGCCAGCTGGAAGGAAACATGCAGTTTTAACCTTGCATCCTCAAAAGTTATCCAAAAATGAGGCTCCAATGGGTGTTAAATAAAGGGTTGGCAATTGAAAGCATTGACGAATGCATAAATATATTTATATATAGCTCCATTACCCAAACTTCCCTCTATATTTCACTGATCATTTAAATTAATCCATATTCTCAGTACAGAATAGGGGATATTTTCTTAGCCATCGGTTTTAAATATATCCCTCAAAACACTGACAACTACATACTAGGATTGATTCTAGGATACTTGTTAATTAATTAATACAAAGCCTTAATTAAATACCAAATATAATTTCCCAAACAATTTATGTTGTATTCATAAATATATTTTGGCCTCTTTTCCTGAGAATATAATCAAATAATCCATGTTTCCTCACTTTCTTATGACTATTTAGATGAGTGTCTGAAATATGTGAGTTTTGCCAAGGTTTTCATCATGCATTTGGGTACTTTTAGTACTAAAATTCAGGAATAATTAATGTTTTTATTAATGCATCAAGAGAAGCATATTGGATTATTTATAGCCCTGGACTTTTTAGGGTTCTAACCTGTGTGACAGATTTTTGCATTTGTGCACTTCATACTAAGTGGAGCAGGTATTATCATACCATAGGGATTTCAACTTTCCTGGAGCTGTCAGAAAAGATGGGGTAATAGGCATAAATCACTTAGTAACCACCCTGTAGTGAGTTACATACAGATGATCAAAACAATTCAGAATAGATAATAGCAACTATCTGTAAGAGCTAAATTTACCTTCTTAAAAACAATGCTCAAGCCTATGGTTATACTACAGAAATTCAGAGATTATTATTCCAAAGTGCACCATCAGGATGAGAAAAAGAAAAATAAGTATTTGATCCCTACAGACTCACACACCCCCTCTGATACTTTCAAATTTATCACTTTTTAAATTATTTGGTCTCCCCTTACACTATAAATTGAGGACTCCTAGGTCTTGGGATCTGTAGTCACATGAGGTGAGAAGACAGGTAAACCAGTCTGTTTTTCTTGTAAAGATATTTATTTGACTCTCTATTTTACTAAGTTCCAGCTCTTATATTCAAATAAATGTGACAAAATTAATAAAATGATCTATATATCTCCATGAAACATTTGCAGACAGGGACATAGATTTAGAACTGTCCTTTTTAAAAACAAAAATAGTGCATTAACAATGAGTTTTGGTGAATTATTTATTACCCATATAATTTTACCTCCATCTTGCCTCTCTCTGTTTACCTTTCACTCATCCTTCAATTTTCTGCTCAATTTCTTCATTTCTCTAACAACATCCTCCACATGTTTATTTCAACTAATAAATCTTTATTTATTTATTTATTTATTTATTTATTTATTTATTTATTTATTTATTTTTAGCTCAGTAATAGGTTCACAGAAAAAATTAGTGGAAAGTATAGAAAATCTCCATATACCTTTGTCTATATACATGCAAGTCTCCCCACTATCAATACCCTGGCACCGCAGTGGTTCAAATTGCTATAACCAGTGAATCTTCATTAGTGTATTATTTAATTTTAAAATGTTAATATGCTTTATATGCTTAGGTGTAGTGATTTTTTTTCTGTTTTGAATTTATTCAGCTTGGTGTTTTCAGAGCCTTAAGACCTGTGTTTTCATGTCTGACATTAATTTGAGGGAAATTGTTAGTTATTTCTCCTTTAAATGTTGCTTCTGTTTACTTCTCTTTATTTCCTTCAGGTATTCTCATTGTGCTGATGTTATACTTTATGTAATTTCCCCAAAGTTCTTGAAAAAAAATTTGCTGCTTTTTTCCCCCCTCAGTCTCTCCCCGCTCCCCCTTCTGCTTTGTAGTGTGTGTGTGTGTGTGTGTGTGTGTGTGTGTGTGTGTGTGTGTGTTTCTTTGAGAAGACTGCCATATCCTCAAGCTCAGAGATTCTTTTCTCAGCAATGCCCAGGCCACTAATGAACTGATAAGAGGCATTCTTTATTTCTGATAAAGTGCTTTTGAACTCTAGAATTACTTTTTAAAATTCTTTTCTTAGAATTTCACTTTCTCTGAATTATCCATCTGTTCTTGCTTATTCAATGATTCTTTTTTATTGATTTTTAGACAGATAGGAAGGGAGAGGAAGAGAGAGATATATTAATGGGAGAGCAGGACATCACTCTACTGCCTTTTGCAAGCCTCCCACAAGGAATAGAGTCTGCAACCTAGGCATGTACTCTAACTAGAAATGGAACCAGCAACCTTTTGGGCAAATGATAAAGCCTAACCAACTGTGCCACTCCAGCCGGAGCTATTTGCTTCTTCCATCAAGTGCTTATTTTATTAATTATAGTTTTTTAAATCACTATTCTGATTATTCCAACATTTCTGCCTTGTCTTACTCTGATTCTGACACTTATTCTATCTCTTCAAGCTGTGTTTTTCCCCCTTTTTTCTATTTAGTATGCCTTGTAATTTTTGTTGAAAGTTGGACATAATGTATTGAAAAAAATTGTTTTGTTTCCATTTTCTTTGTGTCAGAGTATTTTTTATTCTCTTTTGATCTCTTCATTGACCTATTGATTGATTAGGACTGTATTGTGTAACTTCCACATATTGGTGTGTTTCCTTGTTTTTTTTCATTGTACTGCTTTCTAGTTTTATATCGTTGTAGTGGGAATAAAATAACACTTGAACTCTATCAAATGTTACTAGTGTTCTTATAAAAAGAGATTAGGACATCCAAAGAAAAATATCAGGGATGGAAACAAACAGAAAACAGTCCATGTTAAGAACACAGCAAGAAGACAGCTGTGTATAAGCCAAGGAAAGGGGCCTCAGGAGAAACCGAACTTACAGACACATTATTCTCAAATTTTTAACTACCAGACTGTGTGGGGAAAATCAGTAATTTACATCATCCAATCTGTGTTATTTTCTTAGTAGACTAGTAACAAATATAAAACAATTTTGTTTTGAAATTATTTAAAACATGTTTGTAGTATATGTTTTTAATATCCCATTCCCCCTTGTTTAACACAAGAGGCCTGGTGCACAAAATTCATGCACTTGAGGGGTTCCCTCAGCCCGGCTTGGGCCCTCTTGTAGTCCAGGAGCCCTCAGGAAATGTCCAACTGCCAGCTTAGGCTCATTCCACATGTGTATCCTTAGTGCTGCTGCAGAGGCAGGAGAGGCTCCCACCACTGCTGCTGTGCTTGCCAGCCATGAGCCTGGCTTCTGGCTGAACAGAGGTCCACCTTGGGAGCATACTGACCACCAGGGAGCAGCTCCTGCATTGAGTGTCTGCCATCTCTTGATCAGTGCAGGTCATAGTCAAGTAATTGGTTGAACAGCCTTAGCATATCATTAGCATAGTGGGCTTTGATTGGTTGAATGGATGATAGGATGACCAGACACTTTGCATATTAGACTTTTATGATATAAGCTTTTCCAATAGAATAGCAACTTCAACCCTGGAGATAAGTATGCACTAAAATAACTATTTGTGTTTTTATTATTGAGAAAATATAAAGATACATATTATTTTCTGATTGAATACCTGAGAGTAATCAATACTTTAATATTGGGATTATTATGCTCTATAGTCAAAACACATTCTATATAAAGGTTTTAATATGCAACAATCCCTTCTAACTTTATTAGTTGTACAGAGTCTAATTGCATATATGTCATTACAGGAAATCTAATGTTTGGGTTGTCCATTTGTTCACACTAATTTGGGTGAAAACACTGAGGAAATATTTTCTTAATGAGAACACAGACCACACAAATTTTATACACATTCTATAAAATTTGTAAATCCTCTTGATTTCAATTTATTTTAGAAATTCCTGAATATTTCCTGAACATTGGGTATTTTTTTCCCTGATATTCAGAATATGTTCATAGGTTTCCTTACTTTTATCAGTTCACTTATTCTTAAAAACAATTGATTCATAGTGCCTGTATTGATTAATAATCCAGAAGGCATTTTTACTCAAAACATTCCCACAAGATCTATAAATCTGTATTCCAGAGAGAGAGAAAAAATCTATTAGGTATTCTGTGGAGAGGCAAAACAGCCACTGAAACTGTTTCTCTTATATTTTAACTCTTCAATTATGAATGAAAAGCAAGTCCCTTTCAGTAAAACTTTCAATATTACATGATTTTTAGGTTTGTATTTCTGTACAATCCTTATACAGATTTTATAAGACCATACTTTAAAAAACAAGAGAATTCTCAGTGTTTCTTAGTTAGTTCCTACTTGCCCTTTTTGTGCATGTGTGTGCATGTTTATGTATGCTTGTGTGTGTGTGCATGTCCCTGTTTATTCAGCCATGACCGTATAAACATATTTAAATTAGGAGTGGTATTGAAATTTGTGGAGGAGTTGCAGTAGTCTATGGATTGCCCACTGTATTTATGCTCACATTGCTCAGATTTTCATCTACATCCTCCATCTCTACATTAATGAAGACTGCTCATACATAAGAGGTATAAAAATAATCATTTGATGGGAAAATGCTATAAATTTTTGAAAAAGGTTGCTTAGTTCATTTATTAAAAATGATGCCTAAAATTATTAATGAACCTTAATATTAAGGTGGAACAATTTATATCATTTATTTGGCTTAGAACAATATTAACTTATTTTTTTTTAAACCTTCAGTAGAAAAAATGTAATGGGGAGTCTGCTATTAAAATTTTTTGTTCTCAATTATAAATCAACAATTGAATGGCACATAATATATATTTAGTCTTAAAAAGTAATAATTAATTGAATATTATCAGCAAACATAAAGATATTCCACTACATTTTTTCATTAGCAAAAAAAATATGATAAGTACGCTTAAAATTTTTATGAAATTGAAAAGGCAATTAATTGCAATACATTAAATTAAGGTAATTCTTTATTCAGAAAAGTGTTTTAAAATATAAATTTGCAAATGAACTAAAATTCATGGTAGTAAAATTGAAAATTTACCCAATCTACATGTCAAAAATCTCTTTTAAGTTTTATAAAGGAAAATTACAAGCATGTTGTCATGCCATTTTTTTACAGTAAAGCCAGGAAAGAGTCTGAATATTTTATCTGTAATAATACTCAAATAACATTATTCAAATTTTAAAAGAATGAACTACATCTTTATATATCAATATGGATAGTTCTCTACAATAGAAGGTAGGTGAAGAGAAGATGCAGATTTATTCAAATATATTTATCAAGTTATTAAACATAAAACAAAATAATTTTTATGACAATTATTTTTATTTATAAAAATAAAAATTGTGGGCTGGAGAAAAGAAAATGTGTAAGGCAAACTCTGCAGTGGTGGAAACATCGCTGTCTGTTATACTATCCTTTACAGTCATCTCCATTTTAAAAATTTTTGATCAATTAACAGAAAGGAGAGAGAGATGAGAGAGAGAGAGAGAGAGAGAGAGAGAGAGAGCGAGCGCATACTAGTCATTATTTGCAGGAAAGAAAAGTTTCTACCTTCTAACATTTCTTAAGAAAATTGTCATGAATCCTTTATAGAAAATAGGCAGAGTTGCTTGATAATGTAATCAGAGAGTCACAGACAATCAGAAACAACAGCAAACATTAATGATAATGTAAGTCAACCCAATTATTTTTTAAGTAACAAGATTAAAACCCATGGAATTTAAAATGTGCACAATTGCTCAAAACCCATACTTTTTCAACCTTTCTACCCCAAAAATAGTGGATTTCACTTTTGATTTGAACCTGTTATGTTATAAACAACATTTTGTTGACATTCATGTATAAAAAAAAATTGAAATTTTCAAATAATTCCAGTATAATGAGTAAACCACTAAAAGGAGTCTAAGTACACTGAGGATGATTTATCTTCCAGAAACAGTCTGCTGTCTGACTGTTCGCCTTGAACTGCTTACCTTTCTCAGGGTTTGGATGCAATTCCTAACATAAAACAAGATGTCATCAGAAATGATGCTATGTGCCTTGAGCAAGATGCTTGAGCAAGAGAAAATCTGATCACAATGCCAAACTTGTGAGACACTGGGAAAATAGATATGTTTGATTAAAACAAATAAAATATTCTATAAAAATACCAATATTTGTGAAAAGGTCCTTCTGGACAAAAACTCATCCTTCATATTCCTGGGCCCAGAAGCTGAGCTCTCATCAAGCATAAGCAATTTGCCTCTCAAGCCATGAGAGGAAAGAACTTATTTAAGATCCACCAACAACATATTTGGACTTTATTACTTCTTGCCCTTCTGGGAAGGCTGTTTCAATTCAAAGTAATATTTATTCCACACACCACATGACATATATATATATATATTTTTCGTTTTCAAATTGAGTTTGTGAGTAATTCTAGTCTCCAAGACCCATCTGAATGGCTTTTAAGTTAAAGGGATATCTGAGATTCAAGACTAACCAAGGATCTCAATGAAACAACGTAACTTCAGAGGAAAATAACAGTTAAAATAACAAATTGTCTGCAATAAGGACAGTAAAAGAATAGCCTAAGACTCATGGGAGAGAACTGAGCCTGTGGTAATGAAACTACTTTGTCTATTGCTATAAAACTGTTCAGTGAAATCCTCAGCTCTCACTGCCCTTATTGCCTGTAACAGGGTCAAGAAATGTCTGCTATAAAAAGTAAGTTCTCATTATGTTTTATCAAATACAATACACATGCTAAAGAACCTTTAGAAAATATGAAGACAAAGTTTTCAGTAAAAACATTTAAACCTTAAAAAATTATGTAGTTGAATTCTTTATTAAGATATAACTGCAGTATATTTAGGATATGCTCTTAATTAAAACTCTAGCTACATAAATCTCAGCTGAGCTTCTTATGTTTCCAAGTTGAGCTTTGAATGAAAACATTTATTTGCCTTTATAAGAGTAATCTCTATAGACCAAATGCTACTCCAAAAAATCTAACAAATGAATTCATGATACTTGTTAAAAAGTGCAATGTGTGTCCCTTTCACAATGTCTTAGGTGTATGTTTTTACAAGAAGTAATCAAATATATTGTGTGTGTGTGTGTGTGTGTGTGTGTGTGTGTGTGTTTTACAATTTCCACTTAATTTTTCATAGAACTAGTTTTATTAATAACCTAATATGTGTAAAGTGCTTTCTATAAAAAGCTTGATTTTTAAAATGTTACTGCTGAGAAAGAAGAGAATTATTAATGTTCTAAAGATATTTTAATCATGAGAAGTCCTCAGGGTATTATTTACTTTGCTGGAAAAAAAAGTTATTTGTTAAAAGATGCTCTAATGACCAAAAACCATAGGGCTCTTAAAAATATGTGCACCGATTTTTTTCTCAGCCATTGAAACTCTAATAGGTTCTCAGTTTAATTTACATGCTTGCACTTCCAATGCCCTCATTCTGTTGAACTTGTGTTGCCCTCTCTAAAATGGAGGTAATAATTTTGGTATCTTCTTTCCTTTTGTTCATGTAAAGACTAGGTCACAACTTATAACATCATTTGCTTTTATTTCCAGATTTTGTAAAGATAAGATTTTCCATATCATGCTCTATTTTACTTTGCTCAGTATAATACATTTTGAGTAAATCTTCCTATTTTATTTAATATATATATATTTTTTTAATTTTTAAATTATCGTTGATATTCAATATTATTTTATAGTGGCTTCAAATATTCAACATAGTAATTAGATAATTATAAAATTTATACAGAGACCCAGTTGGCATCATACATAGTTATTACAATACTACCCACAATGCTATATTTTATATCCCCATGACTATTCTGTAACTACCAGTTTGTACTTAATACCTTTACCTTTTTTCACCCAACCCTCCAACTTCTCCTTCCATCTGGCATCATCAATTTGTTCTCTGTATCTGAATCTGTTCCTGTTTTATTTGTTTATTTTGTTTTTTAGATTCCACATTTTAATGGATGTTTATTTTCCTTTTAGAAAATTATCTCAGTCATTTTGTTCAGAAACTTATGAATTCTTTCCAACTCTCTATCCCTCTCTCTTCCTCTCTGTCAATTATATATATATATATATATATATATATAACATATTATAATTAATATAATGTAATGTATACAGGGGCTAAAGGTGAAAAATTATACAGTTCTAGAACATTATAAAATTCTCTAGGATGAACAAAAATCAGAGACACACTTTCTTGCTCATTTTTCTTAAATGAAATTATTTTATTTAGAACACATAGCTTAAATATTTATATTCATTTCATTTAGTGGTAGTTGTTTGTTTAGAAATCATTGGAAGATCACATCCATTGTCATCTATTTCTCCCAATTAATTTGTGCACTTGGAAAGGGGTCCCTCAGCCCAGCCTGCACCCTTTCACAGTACAAGAGATCTCAGGGGATGTCCAACTGCCGGCATAGGCCTTCTCCCCATGGGAAGCAGGCCTAATCTGGCAGTTAGACATCCTTAGTGCTACTGCAGAGGTGTGAGAGGCTCCCTCCGCTGCCACTGCACTCGGCAGCCATGACCCCACCAATGCACTATTGTGGCCAGGGAGGGACATGGGAGGTTGGCCAACTGGGGAGGGACTATAGGAGGGCTCCAGGGCATATCTGGCCTATCTTACTCAGTCCTGATTGTTAGAACCCCATCAGCAAGCTAACCTACTGGTCAGAGCATCTGCCCCCTGGTGGTTAGTGAAAATAATAGCAAGTGGTTGAACAGCCTTAGCATATCATTAGCATATTATCCTTTGATTTGTTGAGTGGCCAACTGGATGACCGGACACTTAGCTATTATATATTAGGCTTTTCTTATATAGGATACTAGCTTCAAGTGTGCAATCTAATTATTCAATATATATATTTATATTTACCATAATAAATTTAATTATTATTCATCATGTCACATAGTTACACATTTATTGCCTGTGATGAGAACTTTTAAGGTAGACTTAACAACTTTCAAATATGTGATATGCTATTGTTAACTATAATCACCATGCTATACATTGTATCTCCAAAGTGTATTTTTATTATAATTGGAGTATTGTACTTTTTTAGCACCTTCTGCCTTTAACCCTCACATCCCAACCCAATAACTGGCAACTGCCAATCTGTTTTCTGTTTTTATGAGTTCATTTGTTTTTATATTCTATGTATGTACAAGATCAGACAATATTTGTAGTTCCCTTTCTGAACTTTTCATTTGTTTAATGACCTCAAGATTCATTCATGTTATTGAATGAATAAAAAATGTCAGGATATCTTTTTTTGTGACAAAATAATAAGAATATTTTTCATTGTGTGTATATATACTACTTTTCTTTTTTTCCCCTTTTTTATTGACTGTATTGGGGTGACACTGGTTAACAAAGTTATATACTAGGTGTACCGGTTAATAATGCAGATTTTTTTCAATAGAGGGAGTTACTCATATGTTGATATATATTCAATTTGATATGTATGCTATTTTGTTGTATTGACAGCCAGCTTCAAAACTTCATATGTCACATTTGTTGAAGGTGTTAACATCATAGATATTTTTATGCTTAAAAATGTAGAATTTCATGCAAAAAAAAAAGCATTTGTGTGAAGTTTTAATTCATTACTTTATTTTGAAGAAAAATGCTGCTGAGTACTTCATGAAGTTTATGGTGAACATATTCCATCTCAAGATACTTGTGAACGCTGGTTTAAATGCTTTAAAAGTGATGACTTCAATGTGAAAGAGAAAGAACATCCAGGTCAACCAAAAAAAGTTTGAAGACCAACACAAGCATTATTTGATAAAGATGTGTGTCAAACTCAAAAACAACTTGCAGAAAGATTAAACATTGCTCAACACACATTTTCCGATCATTTACAAGCAATGGGTAAGATTTTAAGGGAAGGAAAATGGGTGCCACATCAACTGAACGAAAGACAAATAGAACACTGAAAAGTCATCAGTGAAATCTTTCTTCAAGCGCAGAAGGAAAGTCTTTTTTTGCATCAAATTGTGATTGGCGATGAAAATTGGATTTATTTTGAGAATTCCAAATGCACAAAATTATGGGTTGATCCAGGTCAACTATCAACATCAGCTGCAAGGCCAACTCGCTTCAGAAAGAAGACAATGCTTTGCATTTGGTGGGATAAGGAAGGTGTGGGGTATTATGAGCTTCTAAAACCAAGTGAAATCCTTAATAAAGATCACTACTGACAACAAATAATCAATTTGAACCACGCTTTGTTCATGAAATGGCCAGAATGTTCCAGAAGACAAGGCAAAGTAATTTTCCTTCATGATAATGCATCATCGCACACTTTAAAACCAGTTAAACACACACTAAAAGATCTTGCCTGTGAAGTATTAACCCACCCATTGTATTCACCAGACGTTGCTCCTTCAGATTATCACTTGTTCTGATGGATGGCACACATACTTTCTGAGCAGCACTTTAAAACATATGAAGTGGAAAATTGGGTCCCTGAATTGGTTTGCCTCAAAACAAGTTCTATTGGGACAGTAGCCACAAATTACCTGAAAGACGGGGAAATGTGTAGCTAGAGCTAGTCATTACTTTTAATAAAGCACTTTTGATGTTTCTCTTGAAATTATTGTGTTTTCTTTGATTACAAAATCTGCATTATTAACTGATATGCCTAGTAGGTGTCAGGTGCACAATTCTACAACACACCATCTGTACACTGCATTGTATGTTCCTCACCCCATGGTAAGTCTCCATCCATCACCACATATCCTGCCTATACCCTCCTCCATTTTCCCTTATACCTCCTTCTCCTCTCTTACTTATCCCCACCTCCCTTACTCTATCAATCATGGACACTATTGTCCATGTCCATGATATTTTCTTTTTTGTTTTTGCTCAATCCCTCCATACATCCCCATCCAGACCTCTCCTCACTCCATAGCTATCAGCTAACTGTTCTTTATGTCTGTCTCTGTTTTGCTTCTAAGTTTATTTTTTTAATGAGATTCTACATATGAGTGAAATTATATGGTATGTACCACTTTTCTCTATCCAATCATCCATTGCTGGAATTTAGGTTGACTCCATGTCTTCACTATTAAGAATTATGCTCTAATTAATATGGGAAGGCAGGTATCTTTTCAAGAGGCTGATTTCATTTCCTTTTGATATATTACCAGGAATGGGATTATTAGATCATTTGACAGTTATGCTTTTCATTTTTTTGAGTAAATGCCATACTCTTTCCCATAGTGGCTGTAGGAATATAAATTCCTAGCAACAGTAAACAAGGGTTCCCTTTTGTTCATAATCTATCCAACACTTTTTATAGATTGTTTTTCAGATACACTCATTCTAATAGGTTTGATGTGATATTCCTTTGTGTGTATTTTTTTAATCCTCATTCCAGGATATGTTTTTATAGAGAGGAAGATAGAGAGATACAGAGAGAAAGATCAATCTGAGAGGGAAACATGGCTGGTTGCTTCACACACATCCCTGGGCTTGGGATCAAACTACAACCTCTTTTGGTGGATGGGTCAAACAGCTGAGCTAACCAGCAGGAGCTCCTTTGTGTTTTCTGTTTTCCTCATGATCAGTGATGTTGAGCACCTTTTTATCTATTATATGTGTCTCCTGTTCTCCCAATTGACCCCTCCCCAGCCACTCCCATACCCTCAGGACAAGGCCCCCCTCCAAGTGTTTGTGTCCTTTGGTTATGCTAATATGCATGCATACAAGTCCTTTGGTTGATCTCTAATCCTCCCCCCACCCTCCCTGCCTTTCCTCTGAGGTTGGACTGTTTGTTCCATGTTTCTTTGTCTCTGGATCTATTTTTGTTTATCAGTTTATGTTGTTCATTATACCCCACATATGAGTGAGATCATGTGATATTTGTCTTTCTCCAACTATCTTATTTCACTTAGTATAATGCTTTCCAGGTCCATCCATACTGTTGCAAATGGTAAGAGTTCCTTCTTACCATTAGTATTCCATTGTATAGATGTACCACAGTTTTCTAATCCATTCATCTGATGAAAGTCACTTAGGCTGTTTCCATATCTTAGCTATTGTAAACCATGTTGCTATGAACATAGAGGTGCATATATCTTTTCTGATTGGTGTTTCTGATTTCTTGGGCTCTAGTCCTGGGTATGGGATCACTGGTTCAAATGGGAGTTCCATTTTTAGTTTTTTGAGGAAACTCCGTATTGTTTTCCACAGTTGCTGCACCAGTCTGCATTCCCACCAGCAGTGCAATAGGGTTCCTTTTTCCGCACATCCTCACCAGCACTTGTCCTTTGTTGATTTGTTGATGTGAGATGGTACCTCATTGTTGGGGGGGAAATCATTTTTTTTTTCTTTTTGTTAATTATACAATCAAAATAGTACTTTTTGAGATTAATGTTATCTATTTGAAGCCATTTTTAATGGACTGTATGGTTTACTTGGCATGTTTGCCAAGTAAACCTAAAGTGTATAATCATATCCTTTAGGCAACTTAAAGGATAGTGAAAATCAGTCCTTCCTCTGCTCTTACCCTATAGGAGACTATATTCCATATACATTTACTATTAGTTATACTTCGACTCGGGTAGAATATGGGTAATTTCCAGCTTATCTGCTATAAAATTCACATCTAACACAAATGTACACAAAAATGCATGCATTTTTGAATCATTATACTACTAAATACATGAACTTTGTATGTATAGATTTATAAATATTAAAAGTATTCAGATTAAATAAGATTTTTTAAAATATATTTTACTGATTTTTTACAGAGAGGAAGAGAGAGGGATAGAGAGCTAGAAACATCGATGAGAGAGAATCATCGATCAGCTGCCTCTTGCACACCCCCTACTGGGGATGTGCTCGCAACCAAGGTATGTGCCCTTGACCAGAATAGAACCCGGGACCTTTCAGTCCACAGGCCGATGCTCTATCCACTGAGCCAAACCGGTTTCGGCTAAATAAGATTGTTAACATCATTCATTTTTATTCGATTATGTATTCATTCATAAGTAACATTTAAATTTCAATCCTGGTAATATCTTACAAGTCTCTTCATTTTTACATGTTACCTACACCATAACCAATTCTGACATTTGGCTGAGCTTCACTGATTTTCACTTTGATCTTCTATTTTAGATCTAGTAGAATATTAAAGACATGAATCCTAAGCACAGAGTCTAAAATAATGTTGCTCAGAGATTTGCCTCCGTTCTGTCAGACTTTTAGAATAGCCTTGTACCAACCTGTTTGAGTGAGGAAAAAATGGAACAAAACAATATATCTTATGTGCCATTATTTAGTGGGAAATGTATTGAATGGATTTTTAACACACTAGTCTTAAAAATTTATATATATATATATATATATATATATATATATATATATATATATATATATATATATGGCTAACATGCAAAGTGTTCCTTCGGGAATTCGACCGGGAGTTCGATAGCTTGCTATGATGTTTGCTGACCACCAGGGGGTGGTACATAACAAAGGAAGGCTGCATCAGGCAGCCAGGGAAGGGAGGCCCTGGCGAACAGCCAGAAGGCCCGGATTGGCCCTGATCAGTGGCTAGCCCTAGGGACCCTACCTGTGCATGAATTTAGTGCACCAGGTCTCTTGTATATTATAATAGTAAGTCTTATTTTTTTTTCTTTTTTCTGTATGATGTTTGCTTCCACACATCAATAAAGTTAACTTAAAAAATGTATTGGGAGATAAAATGTTGGCCATCATATGAGTGAGGGTTGTATAATAATGGGAAAACTAGAATAATTCAGATAAAGCATCTCATTATTATATCATAGCAATTAGAGATCATATGTATATTTTGAATCCCTGTGCCTATAATAATACCTAAGATACCCTATGTATTCAAACAAATGTCATTTCTAAATAGTCAATCAATTCTTCTCTACTATGGAGATGGTATTAAAAGGAAATTTCTTTTAGATGTGCTCTCATGATGGACAGACTGGAGGGAGGTCTGTAGGTGTAAATGTCCTCTTTATAAAACACATTACTTATCTGTAATTAGTGGTTCTGAATTCATGCCCAGTTTTATTTTTCCTCTCCTGTTGATTAGATTTATAAGCCAGCATTCCTGATAAACCTTCCATTACTTTTTTTCATGTTCTAACTACAGTAGGTTTTCTTATGCTCATCCTATATTGACAGTAAGAAATCAAAACTGTAGAAAAACCTGATGTTTACCATTTCTTTTTATAAATGTTTCATTGTTTATAAATCACATGTATATATAACTTTTAAAATTATATTTAAATGAACATCACAAATCTTAATATACTCATCTATACTGATAAAAGGGTAATAATTAGACTGGACATCCTTCCAGACAAGCCTCAGAGGCCAAGTGATTAGGGGTGATCAGGCAGGCAGGCAGGTGAGCAGTTGAGAGCCAACCGTCCTGGATTGGAGAGTGTGCAGGCTGGGTTAGGGATGCCCCCTCCACCTGTGCATGAATTTTGTGCATTGGGCCACTAGTTGTGTTATAATTCAAGCAGCTGAAACAATATTCAATTCTGATCGCCCCTAACCACTCTGTCTGCTGAGCTGAAACAATATTCAATTCTGATCGCCCCTAACCACTCTGTCTGCTGAGCTGAAACAATATTCAATTCTGATCGCCCCTAACCACTCTGTCTGCTGGTCTGCTCGCCCCCAATTGCCCCCCCTCCCCCCTGCTGGCCTCATTGCCCCCAATTGCCCCACCTGCCATCCTGCTTGCTCCTAATTGCCCTCCCCTCCTGGCCTGATTGCCCCTAACCACATCTGCCTCGGCCCTGCCACCATGGCTTTGTCCAGAAGGACGTCCAGAAGGTCTCCTAGTCTAATTAGCATATTATCTTTTTATTAATATAGATAGAGGCCTGGTGCACAAGAGGGCTCGTCTGGTGTGCCCTGAAGGGGGTTCTGGATCTCTGGATCAGGGTGGGGTCCCTTTGGGGAGCGGGGCCTGGGGCAGTTTTCAGGCTGGCCACACCCCCTACTGGGGTTGTGTGCTGGCTAGGCAAGGGCTGAGGCCCATTTGGGGGCGGTTTGCAGGCCGGCCAAGCCCCTGGCTTTGTCAGGAAGGACAAAGTTTCCCAGTATAATTAGCATATTATTAGTATAGATTAGTATAGATGGCAGCTTATGACTTAATTGGCAGAATGAACTCAGAAGAGGACAATGATCCTCACAGGAGAAAGCAGTCCTGGTCAAGATGTTGTTTTGAGAACTCAGCCATGCTTTATCAGACTAAGGAGCCATGGATACTATAAGATAATAATTTTGTGCTATTTTAAGCCATTAAGTGTATGATAATTTGTTGTAGAAACAAAATACAGCTAGTACTGAATTCCCTGTTATTTTCATTTGCTTGTTCGGTTTTGGTTTCGGTCTGTGAACTTTTTCCCTTATTTTTTACAGTTTTCATTGTAGTATATAGAATTCTGGGTTGTTAATTGCTTTGTGTGTGTATGTGTGTGTATGTGTGTGTGTGTATTGTTCTTGTTGTAGTTTTTCCTTTCTTAGATTGTTCTCTCAGCACTTTAATATATTAATTGTGTTCTGCCTTAATTTTTTTTTTTAATGAGAAATTTGCTATAATTCCTATTTTTGTTTTTGTAGCTGTAGTATGTCTTTATTTTTTTCCTTCATGATTTTCTGTTCAATATTTGGATATGATATACTTTAGTTTATATGTTTATGATGGAGGTAGCATTGATATACTGTTTGGAGTTTTCTGAGCTTTTTTGATTCTTAAGTTTGGTGTCTGTCATAAATGTTGTTAAAACATTTGGCTAATATTTCTTTTAATATTTTTTCTGTATGGTCTCTTCCATAGTACTTTTACTTCTGAAATTTCAAATGTACTTAATTAGTCTGTTTGATCTTGTGCCACAGCCCCTGGATGCTCTGTTTTTAGTATTTTCACTCATTTTTACAGCTCTGTTCTACTTATTTATTTCAAATTACTAATTTTCAAGTTTACTAATTCTTCAGCTCATTTTAGTTTTCTGAGAGTTTACCAAAAGTTATTATTTCTCTCTGTTATTATGGCTTTTATCTTTAGCATTTACAATTGCTCTCTTTTCATAATTTCCACATCATATTTGATTTTGCCCATATTTTCCATTATATTTAACAAGTTAATTACAGTTATCTTAATTTTTTAGAAAGTTACAACATCTCTCATATCTGAATATGGTATTGATTATATCTTTGTATCTTATTAGTATGGTTTTTTTCTTACTTTAGTATCTTTCACAATTTTTTTTTTAAATGGAAAGTTGAAACTTTAGTCGCTAGTAGAAACTGAAGTAAAGAAATGTTCTTTCTGGAATGGGCCTCATTGATGTGTTTCAGTTAATATAGCTAGGAGTTGGGGTGGATTTGAGACTTTTATTGTGTTTACCCACTCTGCACTATACACTTCCAATTCCTGCCATATCTGTTGCTTATGGTAGGGGTTGGATTGCCAGAATCATGTCTATTGGACTCAGCTTTAGTTCTGACAGTTGTGCTTGTTTATCTCTGATCCCTTTCCCTTAGTGATTACTGGAAACTTGTTAGCTTGGTGATATAGAATGTTGGTGAGTTGGGGAAAAGATAGAATATTCTCTGATGTTTTCTGAACAAGCATCGGCCTTCAGCAGTCACAAAGTCCCTAGGTATGTGAATGTGACTTTTATACAATTTTTCTGCCCTGTCCTATACTCTAATTTTGAGCCCAGGTTATTTTCTTGCCCTTTCCCCAGGATAATTGTTTTATCCTGTTTCTTTACCCAAGCAGCACTGAATTTTCACCAGTGGCCTTAGGGCAAAAATATGTGTAGTCCTATCCCAGTTTATTAATTATTCGGTGCTGGGATAGAGACAGTGAGAGGGTTCATCCTGAGATTTGTGCCCATTCTATATAGCTTCTCTTCTCCTCCGCTGGGTCACCAAAACAAAAATTTATGTAGGTTTCTCTCTTAATTATTTATGTGTGCCCAGCAACAGAATCTATAGCAGATGGCAATCACTACAATATCTATAGCCTCCCTCCTCAAAAAAAAAAATTTTTCCCCACAGTAGCTTCTATAACTTGCATTTTGCAAGCTTCTTAATATGCAAAGATGCAGATCCCCAGTGAGTAATCATGTTACTTTTCTCCCTGCCTGCATTTGTCTCCTCTTAAATTTGTGGCCAGTTGGTTAATAAAGAATGTCTTTAATATCAACTTAGTTTGGCTTTTATTATTACTATTGTTATTTTAAGTATGTGAGTGACATGCCTTGCAACTTTCTATGTCCTGTAAACAGTAAACAGAATTGCCATTTTTGTTTCAGACACATTTATTTTTCATTACATGTTATTTTTGCTAAAACATAATGTACTTCTGTTATTTTACATGAAATAAATTGTATTTAAATGTTCTCAGTTTAAATTATTAGTCTACACTAATAAAAGAGAATCATGCAAATTGACCATCCCTCCACTATGCCCACCAGCCAATCAGGAGTGAGTATGCAAAGATGGTGGCAGCTACAGAGCTGTTGCAAGCAGGAGGCTTGGTTTGCCTCAGCAATGGAGGAAGCCAAGCTTCTAGCTGGTACTGGCCTCTGCTCAAGGAGTGGTTGGGGGCCTGGATCTCCAGGGGGTGTGGTTAGCCTAAAAACCTTTAGTCCCTTACCCAAGCTGGACATACCCCCATGGAGTAGGAGTCCCCACTGCGGGGTACAGCCAACCTGCAAACAGCCATCAGCCCCTAACCCAGGCTGCTCAGGCACACTAAGGTGACTCCCACCCTGAAAGGGGGTGTGGCCAGCCTGAAAACAGTCCTTAACCCCTCACCCAGGCTGGCCACCCTCCCATGGGGTGAGGATCCCTGTTGGGGGCATGGCCAGCCTGAAAACAGCCCTCAGCCCCTCACCCAGCCTGGACAGGCATGCAACTGGACACCTCACCTTGAAGGGGATGTGGCCAGCCTGAAAACAGCCCTCAGCTCCTCACCCAGGTTGGCTATTCCCCCAAAAGAGACCCTTACCCCTTGAGGGCATGGCTGGCCTTCAAACCACCATAGACCCCTCACCCAGGCCACCCCATGCCCCAAGGGAAACCCACCCTTATCTGGAACACTCTTCAGGGCAAACCAGCTAGCCCCTCCCTACCCATGCACCAGGGATCTATCCTATCTAATAAAAGAGTAATATGCTAATTAGACTGGGAGACCTTCCAAGATACCTTCTGGACATTCTTCTGGACAAAGCCATGATGGCGGGGCTGAGGTAGAGGCAGTTAGAGGCCAAGAGGGGAGGACAGTTTGGAGAAGGTACAGGCCAGGCTGACAGACACGAATTTCATGCACATATATATAGTTACAATGCCCCCCCTCCCAAAAAACAAAACAAAACAAAAGAAAACCTCTTAAGAGATTGCTTAAAATATAGCTGTAAGAGTATAAAGCAGTACTGAAACCAAAATGTTTTTAGAATATGTACTGTAGACTTATATGGGGATCAAGGAATACCCCAAGTAAAGGAGCAGATCTGTTTGTTTGTTTTTGAGTCTTATCTGCCCAACAGTACTTCTGCTTGAAAAGGAGTGAGACTTTGAAAACATGTTGATGATTTTAGCAGTTCTCCAACAATAATTTCAGCAACCTCATGAAATTCTACATCTCTTTTAAGATCTGTAATTTAAAGTTGCTCTCATTTTCCATTATACTTGCACGGTAATGTCAGGTGTTCTGTACATCTAAGATTCAGTAATGATTGACATTCAAGGTCCAGGTGGAATAAATGATAATGGTAAGTGGTGAGCACTGTTTGGAGACTTCTTTTAAATAGTTAGTGTATTAGTAAACATTTGCTCAATGAAACAATTTTTCTTTTTAAAGAACTTTCTAACTCTTGAGACTTGGATAATGAATGGTTAGATAACGAACAACTCTGTAAACTAGAGTTTTAATCAGTGGTAACAAAATTGATGTTATTTTGTGTTGTATGGTTCAGAATATTTTCCTTTGAAAAGTGTCCTGTATGATATCATCTGTGTGTTTATGTGTAAATATATAACTATGCAAACCGCCACCCCCCACGCACATACAGGTTCTATCCAATTGCCATAATCAGTTAATTAGCCAATTAAGATCCTGTGTATCACATTTATAAAATGGTAATGTATATGTTAAGAGAAATGTGATATTTCGCTCTAATTCTTGTCTTAATGAATTCCATGGTTAATCCCCAATGACTCATCTGTCAGGAAGTGTGAGATTCAAAACTGTTCCTTTTGTTGCCTTTCACTCACTGTGAAAACAAAGGAAATACCAATCCCTTTTGCACATTCATCAAAACTATGATCAGGCTGATTAAAATGCGTATATACTGCAACTTATGTTTTATCTGCAGTCCAACAGAGATACCTGAATTATTTGACTCTCGTTAACACACTGTTCCCATGCCTTCTTTACTATTGTTGATGCTGTTACTGGCATCTAATTAAACAAGCACAACTGGAAATTTTGTATGCACATTTCCTCTCTATGTCTCTCTGATATAATTTAAAACCTGTCTTCCTACCGGTAATGTACTCCTCAGGCATAGCATAGGGCAGAATGGTACTTTAGTGGTGTTCTGCTCTGTATTACCATTGTGTGAGGAATCTTACACATTTTACAAATTTAAAAATCTTACACATTTTTAAATGTCAATACTTTCTATTTGTTGTTTTTTTTACATTTCTTTTAAAGAATTTGCTACTTGGTACAAATATGCAATTTATAAGGATACATACACTACATATAGGAATACAAAGCCATATACCAAATAGCATTTCTCTGAAACACACAATAATCCTATATAATAAACCCTAATATACAAATCAACCAAATGACTGAACACTGAGAGAATGACCAGTTGCTATGATGTGCACTGACCACCAGAGGGCAGATGCTCAACAAGGGGAGTGCAACTCAGCCAGAAGCCAGGCTCATCACTGATGAGAGCACAGGGGAGGAGGTAGCCTCTCTCGCCTCTGCTGGAGGCAGATAGTAAGGTGCATCAAGGGGCATAGGACAGACTAAGAGTTCTCCCCCCCCCCCCCCGCCCAAATCGAGTGAATGATTTTCATGCACCAGGCCTCTAGTGCCAAATAAAAATCTTATTTAAATTTTCAAACAGGGTCTTTATGTGTATTTTTTTGAATTGATGTAACATTGGTTTATAATATATAGGTTGAAAGTGTAGGGCAATATTATCAAACATCCATATGAACTACATTGTGCTCTTCACCAAAAATCTACTTTCCATTCATCACCATATAATTGACCTCTATTTCCTGTTTTGCTCTTCCACTCCAATTACCCTCTGATAATTACCAATGGGTTGCCTCTATGAGTTTGTATTCATTTGTTTTGTTGGTTTGTTCATCTGCTTTGTTTTTCTTTTTGTATTCCACATATGAATGAGTTCATATAATACTTGTCTTTTTTTCTGATTTATTTAACATATGCTAATAGTCCATCTATGTTGTCACATATGGCAGGACTTCATATTTTATGGCAGAGTAGTATTCAATGTATATGTCTGTGTTATATCATCTGTCCAACAGTGATATCCGATTTATTTGAATCTCCAAGATTCCTCAGTCTGTTTCATGTTTCTGTGTCTCCGGATCTATTTTGTTCATCAGTTTATTTTGTTCATTAGATTCCACATATGAGTGAGATTGTGTGACACTTGTCTTTCTCTGACTGACTTATTTCACTTAGCATACTACTCTCAAAAAGTAAGAGATTTTTTTTTTTTTTTTTTACTGCTGCGTAGTATTTTATGGTGTAAATGTACCAGCTTTTTTCTCCTCTCATCTACTGAGATGTCTGAAAGTCAAGGCCAATTAAAACACAGTGGCCTTTTTGTCAATACACTGAATCTCCAAAGCCACTCTGCACCTAGACTAAAGTACCAGAAGCAGACGCAAGGACTCAAGCACAACAATCCCATGGTATACTGCACATGTGTGCACTTCTGTAGCCAAAATATGATTGACGTAACTATTGTCAGGAAGTCTTCTTTGTCTCTGTGATAATATACAAGTTACTGACCAGCTAGTGTGCTGGGTTGTGAAGAAGCTGGAGAGATAGAGCTGAGAGCTGGTACTGCTCTGGGGTAAAACTAAGAGCTCACAGAGATCTCAGATATAGCTACCATATTAATCAGCCAGTGTGCTGGAGAAGCAGGCAGGCTCAGAGAATGTGGTTACCAGGTGTACTGCTGAGCTAGAGAGACAGGAGAAGATACTGAGGCAGAGAGCTCTGGTGCCATTACTATGTGAGGCGGTGAAGCTTGGGGGCAGTGTGCCACTGCTCAGATAATAACTGTGAGTACAGACTGCTACTACTGAGTTGGAAAATATGTGTTTACCAGCTGGTGTATGACCGCCTGTACAGGACCTACGGTGAAGGACTGTTTTGTCTGATTGCTATATGGCCACTGGCTTCTGCAACAAAGACTCACTCTTATACACCCACAACTTTTCATGGCTTCTCCATCTAAGACCTGGTGTCTTAGGAGGTTCAGCCCCAAGCAGAGGGACTCAAACCCAACACCTATACCTAGTGAGTAGAGGATAAAGGAGGAACTTGAATTAAGATCCCAACAGTTAGTACCGTGGGCATGGTTCGAGAAGGAACCTGCCCTGGCAAAGAATTAGAGGAATTCACGGACTCAGAAATCCAGAGCTGTGCAGTGCTCTGGCTGTGCTCTAGCTGTCTCTGACATCTGCCAATGGGCAATTGGGCTGTTTCCAGATCTTAGCTATTATAAGTTGTATGAACATAAGGATGTATACATTCTTTCTGGTTGGCTTTTAGGTTCCTTAAGATATAGTCCTAGGAGTGGGATCACTGGGTCACATTGCAGTTCCATATTTAACTTTTTAAACTCCACTACTGTTTTTCATAATGGCTGCACCAATCTGCATTCCCACCAGCCATGTACCAGGATTCCCTTTTCTCCACATCCTCGCCAGCACTTATCATTTGAGATTTGCTAAATGTTTTCTTTTAAATCTTCATTCACTTTACTTCACTTAAGATTTCTCAATTACTCTACTAGAGGACAATCTAGAACCACTTAGCTCCTGTACACCTACAAATAGAAAATAGAAAAGGAAAATATATCCAAGAAATATGAAGTTTTTTTTAAATCAAAATCAACTTCTTCATTCTATTAGTTTTTAAACTACAGAATTTGAAATGAGGATCGTTGAGAGTAATGTCCTTTGTATTTGCTTCATATCTATGTAGCATTTGGTTCAGCACCATAAACAGCTGGAGATGTATTATTTATTTTTTTGATTGCTCCCCCACTCTTGTTAACTAAAATAATTTAACTGAAGCATTGGTAATTGTGGAAGCAGTCCTATATAATAAAAGTCTAATATGCAAATTGTCCCCTCTAGGAAGTTCGACTGCTTGCTATGACATGTGCTGACCACCAGGGGGTGGTGCAGAACATGGCAGGCTTTGGCAATGCGGCACTGGCAGCAGTGGAGGCCCTGCTAGTCCCAGTGGACCCCTAGGAGAGTTAGGCTGCAGTGAGATGGTAGAGCAGGTAAGCGGGCAGTGCCAGGCCAGGTGGGTGTGAGCAGGGGCCCAATAGCCTCACACATGGCAACCAGCAGTGGTGTCAGGGGCATGGGACTGCTCCCAGCAACTGAGGGAGCCAGGCAGGGAGGCCCAGACCCGATCATTCACCCCACAGGTGGGATGGTGGAACAGGTGAGAGGGCAATGCCAGGCCAAGGCAGGGTGCCAAGCAGGGCTGCAGGGCTGCAGGGCTGCGATGCTGGGGGCACAAGCTGGGGCCTGATCTCCACAGGCCACCCTGAGGGACCCCATCAGTGCACAAATTTGTGCAATGGGCCTCTAGTTTGGATATAATCACATTTCAATTATTGTTGTGGTATAACTGTAAATTACCCCCATCTGATGCTTCTAGAGGGAACAATATGTATCTGATCTTGCACAATTGTAAGAATGAATTAGTTAAATAAATTCTGAGGGTGAAATCTTAACATCTGGTTTTCAGAGTTTGGAGGAAAGACATTCAAATATATTATTTATGTAGTTACAACTTGGTGTCAACCTTTTGGAGGCAAGATTTTAGGATGAATTATTCTTATTTCATGACAGAATAATAAACTCTAGCTACAGAGATACAGTGGTGCCTCGCATAAAGAACGCCTCGCACAGCGAACGCTGCACACAACGAACTTCATTTCATGATTCATACAACGAACTTCATTTCACACAACGAAGTCGCCCGAGCTTCCACGACCGCTTTGCTCGAGCTTCCACAACTGCTTCGCCCGAGCTTCCACGATCGCTGCCGATGTATTGCATCCTTTCGCGCAGGCACTGCAGGCAGTCGTTAGTCACTGCGCTTAACTTAAGCACGTATCGCGGCAATCGTTCTTCATTATGAATTAAATCATGCACGTATCACGGCAGTCGTCCTTTTAAGTTAAATTCAATATTTTTTTTATATCATGGCTTCTAAAAAAAGCAGGAAGGTGATTTCTGTTGAAATGAAACAGGAAATAATTAGAAGGAGTGAATGTGGGGTAAAACAGTGTGACCTCGTCAAAGAGTTTGGCCTCAGCAAGACCACCATTTTCACCATTTTGACAAATAAGGATGCAATCAAATCAGCCAAAGTAGCCAAAGGAGTATCAAAACTATTTCATGAAAAACATAGGTCTTCAATCCACGAGGAAATGGAGAGGCTATTAGCGATTTGGATTAAGGACGGGCAGGTGAAAAGTGATGTAACAACCCAAGATATTATCTGTCACAAAGCCAAGAGAATTTATGACGATCTAAAGAAAAAGTCCCTGGAAGTAGCAGCAATCAAGATAATGAAGAAGAATTCAAAGCCAGCAGGGGGTGGTTTTTTAGATTTAAGAAAAGGTGTGGAATCCACAGCGTTACTATGCATGGTGAGGCTGGCAGTGCTGACAAGAAAGAAGCAGAAAAGTTCTCTATTAACTTTCAAAAATGTATTAGGGATGAAGGATACTGCCCACAACAAGTGTTCAATGCCGATGAAACGGGTCTTTTCTGGAAAAGAATGCCGAGCAGAACCTTCATTACAAAAGAGGAGAAGAAATTGCCAGGACACAAAGCCATGAAGGACAGACTTACCCTTATGTTTTCGTCTAATGCCAGCGGAGACCTCAAAATCAAACCTCTATTGGTTTACCACTCTGAAAATCCAAGAATTTTCAAGAAAAATAACGTTATTAAGTCCAAACTGCCCGTCCATTGGAAGTCCAATCAAAAAGCCTGGGTGACCCAAGTTATCTTCAACGAATGGATTCTGGAAACCTTTGCTCCTGCCGTGAAGAAATTCTTGCTGGAAAAAGAACTTCCGCTCAAAGCCCTTCTGATACTTGACAATGCGAAAAGTTCGTTATGTGAAACGCGTTTTCTCACCCAAAAGACCTAGAGGAAATATTGCAGGAAAATTATCCTTTTATCAAGGTGCAGTATTTGCCACCAAACACCACATCCATTCTTCAGCCAATGGATCAGCAAGTTATTGCGAACTTTAAAAAACTCTACACTAGAGCCCTCTTTAATAAGGTGTTTGAAGAATGCGAGTTTGGTGGAGACAATATGACTGTCCGAAAGTTTTGGAAGGAGAAATTTGATGTCCTTATGGCAATACGACTTATACAGAAGGCCTGGGAAGAAGTGTCACAAAGGACCCTCATTTCTGCTTGGAAGATGCTTGTGCCTTCGTGGACCCAGGAAGAAGCAGTAGTTGATGACACAGAAGTGGTGAAGGACATCATCACAGTGGCCCAAAGGTTGGAATTAGAGGTAGAGGAAAAGGATGTAGAGGAGCTTATTGAGGAACATGAAGAAGAGCTGACAACTGAAGAGCTCCAAGCACTTCTGGTCCAGCAACAGGACAATGCTCAAAGGGAAGCGTCATCTGATAACGAGGAGCAACAATCAAACAATCAACCAATCCCAACTGCTGACATCAAGAACATCCTGGTCAAATGGAAAGCAGTTCAGGAGTTTACCAATGCCCACTATCCGGATTCAGCTGAAGCAAACAGGATCAACGATCTTTACTCCGATACTCTTGTCCGTTATTTCTGGCAGATGTTGGAGAAAAGAGAAAAACAAATGACTTTGGACAGGTTTTTCATGAAACCATCGGCCAAAAAGCAGAAAATGGATGAAGATGTGCAAGATTCGGTAGACTCTACTTAGTCTGTCTTAAAATTAAAAAAATGTGTGTGTGTTTTTTTTTTAAATTATGTTTTTTAGATGTATAACAAAAAATTTATCTTTTTTTATGTCATCTTAGCATATTTTATGCTACAGAACGAATTATTTTTTTTAACATGTATTGTTATGGGAAAACGCGTTTCACATAATGAACTTTTCGCATAACAAACTTGCTCCTGGAACTAATTAAGTTCGTTGTGTGAGGCACCACTGTACTACATAAAGGTCTCTCTCTATACATCCCTGTGTGTAGTTTATTAAAATATGTTATAGCAGAACAATGCCATTTAAATGGCTATATAAATAATTCTTTAAATATTCTGTAAAAGATAGGAATATAATAGTAAGCAATATCTCCAAAAATTAAAATAGATTTATATGTACTTAACTAGGAATCTATTCATGATATATCTTTAAATTAAAAATTAAGTTGTTTAATATTATGTATGATATTGTTTTATTATAAATGTATTAATTACATGGATGAATATTTATGCATAGAGATACAGTTTTATGACCTGGGTGAGGGAATGCATCAAATTACTAGTAATAGCCACTATGAGGTTAGTACTTGACAGATCAGGCATAGGAATTTTCCTAACTTAGAGAATTTAAAAAGGAAAATGCAGGAATTTAGATGATTTTTACTATTTGGTAATTTCCCATCCTTTCTATAAAAATTATGTAATTTTAAAAATAAAAAATCTGCCCTAACCAGTTTGACTCATTGGATAGAACCTCGGCCTGCAGACCGAAGGGTCCCAGGTTCAATTCCCATCAAGGGCATGTATCTTGGTTATGGGCATGTCCCCAGTAGGGAGGTGTGCAGGAGGCAGCTGATTTAAATGTTTCTCTCTCACTGATGTTTCGGACTCTCTGATCCTCTCCCTTTCTTTCTGTAAAAAAAAATCAATAAAATATATATTAAAAAAATAAAATAAAAAATAAATCTTTCCCAGTTGTGCTTTCTTGGTGCTAGGTAGTAATACAAAAGTTTTAGCTTTGTGTGTAGATGTCATCTATTAGTGTTGATGACTGACTAAGCAAATACATTCCACACACCTTTTCTTGGAATTCTGATCCGATTTTCAACAATGCAGTGGATTAAATAGGATAGTCATTATATTTCCCCTCTTCCAGCACAATCTGACAAATCCAGGCTACCAATGCAATTCTGTTTGATGAGGTCATTTAGGGTCCCATCTTGCCCATTCCATATTGTTTTCTTCAACAAAGTCAAAATTGGGTGGCTGCATATCTTGATGAAGAAGGAGAGGAAGCACAAAGAAACAGTTTCCTGTAGGTAGGGGAGACCCTCAGGCAGGAACATGTCATTTTTGCTGTCATTCCATTGCTGATAACTTTGCACATGACCACGCATGTATAAGTATAACCTTTTTCTTACTGTGCCCCCTAGACGATCATATAATGTTTCATGCATTCATTTTCATTTCAATATAATCTTGAAAATTTGTTATTTGTGCCAAAATTTATTGCAATATCTTGGAGTGGATGACTCTATGCTTTACTTAGATTCCAACTACCACAGCATGACAAAGTACTATATTTTGTCCAATAGGAAAAAACGAGGTTATAGATATTAATAAATAATATATGTTCCAACTTTAATGGCCATATCAATTAAGTGTTGCAAACCTGATGGCCTCTTTTTATTCTAATAGGTTGCATTCTTTTGAATTTTAAATAAGGTTGTCATATTAATTAGAATCTTCATTGAGAATATAAATTATAGCCCTGTCAAACATGGCTCAGTTGGTTGGTATCATCCCATGCACAGAGATGTCCAGTTTGATTCCATGTCAGGGCACATGCCCAGGTTGTAGGCTCAATGCTCAGTAGGGGGCATGCAGGAGGCAGCCAATTGATATTTCTTTCCCTCATAGATGTTTTTCTCTCTGCCTCTCCCTTACACTCTTTCTAAAATGCGTGTGTGTGTGTGTGTGTGTGTGTGTGTGTATTACAAATTACTCATTAGAGTCCCCTAAAATAGTTGTTAGTCAGAGATGCTGTCAGTGACATTATTATAATTTACCACAGTTTGTTATAAAATTGCTAATGTCCTGGAATGAGAAAAGTAAAATGATGGCTTTAGCCATTTTCTTCTAATTTTTAAAAATCCCTCAACCTTGGCAACTTTAAAAGAATGTGTATATTTTCAGCTTTTTGTAAATTATGTATTGGTACCAAAAACTAGTGCAGTCTAAGTTTTTAATATCTCTCAGAACAAGTATTATTTTCTGAGACTAATGAAATCCTTCTTTTATTTCTACCTAGTATTTTAATATTTCACTTTCTTTAATATCATGTAATTACTTTTAACAGAGGTTGATTTAGGTCATTTCCTAATGATGCATCAGTGAGCATAAATTGCTATTCAATTGTGTCAGCTTTCTACTCTAGTCAATGACCCATAGAACCACTTATACCACAAATGTAAAATGATTCCGTTAACATACAGCAGTTTTCTAGTTTCCCTAATCATTAGAAAAAGAGCATTTAATATAGACATTCTTCATTCTGCTGTTGTAACCTATAAACTAAACTATCTCTTTTAATGTGAAATTTCTTGTTATCTTGTTACTGTCTACGATCCAATCACATTTCGATTCTTTGTCATTAAGCTTCTATCCTGATAAATATTCTCAAACTGCTCTTTCAAAGACCACATTTTAGTCAACAAATACTTTTGGCCTTCACCCCCAATCTTACAGTCATTCCTGAAGGCCCAGCATACAAAATTCATGCACAGGTGTGGTCCATAGGCCCAACCTGCAATCAGGGCCATCTTCCCTGGCTGCCAGCAGCCAGCACTGCCCCCTGCTGCCACCCACCCCAGGTTCCCTGTTTGCCATTGGGGGATTGGAGCCTGCCAGACAGGAGGAGGAACTGAGAGGTTAGCCAGCAGGTCCCAATGGAATGACGCTCCACCGTCAGGTGGATTTGCATATTATGCTTTTATATATATAGATTGAAGATAATGTAATTTAGTGGTTATGCTACATTTATATAAGCCTGAAATTTAAATTCATCTTTGTCAACTTTTTAATGTTTGCCTTTAAATAAATTACTTAAACTGTCTAAGCCTTTTGCTTCATGTGGCTAATACTATTGTTCTAAAGAGATTATTTTACATTGAGTTAAATAAGGTACAAAACACACTTACAGCCTAGCTGGTTTTGCATAGTGGATAGAGCATCGGCCTGCAGACTGAAAGGTCCTGGGTTTGAATTCAGTCAAGAGCACATGCCTAGGTTGCAGGCTTTCACCCCAAAGGGGGGAGGTGCAGGAGGCAGCCAATCAATTACTATCTCCCACCATAGATATTCTATCTCTCTTTCCCTCTCCCTTCCTCTCTGAAATCAATAAAGATATATTTAAAATATTTAAAAACAGGAAAAACAAACACACTTACAAGATCTGGTACATGTCTTTCTATATAAAAGCCTAAGCGACCAAACGACTGAACAACCAAATGACCAGTCACTATGATATGCACTGACCACCATGGACACATGCTCAGTGCAGGGGTGCTGAGAACTGCTCAGCTCACTGATGGGCTGCAGACGCCATGCTCATCACTGGCAAGGGCTGCTGCAACAGCACAAGCCTCTCCTCTGTGGCAGCACTACTGAGCAGTGGTGGCAGCAGGCGCAGCAGGGCCAGGATGAGCAGAAGCAGCATAGCACTCACCCAGGTTTGGGCTCCTCCCCAGCCACCTGTGACTTCACGCACTATTACATCCATAGGGAGATATCGGACTGTCAGGTTTGTTCCAATCACCTCAGGCCAGGCCCACAGGCCAGACCTGGCCTGAAGGGATCGGGCCAAAACTGGCAGTCTGATATCTCCCGAGGAGTCCCAGATTGCAAGAATCCATGCACCAGGTCTCTAGTTAATAGTAATTGTTAATGTTAGACATGATTTTCATTCTCGTTATTATTGATCTGTCATATTCTATAAAGTATATGATGTCAGTTCTCAACCTCTCTGAATACTTCTTAATGTCTTTGGTTATTATCCCTACATTTCAATATTCATATTTATCTAATCCTCAAATCTTTTTTTCTTTTTTTTTTTTTAATATATTTTATTGATTTTGTACAGAGAGGAAGGGAGAGAGACAGAGAGTCAGAAACATCGATGAGAGAGAGTCATCGATCAGCTGCCTCCTGCACACCCCCCACTGGGGATATGCCCGCAACCAAAGTACATGCCCTTGACCGGAATCGAACCCGGGACCCTTCAGTCCCCAAGCCTACGCTCTATCCATTGAGCCAAACCGGTCCTGGCATCCCTACATTTCAATATTCATATTTATCTAATCCTCAAATCTTTTTTTTTTTTTCCTACTCACAGTCTTCCGTGGGTGATCCTTATTCTCCCTCTTTGCTATGGGCTGTATATTTGTTTTCCCCCCAAATTCACATGCCAAAACCTTAATTTCCAAGTGCAGACACTTGGAGAGAGGTTGAGCCCTCATGATGGGATTAGTGCCCCTTATATTCAATTCTGGAATATAAATCTTTAAGGAAGGATGCTTACTATCTTAAGATCACCTCTTGAATTTCATATTTTCTTCAAAATGTTTCTTTCTGTTTTTCTGATAGCTCAATGTCCACATGTTTTACTTTGAATTAATCTGGTCCCTAAACTCATTTTAATTATCCTCACATTTCAATTAGTAATGCTGCTTCCTTACTCATAGTCACTCTCACTTTTCAACCTGTTTTAATCTCTCACTGCTAAATATTTCCCTAATAATTTTTATTCCACCTTCAGTATAGTTCCATTCACATCCCTGTTACACTCAAACTCTTAGCATTGTTTTCTAACTGTCAGAATCTCCTACATCCATCTGCTTTGGGGTCGAGTTAAACCTGTCTATCCACACACAATCCAAGGATTTATTTATTTCCCAAACTTTTATTAACAGACAAGTATAGTCATAATTCAATCCTATATATTCATCATAAAAATGACACTCAATATTTCTAACTGGAAATAAACGAAAGAAGATAAATATTAAATTATTTCTGATGAAAGGGGACAGGATAAGGAATCATCTAAAATTATTATATACTGAAGTCTTGGGAATGGTTTACCTGGATGTAAAAGTCATAGGTTATATAACCTTTTACAGATAGTACTTGACAAAGTATACATTTAATAAAGGGGTGCCATGCAGACACAATATTATTAAAAGAATCTACAAAAATTATAAAAGGATGGTTCTTAAAACAGCCTTGTTAAATTATCAAAAGTATCTTTAACTTCTAAAGTTATTCTGATATAGTAGCCATTTAGGAACTATATACTAGTAAACTAGGTAGGGAAGTCACTGGGGTGGAAAGTTCCAGGTGCATAGGAATAAACAATTATAGGATGGTACCTTGCCCCCAGGCAGACCATTCCTCCCCTAGCATATAGCTAGTCATGTGGTTTAGGCCCTTTGACCTTTCATATCACAGTTGTTGCAATTTAGACCCTCACTTTGCCTTTCCTCCCCTGGCATGTTGATAGTCACGTGGTAGGGAAGGAACAATGGGAGTAGAGACTATCCTCATAAGACCCATATAAACCCTCCCTAGAGCATTAAGCCCTAGTGGTAACAGATAGGCCTTGGTTGTGTTTAATCTCCAGACCCAGAAAAGCAGCAAGGACAGGAAAGGCAATGCCATGACTGACATCAGCAATAGCAGGGATGACTAATGACTTCCTGCTCTGGTGCCAACCAATCATTGGTGACCACAGCCCTGAGAGGACACATCTGGAAAGATGATGAATATTCTATTGAGATCCTCACTTGGGACCTCCACATAAAACCTCTCTCTCTCTCTCTCTCTCTCTCTCTCTTTCTCTCTCTCTCTCTCTCTCTCTCTCTCTGTCTCTCTCTCTCTCACTCCTTTCCCCACCACTGTATTTCCCCACATGTGTTTTCTTTGCCTTTCTTTCTCCTATGCTTCAAGGACCCTTCTTTTGTCTCTGGAACTTGCCATTTTGAGCGTTGAAAGAAATAAAATTAATTATAAGTAGCTCCATGTGATGTGGCCCATAGATCTATTTTTCATATACTGCTTTATATAGAATGTTGTTGATAAATAACATTCTATGTAAAGCAGGTGCAGAATGGGGCAGATGTTGGGAACGGATCTAAAAACAAATATAGTTTTTCACCCCAATTTAGTCAACTGAAGTCTTTGTGAATGTTCAGAATAAAGGAACATATATTAAAAACTGCTCTTGACAATGAAAAGGGCAAATGAAGATTTTGTTTTTCAGAGTTTCTTATTAAAATATAAATTCACCAGGAGGGCTGATACCTTAAACTTTGTCAGTTCACACCCTAGATTTCAGCTATCATCTTAATTAACAGCAAACCCTTTAGCAGAGACAAGCAACCATATACAGCATGTCCTTGAGAGCCCAAGGAAGAAGAGGTGAAATGTCAAGAGAGGCAAATGAAGCTGATTCTAAAGAGAAGAGGTGCCCAAGATTAGAAAACCTACAGCATTATCTGCTGGCAGTCAGCTTAGCAGCTAAAATACCATGCTTTCTTAAGAATAAAAACTATTTCTAAAAAATATGAAGTTAAAAAATAGTAGGAAAGGTTTTGTGTTCTCTCCCAGCCCACTTTCATCACCTTCTTCATTACTTTTCCTCCATCCTCAGAATGAGGTTGTTTCTGGTAAGACAGTGATATATATTCAAAACAGATTGCTACGAGAGAAAGGATCTATAAAGAAGAGAAAAACCTTGCTGATGCTCCATTGTAAAGAATTTTAAATATTAATTAATGGTGTTTATAATAATCTTCAGGTTGAAATAGGAAAAATTATATCACCATGAATTTGAAACTATAGTAGCCAGCCAACAGGATATGACAAGAACTAGGAAAAATAGGGGAAACAGGAAACAAAACAAAACATACTTTAATTAAAATAACAAGAAATATAACAATACTTAAAAGATTGCTTTATAGTCATTCAAATGTAGCTATGTATGATGTCATTAAATCCAAACTCTTTCCATTGATAGGATATAAACACAACTCTGTATTCATGTAAACATAGCTGTACATCTGCATGCGTAGACATATAAGCACATCCATTAAGAATTCAAGGATGTGTAAATTGACAGCTTAAATCCGGTGAACTCAGGCATCCTGATTTGGCTAAGCAACATGTGGAACATATAAGACCCCAATAAAGTGATTTTTTCCTTAGCTCTGCTGAAACAAATTCATAATTTGGAAAAAAAAAACTCTTGCTGTGTAACTAATAAAGGGTTATAGGTAATTGTGCTGCAAGTTACTGAGTACCCCAAAGCTTAACAGTGTTTTATTTTTCCTGTTGTGTCTGTTTTTGTTCATCATTTTATGTTGTTCATTTTGTTCCACAAATGAGTGAGATCATGTGATACTTATCTTTCTCTGACTGTCTTATTTTGCTTAACATAATGCTCTCCAGTTCCATCCATGCTGTTGCAAATGCTAAGCATTCCTGTGCAGAAGCTTTTATTCTGATGTAATCCCATTTGTTTATTTTTTCCTTAGCTTCCTTTGGCCTAGGAGATGTATCCACAAACATTGCTAAGAGAGGTGTCTGAAATTTTCCTCTCAAGAGAAATGATTAAAATCCTCTAAGTTGCCAAGACTGGTTTGGCTCCATAAATAGAGCATCAGCCTGAGGACTGAGGGGTCTCAGGTTCATTCCAGTCAAGGGCTTAGTTGTGGGTACATCCCCAATGTGGGGTGTGCAGGAGGCAGCTGATTGATGTTTTTCTCTCATCGGTGTTTCTAACTCTCTATCTCTCTCCCTTCCTCTCTGTAAAAAATCAATAAAATATATTTAATAAATCAATCAATAAATAAATAAATAAATAAATAAATAAAAATAAATAAAATCCTCCAAGTCACTGATAATCAGAGAGATTCAAATTGATGCTTGCCATATTATGATAACACTGGAGGCCCAGTGCACAACAATGAGATATTACCTCACAGCTGTCAGAATGACTACCATCAACAAATGAACAAATGACAAGTGACCACCTCTCTGTTCACAGCAGCACAATTTACATTAGCTAAGATTTGGATCTGTTATCAGCACAAGTGCCCATTAGAACACTCGTGGATAAAAAAGCTGTGGAATATACATTTACACAGTGGAATATTATGGAGCAGTTAAAAAGAAGGATATCTTACCTTTTGGGACAGCATGGAGAGACCTGGAAAGTATTATGCTAAGTGAAATAAGTCAGTCAGAGAAAAACCAGTATCACATGATGTCATTCATATGTGGAATCTACCGAGGAAAATAAATAGATGAATAAAATAGATCCAGAGACATAGAAACCTGAACAGACTATCAAATCTCAGAGGGTAGGTGGGGGTGGCTACTTGGGTAGGAAGAGATCAATCAAAGAAGTTGCATGCATATATGTATAATCCAGGGACACAGAAAATAGGGTGGTGAAGCACTGGGCAGCGGGGCTGGGGCAGGCTAGAAGGAACAATGGGGGTAAAAGGAGAACATATGCAATACTATCAGCAATAAAGATATTTTCAAAAATAAAAAATATGTAAAAATTGAAATTGCACACAATTTTTCACAAATATATATTTACTAATTACAAAATTGGAAATTTGGCGGGAGATATTTTCTTAATTAGGGTTCAAAATAAGTGATCTCCATTGGCAAAATCAGTCACAAAATTTCATTTGTTAATGCTGATCTGTAATCAGATTTTACATATGTCATCTTCAAATATCTTTTTTCTCATAGAAAGATATTGCCAAATTCTGTAATCAGCCTAAGAGCATATGGCTTTAAGTGAGTATATTTAACACTTCAAAGGCATATATAGAATTAAATTAAAATCTTCTCATGATATGTGCCTTATAGTACGTCATCACATTCCAAATCAGTCACTTCCAAATGAAGGTTAGGTGGATGATCTTCAATTACACAGTTAAATGGATTGTGAAATATGAAAATTTCCTCTGTGCATGCATTGAGGTCTTAAAAAAAGTCTGTTGGTGTAATTTTAATTTAGAAAATATATTTGCTGCAAATTTTTGTGGGAATAGAGATTATGCACTTTATTTTAACTTTTGACAGCATGAAAAATGTATTATGTAGCTTGACATTACTTTTGATTCAAACGTTAGTCTTTCTCAAAATTACTTTGCCACAATTTAAATTTCACATATAAGCACTGTTTTAACCTCATAGTTTTAGATTTAATTCACTAAAACTATATATTCAAGCATATGCCAAATATTTATTTCCAAATTTCATTCAGTGCTCAATAATAGTGCTTTTGGAATAGTTCTTCAAATACAGAAGGACTTTAAAATTGGATTTGAGCTTAATAAATTAAAGTAAAACTTCACCATTGCTAAAGAATAAAACTGCTATTGATATATAGTAGGACAAATCATGATACTAAGCTTCCTTTATGGTAAAAACTCATGGAATTATCAATGACCAAGTTGGCAAGTGTGAATGACATCCACCATTGACACTACTGGCTCAACAACATGATAGTTAACATATTTTCCTCCTGAAAGTACTGGTGATAAATGATAGGCTTTACACATCTTCATTTGTCACTATCTGTAAATTTGTCCAAGGAACCTTTTTTTTTTCTGGTACAGTTATTTTTACTATTGTGAATGGTAACACTTTTTAGCAGATTCCACTTCAGGTTGTACTAAATTAGTGTCTTCTCGGTTTCTTCTAAAATATGTTTGCATGTAATTGTTCATGCAAAACTAATTATAGAAGGACGTTCTCTAAACTTTTAATCATGTCACTTTGTCATTGGCTCCTGGAATAAATAACTAAGCAGAATCAATTACATCTTCCTGTTTTTCAAAATCCAATGCAAACAACACAAAATCAATTGTTTTGATATTGTAAAATGATCTTTTTACAAATATTTAGTAATTACAAAATATAAGTTATAGGATATTTTATTTTCTATATGGTAACAATTTAATTGTATATTTCACATTATTTTATAAATATAAAAATACTATATTTGGTAGTTTGTTCCTAATTTACTATTGATATTTTTTCAGTGTTCTCAACTCTTCAAGAAACTATTCTCACTAAAGTCTCATATTTTTAAAGAAGTTTATTTTCTCTGGATACATTTCTTGAATCAAATAGTATTTGATTAACTACCCATCAGTGAATGTCTTTTATTATATTTCTAGCAAATGATCCACTTGAATCGTACTTTCATTGTAGCTTCATTTTTAAGCTTTATTTTTATATAAAAAAATTCTACTCTGATGGCAAGAACGTGGAGGAATTGGAATGTTTGTGAATTGCTAGTGGAAATGTAAAATAGGGAAGCCAATTTGGAAAACAACTTGGCAGTTTCTTCAAAAGTTCAATCTAATTTTACCATGGCATTGAACAAATCCACATTTAGATGTTTATGCAAAAACAAAGAAAGAAAGAAAGAAAGAAAGAAAGAAAGAAAGAAAGAAAGAAAGGAAGGAAGGAAGGAAGGAAGGAAGGAAAGAAAACATGTTTACACAAAGATTCACACAAATATTTTAGAAGGATTTTTTTTTTTTAATAGTCAAAAGTGGTTTTATGTCTGACACTAGTACTCAGGGACCAACATCACACCTTGCACCATCAATAATAATGGGGGTTTATGAAGCCCAGGTTATATAAGTCTTGTCACCAGTCTGCCTCACAGTGAATCTGTGGGACCAGAGACCAACCTTAGAGTTTTATCCAGTTTCCCAATAGTTGTAGAAATAGTTATACATAGAAACTGAAAGAAAACCTAATGGGTTTTCTGATTCATAGAATAAGGGTGATTATAGTATTATACATGGGACTGAGTAAATGAATTCCTTACATATTTTAGATATTAAGCTCATATTGAATATTTGTTTTTCCCCTAGTCCCCTCCACTACTAATAAAAATTTAAAACCAGTTTCCACATATAAGTGGCACCATGCTGTATTTGTCTTTTTTTTGTCTGACACTTAGCATACCAGTATGTCCTCTGGATTCATCCGTGTTGATGCAAATTGCAGTCCCTCTCTCTAAGTGTGTTTTTGTTTTTTTTGCTGTGTCACATTTTCTTTGTCAATTCAACTGATGATAGGCACTTTAGTAGTTTTTATACCTTGGCTGGGGTGGATAATGATAGAGTGCAGGTATCATTTCAAGTCACTAATTTTGTTTTCTTTGACTATATAACCACAAATGGAATTGCTAGGTCATATGCTGGTTTTATTTTCAAATCTTTGAGTAATCTCCATATTATTTTCCAATATCAGTTTACGTTACCAACAACATTGTACAAGTATTCTCTTTTTCCACATTTTTATGAGCAGCATTTCTATATTATTGAATTTATTGGGGTGACATTGGTCAATTAAATAATATAGGTTTATTATTCAGACAAATTATTCTATAATTCATCATCTGCATATTGTATTATGTGTTCACCTCCCCAGTTCGAGTCTCCTACCATCACCATTTATCCTCCCATTATCTTTTTCTACCTCCTCCCACCCTCTTTCCCTTTGGTAATCACCATACTGTTGTCTGTGTCTATGAGTTATTATTTTTTTTTCTTCTTTCTTTGCTCAATCTTTTTCCCTTTTTTACCTTGCCTCCAAACCCCTTCCCCTCTGGCAACTGTTTGTCTAAATTTTTATAGATATCCTAATAAATGTAAAGTATTATCTCATTGTGGTTTTAATTTGTGTTTTCATGATAATTAGTGATGTTGAACTGAATTTCAGGTACCTGTTGGTCATGTTTGAATTCTTTGGAAACAGGATTATTTAAATAGTTTGTCCATTTTTATTTGGGTTATTATTGGGTTTATAAGTTCCTTATATATTTTAGATATTCATCGAATATTAAATATATGGCTTGCAAATATTTTATACCATTTTGTAGATTTTCTTTTTAATTTTGTTGAGGTTTCCTTTGTTGTGCAGAAGTTGGTGTTTTGTTTTGTTTTGTTTGTTTTTTATTTTTAGTTTAATGTAGTTACACTTTACACTTGCTTTTTTCTTTACTTCTGGTGTCAATTTCAGAAATTCATTGCCAAGACCAATGTCAAGGAGCTTACCCGTTTGTTGTTATTGCTCAATCTAGGTTATTAATAGTAATACTATCAGTGAGGTACACCTGAGACACTTGTCCAAGTAACTGTAACTTGTAGCGAACTCCACCGAGATTTCCCAGAATGCAGTGTTGTGGCTGGACTGAACCTTGTGGTTATTAGTAGGATTTCAGCATGCATTTCAGCAAAACCCTCAGGGAAGTAACAAAGTTTATTACTCTCAGGCCCTCGAAGGCACATGGCATGCCCAAGGATCACTCAGAAAGGTCTTAGATCGAGAAAGAGGACCTGGGACTCTGCTTTTATTAGAGCCCTACGGTGGGGTGTCTAGGGCTTAATGGGCTCATTCTTTATTGGCTTATCTATAATAATAAAAGCATAATATGCTAATTAGACTGGATGTCCTTCTGGATGACCTTCCAGACAAAGCCTGGGCTATGAAGGAAACCCAGGTCCTGGGTGCCAGAGAGAAGTCGGTGCTGGTAGCCGGGGGAAGGAAGGCCTACTGCATAAATTTCATTCATAGGACCTCTAGTTTGTAATATAAAAGTACAAATTAGAGAGCAAGTAGAGAGGTCACTTAAAGAATCAGTTATCTAGGTTACCCTGGGCTTTCCTAAAGAGGAAACTTCATGAGTGTGGGTGGCCTAATTCTTTATCAGGTTGGTTTGCTTGTAGCTGTGCCATACAGCTAGCAGTTGTTTATTCAAGATTGATGTTTTTTGAAACGGATGTATCTTGGCAATCAAAATTGTAATGTCAGGCACTTACTACAAAAAAAACACAAAAAAAAAAAAAAAAAAAAAAGCTTAATGTCAGGCACATGACACTGTCTGGAGAAAGCTAAATGCAAGATGCCTTTCAAAAATGGATAGTCAAAAAAATGTGAAATAATAATCATCTGCAGAGCATACTCACTTAATATTTGTACAGTATAATTACATGTTTGCTCTCCTGACCTCAAGCTTGATCAATAATTCAATAGAGAATAGAAATGAAGAATCCCTTCCAAAAGGGATATAAACAGTGATGATATGCTTGGAGCTGATGAATCACACAAGTGTCGTTTTACTCCTTCACACATATGGCTAATAGGATGAATAAAAAACCATCTCCTTTAAAATATCCCTTCATTGGCTAATTAGCTATGAACTGACAGTCCAAGTATCCATAGTTACATTGAATTGATTGATTTTATTAGCAGTTTACTTATTAGTACAATCATTTCAGAAAGAAAAACCTCAGTTTGATCATATTTTAAAGTCCCTAGAGTACTGCAGTCATATTATACTTTATTTTAGCTTGCCCAATTGCTACAGCAATTATACAGCACTGCATTCTCCAATATGATAAATGGCCATGAGCCAAACCAATTTTTAGTGTTTTTTCCCCTCTATCTAGAGATAAACATTCATTTGGTTTTAATATCACATTAAGTGAGTGACTATATTAATGAGGTCAATTATTTAATCCCATGAAATTCATACTTTAGTTTAAAACCCAGTAGTGTTTAGTAAACGGTTATAAAATTTCCTTGCTTGTTTTTGCAAAGATAAAGTATAGAACATATTACAGATAAAACACATTAAGTAGAAATATACTTTCTAAAGAAGAAGTTTAAATGCAGCTAAACTATAGTGAAGGAAGAGTCTTAAAAGTTACCCTTAGATCTATGAAACTATATTTAATTATAAACTTGAATATAGTGATGAATATAATTACTATAATTTATTCATACTAATAAATTCAGTGAGTAGCTTACAATATGTTTATATTTTCAACATAATATAGATATGTTATTTTGATCTTTGGAAATGTAACATAAAACCTTAAAAGACATTTCAGTCAAGTGGTGCAAAATTTATAATTCATGTGATCACACTTTCACACAGAAAAGACAGGAAGTTCAAAATCTGGATACCAAGATTTAAAGATGAAAACTCAATGCAGACACATTGATGTGCACAGTGCACATTCATGGCATTATCATTTACAATTGGAAGACAGAAATGCAGAGAGCAGTATATAAACTGCAGAGTTCAGACACTCTTTCTGATCAGTTTCCTTAGAAATATAATCTGTCATTCTCATTGGATCAGGATTTTGTTCTCCCATGAGACCATACATACATATGCATATTATCCCTTAACATTCTCTACAGTGTAACATCTGCAAAACATGGAACCATAAACAACAGTTTATGCCACACCACTAATGGAGAAGAACATATAGCAGTGGCTTTCCAGGCACAGGGTAGATTGACATTTCTTGACAAAACTTGCCTCCAAGGGGGTATTTTATGAAACTACCAACTCTTACACAGTACCAGAGTGTTCACTTTTCTCTGGGGTCTGCAGCTAAAAAGACTGTTAATTATTGTTTAACACCGACAAAAGAAAAAGTCTTCATTTAAACTATTCATAAGAATGCATCAGTTGTCTTCGTGTTTGTAACAAGATACAGCAGCAGCTCTGAAAACAATCTATTACAAATAAAGATCCTTTGCCATGTTTAATAAGAATTGTGAATTTTATTTTCCATATCCAACAATGTCGAACATCAAACTCTTTCCTTTTTTTGTAGGTATTATACGTTAAACAAGATACATTTTTTTTTTCTGTTGTAAAGATACTTTGTAGGGAAATAGGCAAGAAAAATACACTAAAAACTGTTTGTCTAAATGCAATAGGTGTGAGATATTTCTTATCATATGACTCAATGATTTCAGGGTTGAAGTCATATTTGAACAGTACTTTGTGTTTGCTTATGCAGCAAAACTTGTAGATCATTATTAAGTATCTAATAATAATCAGTGCTCTGTCCACAGTCTCGGGAACTACAGATATACATCTATCATGTCCTGTTTGCAACTGTGTGAGTCCATGGTTGAAATGGAAATACAGAGTTATTGGATCTCAACACAGCAAGTTAGGAGCTAGATGCCTGACAAGAAAATATTTCAATGTCCCATTGCAGTTCAGCTGCTATATGAAGTGGCTTTAGAAAATGCTCCAATGCATACTGTAATAACCTGAGATGACAGAGGTAATGAATGCTGCAGCACATTACAGTGGGGCTGAGTTAGTTCCGTAAACTTTCAGAGAATGGCAAAGAGTATATAGCAGACACTGGAGGTAATTTTCATACAGAACCCCATAACTGATTCTTACCAGTTGTCTTGATAAGCATATCATGTAACTAATCCACACTAGCTTGAATTTTTTCATACTCCTTGACTAATGACCAAGATCCTCTTAAATTCAAATCAGATGATTTATGTCCATTTCATTAATGTAGCTTTATGCATTTCCATGTTTTATTATCATTATATGCTAATAAAGGCTTTCTATTTATAATTTTGTTCAACGAATAAAGAACAGTTAAATGATCAAATAATAGATGTGTAAGTATCCTTGTGATATTCATTCTATCTTCATGGTGCTATGCTCTAAAACCCATGAAGAATTCTCAAGGAATAATGATCTGCTTCTCTTTTAAGGAACAGCACTGTGAGGACTTCTGCAATCTGCTTATCTGATAAAATTGGGTATTTTTTTAGTTAATATGATTGCTTCATTGTTATGTAGAAACAGACTTCTTTTCTTATGGTGTACTGTTTCAGACTTTTGATTATTGCTATTTACTTAAATGCTTTTTGCTTCAAATTCTTCAAACATCACCTGTTTGAACCTTATTTATGTACATGTACATATTTATGTACACTTACTATTTGAACTTTATTTATGTACATGTCTTCATCTCAAGTTGTAAGAATTTAAATTTAGCATCCATGGTCTGCTTTATTATTTTATCCTTATCACTGCCTTATGGTTTCTAGTAGAGGGTAGAAGGAAGGTCATTTTTTTGCACATTTGTCACTACGTGGCAATCTCTCTACAATGAACCTCATTGTCATGAAGACAATTATCTGACTTCAATACCATCACTATAATACACAGAGCAATTATTTAAATATACAAAGAAATTATTTTTTTAAGTAAAAGTAGAGAAAGATTATTTGTTGTAAAAAAGAAAGGTGTAGTATAGTCCATTTGAAAAGTAATAGTACTCATGTGAGTTGGCAATAACAAGTGTGGCAAAAATAAGTCTCTATTTTTTTTATAAGTAGTAATATTTATAAGAACAAATATTAGAATGAGATAATTTAGTTCTCTTTTTCATTTGCTTACATATTTGAATATACTTAAAATAGAGAGATATATACTCTTGTGCTAAATTTCATTTTCAAAAGAAATAAAGCAATTATGCCTCTCTACATGTTTTAACAGATGAAGGTTATTTAATCCTTGTCACTGAAGCTAAAATCATTGAACCACTATAATATAATGAAACTTTTCTTCCATGCTATTTAAAAGATCCTCTCAGTGTATAAAAAGGAAATTAGGAATGCTGACAAGTTTCTGGAAAATTGTATGTAGAGAGATGATAGCACCTGTTTTTTCTCCTGTTCTCTGTAGTCACAATAACAAAGGCATGGTTGTAAAAGAGATGTAGACCTTATTGTGAGAGATGTATCTAGTAGGAAGAATAAATGAAAAAGTCAGTTTGTGCACATGTGAATGAGGTCTAGAAGAATAGTGCCAACCAATCTGTGCTTCATAAAAAAAAAAAAAGCAAATGTTTCTGGTAAAAAAGAAAAAGTAAAAGAAATCAGTCTGAAGCCACAATTTTTATTGCCAAGCAGGACTGCTTTCAGAAGCCTGCATCTGTTACAAACAGACCAGACAAATACATACAGAAATAGAAAGCTTCAAAGAAAGGGTGTGATTCACATGCCTTTCTTTAGTAGCAGTAATCATGCTATCTTTTGAAGTACATTGGTCTTCCAGGCATGGATCCTAAAGTTGCCTTCATGATGCTGAAAATCAGCTGGTATTTGAAAGCTTGCCAGCTTGAAGGCCATTAATTGACAACCTGGAAAGCCCAGTTTCACAGGAAAGGAAATTATACAAAGAGGTGAGCCTTGAGTCCTCGCACATCCCCCGGAGAAACAGCAGAGGGAGCTGCCAATCTTTTCATGACTGAAGCCTGTGCAGTGTGCAAGTTCAATGATGGAGTTCTAAATGAGAATTTCACTGAGCAGAAATCATTATCATGTCTTTAACTACCTTATGGCAGCTGACTTATATAATTTCCCCAAAGAACAGATCCAGAATTATTTGTGGGGGAAAGGTAAAAACAACAACAATAAAAATAGCTTCTTGCTCATAGTTCTAGTTGCTTAGATTTGTGTGGTATCCAAAATAATGTGACACTGTGGTTCTTTGATGGGGCAAAAGGCAGAGGTAAGCCCATTGTAAGCCCAGTTATTGCAGGCTATTTAAATCTGTCTCATCTATAAAGTGTGTGTGTGTGTGTGTGTGTGTGTGTGTGTGTGTACATATAGTTAAATTATTTTGGTCCTTTTCTAAGAATGTGCCTCAGGAGGGTAGCACGGTTTAAAAGTGGGCCCACTGAGCCATTGTGAAGATTTTGTTACAGGGTTTTTTTTTAACACAGAAAAATGATTATATAGCACTAAAAATGTTTATTCTGTGTCAAGCATGAGTTGCAAGGAGCCACACATCTCTCTCTCTCTCTCTCTCTCTCTCTCTCTCTCTCTCTCTCTCTCTCTCTCTCTCTCTCTCTCTCTCTCTCTCTCTCTCTCTCTCTCTCCCCCCCCCCCACTGGAATGCCAATTGCCTCAGGCAGTCTTTTTGAAAATACAACAGAGTGGTGAACTACAAAACAGCAGAAAACCTGGCAATGCTAACTGGTGAGAGAGCCCCTTAGGAATTCAGAATTGGTTCTTATCAAGTTTGTTCTGTTGGCGACAGTGGCAATTAAACATGGTGCCTTGACATGAAGGAGCGTTGCTTTGCATTTGCTGAGTGAGAAGGGATTCTGCTAGACAGTGCCTCATTGCTTTTATTTCTAAGCTATACACAACTTCACATTTAATAGGCCTCCGTGAGAAAAGATTTAGAAAGTGGTCACCCCAACTTCCCACTACCAGCATCTTGATTTTTCTCTAAAAATGTGGTCCGTTTCTCTTTTAGGCTTCATTGAAGTAGAACCTGGAAAGGTAAAGATATGGTATTATTCACATTTAGATTCACATTTGAATAAAAAATATCGAATGATCTCTTTAAAAAGACAGAACAAGAAAGCCCTCTGTTTCTGTCATTTACATAAGAGGTGTGCTAGCCAGCCGTACATGCTACAACTTCTATAGCTCTTGGGATGATGGTGCTGTACTGTTTGAAGACATATATTTCTTATTCAAAGATCACAAGGTATCCTACTTTTTTTCACTGCTGTGCTATTTCTCATACAAGCAACTTCAAACTGAAATATTCTTAACTCATAGTTTAAGATTATTTTTCAAGCAACACTTAAAATCTGTGAAGACTTTTGAGTCTCAGTGATACCTTTGAATAATCTGGTTATTATTAACAGAAAAGGGGTAAAGAAAAGACTACAACATATAGGCATATATTTATATAGCTTTGCTAATTTAACACTCTTCAAGTCTGCTCCCTGATGATCTAAGGGCGATGGGACTGGACAGAGGCAGCTTGGATGCCTGTCCCATAAGATCTGAGTAACAGGACCCTTCAATCAATCACACAGGGGAGGTAGTCAGTGGCCAGAATAGGCCTGGCCGTTGCAAGGGCCCAGAACCTATATCTTCTGAACTAAAGAGGCTCTCTCGCTCGCGCTCTCTCTCTCTCTCTCTCTCTCTCTCTCTCTCTCTCTCTCTTTCTCGCGTGCCTGGCTATTGTCTCTCCTGTTGAAGAGGACACATTCCCCTGAATCCATCCATGTGGCTCATGGTCATGTGGGACCCACACAATGGACTGCTGCACTTGAATTAGCCTGAATGCTGAACTGGACAGGGCTGCAATGTGGAATGGAAGCTCTGGAAGTTGGCCTGGGCTCTGTTGGAAGCCCAGCTGCACCTTTTCCAGGACTGGATTAAGGGGCATGGGGCTTTACAACTGGAAGAATGTAACTCCATGCAAATAAAGCCTTTTGCTACATCTCATTCTCTTGTGGGGCTTCTGAAAGTGCTCTTTTCAGCTGTACCCCAGGAACCTCAGGCATACATGTGTCTGGGAATACTGGCCCATCAGTTCCTCTGGCAACACCAGAACATTCTAAAATAATAATTAATCTTGTTTTAAATATTCTTGAATGATGGTTGCAAAAAGTATATTTTTAATGATATACTTTGAAAGGAATTTGGATTTTAAGAAAAGTTGTAAATCCAGTACAGATTTTACACATATTGCCTTTACACAGCTTCTCCAGATGTTAGTATTTACTTACCATGGCGAATTTATCAAACTTCGGATATTACCATCGGTGCAGTCCATCTAAATAAATTACACATATGAATATATGAATTTTGAAATTTACTCACATTTCCCAGTTTTTCCTCTTTCTCTTCTAGGTTATAATTTAGGAAACCATGTTGCCTTTAGGTGTCAAGTCAACTTAGTCTCCTCTAACAGTTTCTCAGTCTTTCTTATTCTTTTATGATTTTGACGCTTTATAAGAATGCTAAGTTATTTTGTTGAACATAGGTATGTTTTCTTATGAGTATAATGAGATTAAAACATTTAGGTAAAAATATCACAGATTATGTGTCTCTCTCTCATATCAGGCAATTATCATTAACTATCAATAGATGCCTAGTGCATGCAATTTGTGCACTGGGGACAGTGGGGGAGTGTCCCTCAACCTGACCTGTGCCCTTTAGCAGTTCCAGACTCCTCAGGGGATGTTCAACTGCCAGGTTAGGCCTGCTCAGTCTAAGCCAGCAGTCAAACATCCCTCTTGTGGTCCAGGACCACTCACTTCTTTCCACTTACTTGCTCTCAGCTCCTTAGTGATGCTGCAGAGGCAGGAGAGGCACCCGCCATTGCCTCTGCTCTTACTAGCTGTGAGCCCAGCTTCTGGCTGAGCAGCACTCCTCCTGTGCTTCTGGGTTGAGCATCTTCCCCCTGAAGGTCAGTGCACAATGCACGTCATAACAACCAGTAATTCCACTATTTGGTTGGTTTGCATTTTAGGGTTTAATTATATAGGACTAGGGGCCCAGTGCATGTACTGTATTTGTGCACCTTGAAAGGAACTGTGGGCCACGAGGCTATGGTGGGCACAGGGGCATGTCTTGGCCCATCCTCCACAAACCGCCTGGCTCCTCCCACCATGGCCCCAGTCCCCTGTCTGCCAGAATCCCTGCTCACACCCATTGACTGCACAGAGTGATTGGGGCCAGGGCCAGCAGTGGGTGCAAGCAGGGTTGGTGCTATCAGTGGGTGCAAGTAGTGGTTGTTGCCCTGATCGCCCCTCAGGAGCAGAGGGAGGTGAAGAAGCCCTCAGGGGCAATTAGGGCCATGCTGACAGCAGGTGCAAGCACAGGTCAGGACTGCACTGTGTGGGAGCAGAGAATTTTCAGTAACTTTCAGTAACCACCAGAGACTCACCTCAATGACTGCGACTGGTGCCCTGCCTTGGTTTGGCACCCCACTCATCTGCTCCACCATCCTGGTGTGGCCAGCACCTGCCATATTCGGCACTCTGCCACCTGCTATCATTGGGGCACACACGTCCTCTGTTAGTCAGCACATGCCATAGTGACTGCTTGTTCAGTTGTTCCGCTGTTTGGTCTATTTGCATATTAGGGTTTATATACACTGAGTGGCCAGATTATTATGATCTCTGAATGCAGAATAATCTGGCCACTCAGTGTATTTGTATCTCAAATGGGTACCAAAAGTATTCCAGACTATTTGCTCTGAGTTTTCTATCAGCCACTGCTAAGGGGAAAACTGATTAGGTGCACGATTTATAGTATCTTTGATATCAAATAAATGAAGTACTCAAAAGAAGTACACTGAGTGGCCAGATTATTATGCGTTCAGAAATCATAATAATCTGGCCACTCAGTGTATTTAGATGGTGATGTTATACTTGATCATTTGGACAAGGTAGAGTCTGCCAAGTTTCTCTATTGTAAACTTACAGTTTTTTCATTTTAATATTATATTAATGGGAAACGAGCCTCTCTGAATCCAGCTACACCTGAGGAGGGGGATGAATTTCTATTTACCTGAGAGAAAAGTATTAGAGTTTGTGGACATATGTTAAAATCATCACAGTAATTAATAAATTATTGGCTTATAATTTGAGAGATAATTTAAGATTATACAAATAATCTGTTTTTTAGTGTGTATTTATTAAATGCATGTTTTTTTAGTTTTCAACCTTACTTTTTATGCAATCTGACTTATATCTGCCTTTTAATTTGAATATTTACTACTACATTTTCACTTAAGTTGACATAATTATGTTTAAATTCACCACTTTCTAAATGTTTTCTATTTGTCCTATCTATTTTTTTAATCACTTTTCTGTTTTTTTTTCTCTTTTTTCCCCCCTGACTTCTATTGGATTATAATTTGATTTTTTCTCTTTTGTTGATTTATTGACTAGAACACTTGATGTTATTTTATTGGCTTCTTTTTGGCTTCTAATTACCACAGCCTAAATTTATGTGACAATAGCCTTAATATAATATGCATTTATTTATCTCATCCTATTCTTTGGGCTATAGAAGTCCTACATTTTATTTTTACATATGTTTTTAAGACCTGCGCCATGTTTATATTAATTTCATTTAAATAGTTAACTATCTTTTAAGAATGATTCATATCACATTGCATACATTAAATTTCACAATGTTGTGTGCCGATTATATTTTAAAACTTTGGGGAAATTTTTTTTTTGAAGATCAGTGGTTGCCAGAGATGGGAGGGGAAAGATGAATAGTTAGAGTCCACGGGAAGTTTATGTCAGTGAACATATTCTTAATAAGATTTTAATGATGGTTATATGTCATTTTAGATTTGTCCAAACCTGTAGAATGTCTGATATCAAGATTGAACCTTTAGGTAGACTATGAACTTGGGATGATTATGATATGTCAATGTAGGTTGATCCTTGGGACCATTCTGTTGAGCAATGACTTAATAGGAGATGCTGTGCATGTGTGGAAGCAGAATGTATGTGGGAAACCACTGTACCTTTCTCTTGATTTTGTTTTAAATCTAAAATGATGTTTAAAAATCTGTAGAAGGATATATTTTAAATGTGCTTTACGTAAAAGGAAATGTGTGTATTATTTATCCATGTAGTCATTAGTTCTAATGCTCTTCATCCCTTGTGCAGTTCCATATATCCATCTGTTATCACTAATCTTGCATCTAAAGAATTTCTTCCAACTTTTCTTTAATGTGGCTCATTCCATAATCAACTCCTTTAGCTATTTTATTTGTACAGTACTTTACCATTGTTTTGGATAAATATTTCTCCCAATCATCCCATTCTAGGTTAACATTATATTTCATGCATTAAAGATTTTGCTCTGCTATCTTCTAGCTTGTACTGTTTCAGAAATGCTCTTCTGGAATCTTTATCTTTGCTTCTCTCTGCAAAATATAATTTTCTTCTCTGGTGATTCTTAAAATTTTCTCCTTATTTCCAGTTTTAAGCAATTTGATTATAGTACACCTTTGCATCATTTCTTCATTATTCTTATGCACTAGGCTTTTTAAAGTTTCTTGGATGTGTAAAATTTTTAGACATTATTTTTTCAAGAATTTTTCTTTCCCTCCTCCTAATTTGAGAATACAATTACAGCTATATTAGTTTAGTTGAGATTGTCTAATGGCTCACTGATGCTTTGTCTGTGTGTGTGTGTGTGTGTGTGTGTGTGTGTGTGTGTATATATATATATATATATATATATATATATATATATATATATTATGTATAAAGATAATACTTTACTTTCTCCTTTTTTTGGATAACATATTTTTTATGGTTTAATCTTATTAATATTTTATTTTGAAACATTTAATTTGCTAATCATCCTATCTAGTGTATTTTTTCTTCTCCAGCATCACATTGTTCACCTCTAGATGTTTTAATAAACATATATATTATAGTTATATACTTCCAAGTTATACTAACTCTTTCAATATTCTTGTTTGCTAATTCTAAACTATGTGCCAGCAGTGAACAAGTGCCTGTTGATTAATTTTTCTTGCAATATGTCTCACATTTTTGTATACCCAGTACTTTTCTATTGGATGTGAAACATATTTTCCCTTGTTTGGTATGGGGTACTTTTTATTCCCATGCTTATCTTTTAACTTTGTGCTACTACACATTTCTATTACTAGGAATCACCTTGACTTTTGAGGATCTTGCTTTGCAGTTTCTTAAAGCAGGATAAGAGCTGTGTTCAGTCTAGAGCTAATTTTAATTAATTTTTTTCTGAGTCCACGGCCCACTATCTTATGAATCAATAGATTTTCTAGTATGGTTGGTAGAAATAAACAGAGAAACAGAAATAAAACATGCACATAAAGGAGATTTTTTAAAATCACTTTATGAATATCAAGTACTGTTCGCTCTTAACTTTTAGTAGGATCATTTTCTCTTGAGACTCAGGTAGTTTCCTCATGAGCATCAATATTCCATTCCATACTTTTAGAGCAACCTTCTGCAGGTCTGTGGAGTTCTCTCTGTATGTGCAGCTCTCCCATCCAACACTGTCCAATGCTCTAGCTGCTTTGTGGTACAGAGCTTCTCAGATGTTCCTCCCTAATTCAAGGAGTCTGCTTGATCTGCCAAGGCTTCTTCTCACTGTGTTGTAGTTTGAAATCACTTTCAAGGCTGCAGGCTCTAAACTCTAGCTATCATAGGGTTCTTCTAATTTTCATTCAATCTCTCAGTATCATTGTATTTTGTTTCATAACACCAATGTCTTAAAAACAACTGTTTATTTTTTAAAATATATTTTATTGACTTTTTACAGAGAGGAAGGGAAAGAGATAGAGAGTTAAAAACATCAATGAGAAACATCCATCAGTTGTCTCCTGCACACCCCCTACTGGGGATGTGCCTGCAACCAAGGTATTATACATGTCCTTGACCAGAATTGAACCTGGACCCTTCAGTCCACTGACTGATGCTCTATCCACTGAGCCAAACTGGTGAGGGCAGTGGTCAGCAAACTGTGGCTTGCCAGCCATATGTAGCTCTTTGGCCACTCGAGTGTAGCTCTTCTATGTGCAGGCATGCACATACAGTGCAATTGAAACTTTGTGGCCCATGCGCAGAAGTAGGTTTTCGGTTCTCAAAAGAAATTTCAATCGTTGTACTGTTGATATTTGGCTTTGTAGAGTAATGAGTTTGCCGACCACTGAGTTAGGGCACAACTTGTTTATTTTTTTCTGCAGTTTTTTTTTAAAAAAATTTATTATTGTTTCATGTTAATGGCTAAATCATGTCCCCTTTAATCCAATATAGTCAAAGGTATGATTCTTTTAGCTTTGCTTGATTTCTTACTGAATTCACTTCTCCAAAAGTTTAGCATATTTTTATGAACTCCCTCCTAAAATATGTATGTGTGTATATACATATTATACATAACACTTAATTGCTTCACTTTTTTCCTTTCTTTAATGTGCTACTCCAACCACACCTCTTTATCATCTCTTCATTCAATTCATTGCTGTATCTCTGAAGATAGAATAATGCCTAGATTAGAGTAGCTCTTAATAAATATGTTAAATAAGGGAATAAACACTAATTGATACATTTAATTGCTAAACTGCATGAGGCTAAATAGGGATTCTAAGTATGTGGTTTTAAGCGAGCGATGCAATGATCCCTGTAGAAAATCCTTGAACCCCTCTTCATCTTTCACCTCTTCATCTCAGAGATGGCACTCAGTAGGACACCGTTATAATGGATTGCTATGGAAACAGTGGGATTGACCTCTTCAGTGATTATTCCTTTAAACTTAGTATAAAGGTTTTCCTGCAGTGATCAGAAATTTCACATCACAGTCTCAGGGTATTGTCACAGGATGCTTGCTTTGGTTGTCAGCTACAGGAGATGATTTCAGAATGCCTCTCAATATTTTTAAGTGATATTTTACTTTGGGAATATTTTGCTTTATTAATTATATATAAATATTTTGAATTCTGTGTTCTGTTGATACGTACATTTCACTTATGTGGCGATATCGCTTTGTTGCAATTCCTGATCAGTGAAATATATGTGTGTTTCTTTGTAGGCATATTTCAATAATGATCTACTAGAATCACCGAATTCAAAGAATATTGAACATTAAGATTAATGAAAGAATTAAACAGAAGTTATTTCAAGTCAATGTATGTGGTTTCAAATTGGGGTCTGTCACCAACCTTGGTGAAATGGAAACCAATTTCAATTACTAAGATTCAGTTTCTCCCATATAATAGGATCAATTATAATGCTTCTTAGGTTTACTGCCAGGTTCTAAACAATGATGCAAATCTTTGCTAGGAGTTAGTAGTAGGGATAATGGCAACAATTGTGTTAGAATATTTGTCATCAATATGAAGATATTTAATAATATTTTAAATATATATTTTATTAATTTTTTACAGAGAGGAAGAGAGAGGGATAGAGAGCTAGAAACATTGATGAGAGAGAAACATCGACCAGCTGCCTTCTGCACACCCCCTACCGGGGATGTGCCCGCAACCAATGTACATGCCCTTGACTGGAATCAAACCTGGGACCTTTCAGTCCACAGACTGACACTCTGTTCACTAAGCCAAACTGATTTCGGCAAGATATTTAATAATATTAATATAATTTAATATTAATAGAAAATGTCATAAAATAGTTATATTCCCTCTTCAATGTAGGAAAATGTATGTAGGGGTTTATAGCCTACCAAGAATATGTTTTGTAATTAGGTATAATAGTAACTAGTGAATGACTCATCCTTTTAAGTAATTTGTTATTGATAACAGGCTATATTTCATATCCACTTGACAAAAAAATAATTTATGATGACAAAAGTATGGCCAAAACCGGTTTGGTTCAGTGGATAGAGCATCAGCTTGTGGACTGAATGGTCCTAGGTTTGATTATGGTCAAGGGCATGTACATTAGTTGCGGGCACATCCCCAGTGGGGGGTGTGCAGGAGGCAGCTGATCAATGTTTCTAACTCTCTATCCCTCTCTCTTCCTCTCTGTAAAAAAATCAATAAAATATATATTTTTTAAAAGTACAGAATATATTGGATAACATATGTCATTAACTGGAGAGTGAGTTTTCTAGAAAACTCTTCAACAAATTTCAGATATATTTCTCACTTTTCCACTAGTGATTGAGCTCACCATTCATCCACTTAATTCATAGAGTTTAAAAGTCAGCACCCTGATAGAGTTTCTGACTTTTCCAAGGTGAATGGTGATAACTTACAATGCACTGTCTCTGTTTTTACCCTGAGCTGAAGGCAACACAGATCTTATTAAGATCAGAACTACAAACAGAGAAAAAATAATGAAGCTCTCAAACAAAAAAAAATATATAACTATATCTGCCTTTCTAATCTCTTCCTTTTTATTTTGGCTTCATTCATTCAACCTCATTCTGCCACTGGCATTGACTTGCATACTGAGTTTTGTTATAGTGGTGACCTCCCACTAAATTGTGTTTGGTAAAGATCATTTTGTTTTGTTTCTTTTAACATCTGATTTTCTATGTATACAATCTTATACATAGTATCTTAAAATTATCTTTGGGAAAAAAAGGAAAATATTTATTCACAAGGTGACTATATTAAGTATTCTTATATTTACCTGTTGAATATTTTATTTATTTATTAAATTGATAAATGTTTTCAGAAATAAGGCATCATTTTGCTGAACATATTTGATTTTCATATATTGAAACAGAAAAGGTAGCAGGCAGTCAGCATTGTATTAGAGGAACAATCAGTATGTTCTTTTATTTTTTAATCTTTATTATTGAAATTATTACGTATGTTCCCCTTTTTTTCTCATTAACTCCTTTGAGCCCACCCCTGCCCCCTACCCCAGGCCATCACCACACTATTGACTGGGTCCTTGGGTTATACATATATGCATACAAGTTCTTTGGTTGATCTCTTCCCACCCACCTGCACATTCCCGCCTTCTCTCTGAGATTCTCAACAGTCTGTTCCATGCTTCTATGTCTCTGGATCTAGTTTGTTCAAAAGTTTATTTTGATTATTAGATTCTACATATGAGTGAGATCATATCTTTCTTTGACTGGCTTATATCACTTAATATAATATTCTCGAGTTCCATCCATGCTGTTGCAAATGGTAAGATGGTAAGAGTTACTTGGTTTTTTTTACCACCTCCATGTAGTATTCCATTGTGTAAATGTACCACAGCTTTTTATCCGCTCATCTACTGATAGGCACTGGGGCTGTTTCTAGATCTTAGCTATTGTAAATTGTGCTGCTATGAATATAGGGGTACATATATATTTTTTTCTGATTCATGTTTCTGATTTCTTAAAATATGTTCCTGGAAGTGGGATCACTGGTTAAACCTCAGTTCCATTGTTAATTTTTTGAGGAAGCGCCATATTGTTTCCCATAATGGCTATATCAGTCTGCATTCCCACTAGCAGTGAAATATTATAGTTTTCCCTTTTTTCTACATCCTCACCAGCACTTGTCATTTGTTGATTTGTTAATGGTAGCCATTCTGACAGGTGTAAGGTGATACCTTATTGTAGTTTTATGTATGAAGTTCAAAGAATTTGTTTCAAATGTATCTTAATAGCATGGTGTAGTTCTAAGAGCTACCTCATTAGGCTATAAAGGTATACAATTATAAACATAAATGCTCTTGTTAAGACCTTCACTATTGGAAAAACTTGTCGGAGTCTAAATCATAATGACAAATATTTTATTTGAATTTGGTAAATTTGTAATACATGCAATTGATGTGCAGATCAGTAGGAAGAAATCACTTACATACATAAGGATATGATTAAACTTACACATGTGTACATACACACACACACACACACACACACACCAGCTTTCAGTTATTTTTTGCCGCATAACAAACCACTTCAAAACAAAATGACCTAACTTGCATGCAAATTGAGTTTGCAAGCTGTGGACCTTCTCTCCACAGGATCTCTCATCTCCCAAATAAGCTAGTCTGAGTTTCTTTTGGGAGATAGAAAAATCAATGATGAGAGAGAATCATTAATCAGCTACCTCCTACACTGGGGATGGACCCAGGCATGTGCCCTGACCAGGAATTGAACTATGATCTCTTAGTTCATAGGTCAATGCTCAACCACTGAGCAACACCAGGTGAAGCTAGACTGAGTTTCTTTACATTTAATTATGCTAATTGAATAAGCCAGTTAGAGAAATATAAGAATCACATGGTCTCACTTATATGTAAAATATAATGAACAAAGTAAACTGACAAATAATAGATCCAATAGATCCAGAGACAAGGATATATGGAACAAACTGACAGATCTCAGAGGAAAAGGGGTGAGGGCAGGAAGAGATTAACCTAATTACTTGTATGCATTTATGCATAACCCATGGAAACAGACCATAGCATGGTAAAGGCCTGGGATGGGCAGGGCCTGGATAGTTGGGAACAAAAGGAAGAAACATCTGTTAATATCTGTTAATATTGTCAATAATAAAACAAAACAAAAAGTGTTCCAGTATTTAAGACCCACTATGACATTTTTACTCATCCAGTTAAATATATATATATATATATATATATATATATATATATATATATATATATGTAAATGTCTTGGATTATACCTAGAATTAGCTCTCCACTTTGCAAATTTCCTCCTTAATAAGTATCTTTTTCTTTGTTTTAGCATTTAGGTATATTTTTAAAGACATTTTTGTTTTGAAACTCTTCTTTACTTCAAAGAATAAAAAATATATCTCTACTTGCTTTGCAGAATGATGGGGTTTCTGTAAAACAGAAGGTCTAAGTTTTAAATATGAATCATGTAAGTTTTTAACTATTTTAAAATGCCAACCCATTGGCAGTAAAATATGCTTTCTTATTTGGGATGTAAGTACTGTAAACTGTGTGATGGTGAGAATTAGCTTTATCTCACTTCAGAGACCAGGTCAGACAGAGTGGGGCCAGTCACAGAAATAGCACACTATAATATCTGTTCTTGGGTTTGGAGCATTCTCCAAATTATTACTGAAAGGAGTCTCCAAAAATGTGCACTACCAAGAAAGATGGATAAACACACACACATGGAATTGCTACTCCACAACCCCTTCTGAAAAAAATGGAATGCTCGATCTCATTTGATCATAGAGCACTGGAATAGGATTGGGTTTTTTAGCTACAGGCATCTCTCTTTAGAGAATTGAAATAACCTGGAATGACAGTACTATCTCATGAAGCTGGATAATGAAAAAATTAAATGGAAGAAATACTGTTTAGGAGTAGTTTTGAATAGAAAATGAAGATGAGTCAGCAATTGGTAGTTGGAGCAGCAGATAAATATCATCCATAGAGAAGACAGTGCCCAGAACTCCTGTGTAAGCAGACATCTGGGCTGGATGACAGGCATCATAGAATAGCTGAATACAGAGGAACTGGATCACCAAATGGCGCAAGACAATAAGAACCAACAAATAAGGTGTGTCACTAAAACTGCTTTGGATTATATATTTCTACTTTTCCACAAGCCTGACCCTTAAGCAAACTGAAGTGTTTCCTTTCATTATTAGGTTGTTTAATTCACAAAACCCCTACCATAAATCCAGGTAATTGCCATCTGTTCAAAAAAAAAAAGTGCTTGCCTAGCATTGGAGCCAACAGAGACTAGATTAAGTGTCAGGAGAAGGAGATGAATATTAACACAACCAGATCTATGGTTAAATAGAGTTTGAGAGGGCCTTTAAGCACAAATTTCAAAACAAGTATATAAATAACAATTCAGCAGTACCAAATATATAATAATAACTTCAAGCTGACTTCACTGTAACCTCTCAGGAGGGTGAGGTGGATAGATTTTAAAAAGAACATTTTAATAATAAGAAATGTGATTTTCAAATAGTTGTTATTTTAATCCCATCTAATGTTAGTTCATATTTGTATTCAGAATAATGTGTTTAAGTTCAGAAATATCCTATAACACCTATTAATCTTGACAGATAATAAGTAATGCTAAGTGTTTAATAATTAGAAGTCTTCCTTTATTATATTTAACTTTTTAAGATGATAATATGCAAAGCATTGCTAAGTTAAGAAGCAAAACAACTGAATTAAGGAGGTCTTAAATTACTATTTGAACTGTCGTATGAAATTTGTGAAATAGTGTCTACTTAATTTATCATTCGGCAGAAAGAGTAAACAGTTTCTGAAAAGTTTTTTATTTATATTTTACATCCATAATTCGAAAGACTATGGAAAAACTGACAGTTCAGAATGTATATTTCTGTGTCACTTACATAATAATTTTTTGTAAAATGAGGAGTAAATGTTATTGAAGCACTGTTGTAACAGCTGTATAAATCATCTTCTTTATCTTGATTCTTATTATTTTATGGATTACTCAGGGAAAGTTTTCAATGCAATACAGAAATATGAAATACTTGCATATTATTCTCTTCTCTTTTATCTGTGTGCTCATAGTTCCATGTTTTTACTAGTGATTAAAAATTTATGGGAGATGCAAATCAACACAACAATGCGGTACCATCTCACACCTGTCAGAATGGCCAAAATCAACAAATCAACAAATGACAAGTGTTGGCGAGGTTGCAGAGAAAAAGGAATCCTCCTGCACTGCTGGTGGGAATGTAAACTGGTGCAACCACTGTGGAGACCAGTGTGGAGCTTCCTCAAAAAACTGAAAATGGAACTCCCATTTGACCCAGTAATCCCACTCCTAGGAATATATCCCAAGAAGCTAGAAACACCAATTAGAAAGGATATATGCACCCCTATGTTCATAGCAGCACAATTTACAATAGCTAGGATTTAGAAACAGCCTAGGTGCCCATCAGCAGATGATTGGATCCAAACACTATGGAACATCTACACAATGGAATACTATGCTCCCATAAAAAAGAAGAAATTCTCATCATTTGCAGCAACCTGGATGGAATTGGAGAACATCATCCTGAGTGAAACAAGCCAGTCAATGGAAGAGAAACACCACATGTCCTCATTTATTTATGGATAATAAAGAACATTATAAACTGAAGAACCAAAAGATAGATATAGAGACAGTAAAGCAAAAAGCAGACTGTCAAATTGCAGTGGGGAGGGTAGGGAGATATGGGGGAGATAATAGATCAACCGAAGGACTTATAAACATGCATATAAGTACAACCAATGGACTCAAAACTATGGGGAGGGAGGGCATGTATGGGAGGGAGTGGGCAATGATATATGTACAAAGATAATAATTTAATTTAAAAAATTATGTTTGTATAGTTGACTGAATAAATACACACATTAAATAGACTTTCAGTATAATAAGAATAATAGGGCAAATGAAATATATTTTTCCTGGATACCCAATTGATAAAAGTATATAAATGACTAAACTGTAGCCCTAAGTATTTCACAGATATCTTAATTTAATGTTACCCCAACAGCTAATCAAAATACAGCATAGTGTTAGGTGCTGACTGTTTTATATTTTCATAATACCATGATTTTCTTTGACTTTATGGAATGGAAGGTATAATCTTTTTCACACCAGCACAGCAAGGCCATTGCTTCAGATGACATTGTCTTCTGTTCCTTGAAATGATAACTTTTTTTAGAATAATGTGTACGTACACATTACATTCTGATTTGAGAGTGCAACGATAGCCACAGATATCAGGGCAAATGAAAACATGGTTCATTTAACACATTTAGTCAGGAATAGAAAATTTAACTTTTAGCTTAGCAATGCACTTTAATAATAATTCCCCTTTATAGGAAATAGTATATTTACTCCTATTTTGATAATTCTCATTTAAATAATATTAAAGAATCTTTATAATCAGTTGAATGCATGAAAATGTAATATATCTAATCCTATGATTTCTCCTCATTCACCCAGGAATGGGATAAAAGTGCAGTGTGTCATCAAGATGTATTCATTTAACATATATTTATGGGATATTTTTGTCAATATATTAGTAAATATCAAGAATCTGGAACTTGAGAAGTTTGACATTGTCTGTGACTCCATTAAAAATAGAGCTTATGGTGAAAAATGCTCACCTTTCTTACCCCTGTTTCTTCACCTTAAGCCATGGATATGAAAAGGAACAAAATGTCTGATTCCTGAAGTCCAGAATGCCTGCTCTTCTACAACCCTCCTGCATTCAGAGGCATTTCTTTTAGGCTTAAGTTTCCTGGATGAATGTAGAACCTAAAGTTCAGAGAGAAAAGAGACAAGAAGTATGCAGTAAGAAAAAAAGTACTTGAATAATTTATTTTTATGCAGACAGTACATTTAAAATAAGTAAAGGGGGCAAAGTGATGAATATTTGAAGATAGAAAGTTAACAAAAAATATGAATTTTAAAGCAATACACGACTAGTGCAGCTAAAGTTGGAATTAGGAGATATAAATATATAAATGTATAAATAACTATTTATATATGAGTATCTAGTAAAATCTACTTTAAATATTTGAAAGTTGATGGGCTAGGATAATGAAAATGATTTTGGAAAAAATATAATGGATTCCAAATTTATTTATGAGCAGATTATAAAATATTGGTAACCAATTGGCTCCTGGTAATTTATGCAAAGGTATGACTGAATCATGGATAATTATGCTATGTTCATCTTTAAAACATTGCCTATGGCGGTGTCATTTACTTCTATAGAAATTGGATTAAAAAAATGTATAGGTTTATTTGAGGGTCAGGAAAATGGAGGGAAGATGTAGAAAAATAAGAAATAGTTTAGTATATAGACATAAATATGTGGATATAAATATTTTAAGCCTACTAGTTTGAAAGAGCAATGACAATAAGCCCTAAGAAATAATATAGGAATCTCAAAATCAAGGTCTTGACAAGAGGATACTAATTTTGAAAACCTTTAAGACAAAAGTGGTAGTTGAAGTCAGACACATGGGTGTCACTTTTTAGAAAGAATAGTGCATTGAAGACAGAAAGTACCCTGGGTTGGACTATGTCCAATGACTGGACAATAAACTTTACAGTAAAAATACCATATCTGCCCTAGTTAGTTTTCCCAGTGATTAGAGGCTCAGCTGGCGGACTGACTGGTCCAAGTTTAATTCACAGTCAAGGGTAGATATTTCAATTACAGGCTTGGATCCTGGCCCATCCTGTGTTTGGGCACATAGCGGAGGCAACCAATTGATGTGTCTCTCTCACATAGGTGGTTCTCTCTTACTTTCTCTCTCTCCTCCCTCCTCCCTTCCTTCCACTCTTTCTAAAAATGAATATCCTTAGGATAGAGGATTTAGAAAAAAAAATGCTATATCTGTCTTTTTACCACAATATTTAAAATTACTATAATTAACAATATTGTACTGTGTATTTAGGAGTTACTAAGAGAATAGATCATAAAAGTTCTCATTTCAAGAAAACCATTACCTATGTGAAGTGATAGATATATAAACTAAATGTATTCTCTAATCATTTTTCAATATATGCATCAAATCAATTCATTATTATATATCTTAAACTAGTACAATGTTATGTCAAATATATATCAAATATATAAAAAATAAAATAAGTTGCATATTTTCATCTCTCACATATCATAGTGAAGAATGGGAAAATAATTTTAAATAGAAAAAATATCAATATCTAACATACTCTTTTTGTCACTTAATGCAAAAGAAACATTGAGTTCTAGTCTTAAGTAAGTACTCAGTAGAATTCCACCAGTATGCCAGCCTTCTATCTGGAAATGCTTTCTCACACAGTTACCTCTGAGCAATCCTATCTCTGCTCTGTGTGGATTAAAGTTGTTTGTTCATTCTACAGTTTTTTGTATGTGATTTCTATCACTTAACAACTTTATGATTTACACTTCCAACCCAGAGTTCACAAAGAATAGTGTATCCAACTCCCTATCCAACATTTCTTTTTCATTTGTTAAAGGAGTCAACATATAATCAATTTAGATATAGAAAATTAATATCATACTTATACCAAAACTTGCATCATATCTCATTCTAAATGATATGTTTGTGTATGTATTTGTGTGTGTGTGTATGTATGTGTATATATATATATATATATACATATATATATATATATATATATATATATATATATTGATATATAACAGCTTGTTAGATATTGATATTTGTCTGCCTAAAATTATTTTTTTCTGTTTTTCAACTATGAATATGTGGGAGAATGCAACATATTTATACAGCCCTCTTCATCTATTTTCTGAATCCCGGCAATTTAGAGAAATAGTGGATGGAGCCAGGACTTCAATTTCTATATATAAGACCATAAGGTTAATTTCACTCACCATTTCACCATTATGCTATATGGCTATTTAAAACCAATGCAGGGGGGAAAAAAGAGAGAGAGAGAGAGAAAGAGAGAGAGAGAGAGAGAGAGAGAGAGAGAGAGAGAGAGAGAGAAAGAGAGAGAGAGAGAGAAAGAAACATAGTAAAGGGGGAGGACATAAGTATTAGCCATTAATAAAAACCCTGTAATAAAAATCCCAATTTTTATAGAGCCATAATAACTTTTGATCAAAGGCCTATGCATGATGAAATACAGAGCAGTAAATCATTCATGAAGTACAAAGATGAATCTTTAGTGCAGTGCTTTGTTGTAAGATCCTTGTTTTATATCTTGGTTTCACGGCCCTTATAATATGGCACCACATCTCTCCAGGAGAGTTGGGAGGTTTTGTGTTTAAAGAATAAAAAGCATTCAAGTATTTCTACACAAGACACTTATGATTCAACTTCATGTTTTCTTCACAACAGCATTTTTTTTTTAAATCAGAGTACAAAACAATGGGAGAATCTTTGAGGAGTATTCAGGAGCAATATGTGCCTAGTTCTTAAAGACATACTAGGTTGCACCTTTCCTGTGATGGCTATTTGCAAGTGAAGAGAAGTGTTCACTTGAAATGGATTAAAGACTTAAACATAAGACCTGAATCTATAAAACTTCTAGATGAAAACATAGGGGGGTGGGGTGGGGACTTCTTGACATCCTTCTTGGCAACAATTTTTTAGATGACACCAAAAAGCCAAAATCAATAAGTGGAAGTGCATTAAACCTAAAAAGCTTCTGTACAGCAAAATAAACGATAAAAAAGGAAAATATGTCTGCAGAATGATAAAAATTACTTTCAAGATATATATTTGATAGATAAAATCCAAAATACATAAATAACTCATAAAATTATGATATAAATCAAACAATCTGATTTAAAAATGGTTGGATAAACTAAATGGACATTTTTTCCAAAGCAGGTATACAAATAGCTAAAAGGTACATGAAAAGATGTACAATATTTCACATCAACAAAAAAATATAAATGAAAACCACAATGAAATACACCTCACACCTGTTAGAATGGTTATCATTAATAAGACAAAGGTTGCTGAGAAGTAGGAAAAGGAATATTTAAACACTGTTGCTGATAGTATGAATTTGTACAGCTATTATGTCTAGTAATAATTAATGTCGTTTTCTAATACTTTTTTAAATCGAATTTATTTAAACAATACAACAAAATTTAATCAACAATATAGTTTCCGTTGTTTTCTACTACTTGTGCCCAACGCTCAGGAAGCATTTTAACCCCTCTGTTGTAAAATTCTTGTGATTTTGATGCAAAAAATTCGGTCAATGCATTTTTGAGGCATTCTTCATTATTAAATTTTTTTCCAAGAAGAAAGTTTTGCAAAGAATGAAACAAATGGTAATTGGAAGGGGCAATATCAGGAGAATATGCAGGTTGAGGGAGAACTTCCCATTCCAACTGGCGCAGTTTTTCAGCAGTGATTCTTGCAGTATGCGGTCGTGCGTTATCGTGGTGAAGAATTACGCCCTTCTGATTAATCAGCGCGGGTTCTTTTTCTCTTAAAGCTTGGGCTAACCTTTCCAATTGGGCACTATACATTGCACTTGTAATGGTTTGGTTAGATGGTAAAAGTTCATAATGAAGAATTCCTTTAAAATTCCACCAAACACACAACATCACTTTTTTCGCATGCAAGTCAGGTTTTGGCGTGGGCTGCGGAGCCTCATTTTTGTCCAACCATTGAGGCCGCCTTTTCAAATTACCGTATTTTTCGGACCATAAGACGCACTGGACCATAAGACACACCAGTTTTTAGAGAAGGGAAATGAAGAAAAAAAGATTCTGAAACAAAAAGTTCAGTGTTACCACTACAATGTGTAAACCCATAAATCATGCAGAGACTTTCTATGCTTTCTTTGCATAGTTTATGGGTATCTACACATTGTAGTGGTGAGAGAAGAGGCTGGAGAGTGTTTTACATTATGGTAAATGTTATTGGTTTGGTATCACAGAAAGTCTCTGCATACAATATACCGGTATGAAGTTTGTTGCAGTACAAACATTTTGACAGTTACCGGTATAATAGTATGAAGAGAAATTCTGACGTAGCAGCGTTATCAATCAGGGCATCCAGCGGAGGGCGGAGTTTACTGGTGGGCGGAGATCTACAGTACGCCTACCCAGTAGTCAAGCACGGCAACAGAGGGCGGAGAGGAATGTTTGGGGGAATAGATGCGGCATTCTTCCAGGCACAGAGTACGGGCCAGCAAGGGGTACAGGCGATGATTACGGTTTGGATTACGCAGTGACCATACACCGCACCTGGGCTGACATGGAGATATGGCTGCAGCGAGGGCATGGAGGCTGACTACCATACATGGGAACTCCTCTACCACTCGGGGTTTACAGAGCGGGGCAGACACTCTGGGCACGGAGGAATGGACAGTGGCTGCAGCAAGCACACAGAGCCGGGCAAGCACACAGAGCCGGGCAAGTAAAAAAACTTTTTTTTTGAAGTATATGTGTAGGCTATATTTGGACCATAAGACGCAGGGACTTTTTCCCCCCACTTCTGGGGGAAAAAAGTGCATCTTATGGTCCGAAAAATACGGTAACATACAGCACCCATTCTTCATCTACGGTAACAATTTGCTCTAAAAACGGCAAACGGTTTTGACGAGAGAGGAGCGAACTGCAAACTGTGACTCTTTGATTACGGTTGTTGTCGGTCAACTCATGAGGAACCCATTGGACTTTGCCAAGTGCACGCAATTGATTGGAAATTGTTTTTTGTGAACAATTTAAAGTTGTCGCAAGCTCTTGTTGGGTAATTTGAGGATTTTGCACCAAAAGAGCTTGAAGAGCTTCTTGATCAAAATTGGACACACGGCCTTGACCACTCTTGTCATCTAACGAAAAATTTCCCTCGCGAAATTTCTCAAATCAACGCTGGCATTTTCTGGCGCTAACTGCATCTTGACCAAGAGCACTACAGATGTTTTTTGCAGCCTCACTTGCTTTTCTTCCTAATTGGAACTCGTAAAGCATGCAGTGCTGAATATGCTCTTCATCCACCATCTTCTTAGCCCTAGTTTTGCAACAAAAAACAAACCAAACACAAACTTTTTCAAGCAAAACTTGTTAATTGCACTTCACACGTTCTGTAAATACCATGTGTTTGAAGGTTCTGTCAATACAAGTCAACGCCAAGCAAGATTTTAAACGAATGTTTAAAAACGACATTAATTATTACTAGACCCGATATGTCAAATATATCAATAAAGCTGGAAAAATTACCACCACTGGTAATTTGGAGAATAAAAAGGAATTAGATAGGAGCCATACACCGTGAAAAGGTATGTTTTTTATTGACAGAGAAGGCTTAGATGGCACATAAATAATGAGAAAAAAGACAAAGAAAAGTAGGATTCACATTTGATACAACTCTAAATACATTTAATTATTTATTATTTACTTGATACAGTTACCAGAGTGCTATGCTGAGGGCAAGGGTCATTATATAATTTAACTAGAGGCCTGGTGCACGAAATTCGTGCACGGGGGGGGGGGGGTGTCCCTCAGCCCAGCTTGTACCCTCACCAATCTAGGACCCCTCCAGGGATGTCCAACTGCCCGATCTACAGGGATCGGGTCTAAACGGGCAGTTGAACATCCTTCTCACAATCTAAGACTGCTGGCTCCCAACTGCTTGCTGGCCTACCTTCCTGATTTCCCCTAGCCACTTCTGCCTGCCAGAATGATAACCTCCTAACTACTCTCATGCCAACCTGATTGATGTCTAACTGCTCCCCTACCAGACTATTTGCCCCCAACTTCCCTCCTCTGCTGGATGGGCACCCCTAACTGCCCTCCTCTGCAGGGTTGATTGCCTTCAACTGCCCTCCCTTGCAGGCCTGGTGTCTCCCAGCTGCCCTCACCTGCTGGCCATCTTGTGGTGGCCATCTTGTGTCTTGGGCAAGGGGCCTGTGATGATTTGCAGGACAGCCATGCCCTCTGAAAACCCAAGCAGAGGCCCTGGTATCTGGAATTTATTTACCTTCTACAATTGAAACTTTGGAAATTGGAGCGGGGCCAAGCCCCCTGCTTCCTCCATGGCTGCAGCCATTTCTGTTTGGATTTGTTTACCTTCTATAATTGAAACTTTGTAGCCTGAAGTGGCGGTCTAGGCTGGCCAGGGTGTGTGGGAAGTTTGGTTTCCTCTATTGCCAGGGGAAATCCAAGCCTCTCTCCTTCTCTCTGTGGCTGCAGCCATCTTGGTTGGGGTTAATTTTCATACTTGCTCTGATTGGCTAATGGGCGTGGCTGGTGGGCATGGCTGGTGGGTGTAGTGGAGTGGTGGTTAATTTGCATATTACTCTTATTAGATAGGATATCTTATTAAAGTATTTATTGTTAATACATATTTATTTTGTACTTGTATGAAAGTAGCTATATCAATTAGAGAGACAAGGCGGGGGGGGGGGGGGGGAGGGGAGCCAGTGGATCAGAAACAAGCATTCCCCACAGAATTTATGATATAGTTTCTTTAAGCAAATGCAACTTGAGAAACTAAAAGCAAAATGTACTTGATTCAGATTCCTAGGCTGCTAGCAGTTATCTCCTCTGATATAGTACCCATTGGCCCATTGTCTTAAGCAATTTATTCAATAAACAAAACTAGTACACACTACATTTTAGTGGCGGGCAGAATTATTTAAGATTAATTCATGACATAGATCAAACCATATACAGATAATTCTGAAGTTAGTAAATTTCCAGTGACATTAATATGGAATATTTTATTGCATAGAGTTTAAACCAATAATTACAATCCCTCTCTAGTTAAGAACAGGACAACTTTAACTGTTTTATTTCCTAGAAATCTGAATCAAGTACATTTTGTATTTTGATGTCACATATATTTTTATAGTGTGTTTTCATTAACACATTATATATATATATATATATATATATATATATTTAGGGCTCTTTTAACTATAATTATTTGGCATACCATCACATTACAGAATTCGTTTTCTAAATCTGACTGTATAGTATTTATATTTACCAGTGTTTTGAATATTTTTCTGTTTTCATGTTACTATTTAGCTTCTTTTTTGTAACTATTTTATTTATGTATAGTTAGTTTGTAATTTTATATTCTTATATCAGTTTCTAGTATATAATATAGTGATTAGACATTTTCAGGATTTCTTGTAATGCAGGTCTAGTGGAGATGAACATTCTTAGGTTTTTGTTGTTTTTCTGGGCAAGTACTAATTTTCCTTTATTTCTGGAGGATAATTTTGGGGATAGAGTACTCTTATTAATTTTTTTTTCTTTTAGCACTTTGAATATTTTACTCTACTGTCTCTTGGCCTATGAGGTTTTTGCTGAGAAATCTCCTGAAAACCTAACAGAGGTTTTTTGTAAGTTATAATCTGTTTTCTTCGTTGCTGTTAGGATTCTCCTTGTCTTTCATTTTGATGGTGTCATTAGAATGTGTTTTGGTGAAGATTGGTTGGACATATTGTCCAATGGAATAGAATTGAATGCTCAGGAATAAACTTGCAATTCTATGCTAAATTAAATTTTCACAGTGGTGCAAAGACATATAATGGAAAAGAAAAGTCTATTAAAAAAATGTTTCTTAGAAAACTAGATATGTACATTCAAAAGAAAGAGTTTGCATTTCACTTTACACCATATAGAAAAAAATAATTCAAAATGAATCAAATAACTAAATTTAAAAGTTGAAGCTATTAAACTCTGAGAAGAAAACCTGGGGGCTAATATTCATAATCTTGGATTTAGCAGTGGTTTCTTAAATATCACCCCAATAGCACAGACAATGAAACAAAATTCAAAAAGATAAAATGAACTCCATCAAAATTAGTGGATAATAATGCCTCTAAATTAGATTACACAGTATAAAGTGGTATACATTTTATATATACAGAAATTTTATGTACTAGTACTTACACAGCAGCCTTTGCTATCTCTTAGCCTTGTATAAAACATACTTTTCATGTTCAGATTTTAAAAAAATGTACATTTCTTTAGAAACATTCTGAATTTGAACAGTCAATTCAATGGTGCTTGCCCACACATCACCCAACCAGATGTGACCAAAACTTTTTTTCTTTAATATAGATTTGTGTTCTAGAGGGACACAGTATCCCCACCTGTCCCTGTTACAACCTGTGTTTTTCTGTTGTCTCACGTACTTATGTTATTCCTTGGAAGATACTACCAATGTATAGCAACAAAATAATCAAAACATTTTTTGGTTTTATATTTCAAATTAATAGTGTTTATTGCATGATTAACAAACTGAGAAGAGACATCTCACATTCACATTAGATCATTTAAATATACTTTGGGAGTGTTGACTGCTCCGTTCCTTCAAAATTACCCAGTGACTGATTAACATGGATTAGAAAATGAACACATTGGTTCTCAGGATAGAGTAATAGACAAGGAATTTCCTCATAACTATACAAAAAAAAAAAAAAAAGCTTTGAATCTGATGCTTGAGAGAATGGAAATTTTGAACGAGCTCCATCACTATTAAGTTAATTTCTTAAAAATTGGAAGCATAATCTGCAGAGGAATTAGAATAGTCATTTAGAAAGACTGCTCGGCAATTATGAATATATGTAGGGCACACAATGCTTTGGCTTCTTTTGGAAAATAGATCCCTTACTTGGCATCCAAACCTTTGGTTGTCAAGCAAGCCTGATATTGTAAATCCCCATTTGTAGGGCTATTCAAAGAGGTTAAAATAAGAAAATGACTTCCAAATCATCATTTGAGGCCTACATTGCAGAATAATAAAAATTATAAACATGGCCAAATTAGTATTTTCTCTCTAATTGTTTGGTTTTAAAGCAAAATATGCTTGATGTGGACATGTAGGCAATATATTGAATATAAAAGATTTGAGCTATAAAGGAATCCTAATTACAGATACTTCTCAATAAAGGAGGCTTAAATCGTACTCATGATGTTCTGAGGCCTGTTACAAATTTCCGTAGGATATTAAATTGGAAATCACCAGGTCATATTAAGGTTGCATAATGAGGTGACACTGCAGATCAGTGCTATACCAAGAATGTGATGGATGGCCAGTCAGGGAAACAGGAAAAAGCCAGAGGGCAAGTGCAAGAGGAAATAGCTACATAATTTTAGGGATGATTCCTCCCACCCTGTTATTCTAAAAAAACTTTATTCTCACATTTCTATAGCAAGCCTGTGGCAGTGCAAGGCCTTTCCTATATTCAGGATGCCTAGGCACATGGCTGCATAGCTTCACATGTTGTCTTCCTACACATATGTTCTAAATTGCAAGGAAGAGAATAGAGCTAAAAGTTTGATTTGGTTGGTTTTTCTTCTCCTTTATATTGTCAGTACTTATTACTAAAATTAATGTTATCTGGAAGAAAAATATTTTTAAAAATAGGATAGACTTTTTCTTTCACCTCAGAGGCCAAACTTAATCCCATCACTAGCAATGTCTGTGTGTGGTGAGGGGGGAGGGGTATTAGTTGGTGTAGAGGCAGATATATAGATAACTCCAGGAAGTTCCTGAAAGTTATTTAGCTCCACCCACCAAATCCTGCATGCCATTTATCCATCACCATAATATTCTATACCATGCTAGTATTCAAAGGCGAAAATTTGAATTCGTCAGCTTTAAAGCCACATCTTATTCATTGTTTTAACTTTAGCACCTGTTGTAGTGCTGCCTTATAATATAAACTATAAACATAAATATATGTATGCATACACACAAACATATATGTAAAATAAGTATAAGCATGTATGTATATACATACAGGAAGTTTTTATTGTTCTGTATATGTCAGCTGATTTTGGCCTTTTCCTTTCTATATAAACTTGGGGATTGTATCGTGAATATCTACAAAATACCATGCTGGAACTTTAATTTCAAAGAATTAGTTACTTTCTAACTATTATAAGAATCCAATGAACTTATCTACCATATTTAAATGATTCCTTTTTTATTATCTTTTTAATTACTTTATCTTGCTGATACTTAACTGATGAAAATAGTAAAGGCATATGGTTCAGCCTAACGGCATCAGCCCAATATATAACTTATGCAAGCCATACATTTTTAATAGAAATTGAGGCAAAATATGTATAGTAACTTAGAAGACTTGGAAAACAATTTAGTAGTAGAACTCCAGCTTGAACCTAATCTATTCACTGCTAATTCAGAACTTTTACAAAATTAATTTTCTCAACCACCAATCTATCTAATTATTAACAAAATGCTTGATTGTATATCTCTTGTTAACTTTAGACATCTTAGAGCTGCAATGATAGATAGTAACTGCTCTGTCCTAGTGGTTCTCAAAATATAACATTCTGTCATTCTTTATAGAAAAGACTCTCAGTAGATTCTTGTCTTCTGAGAAATTGATGTTTTCCTTTTTAACGTCTCATTTGCACTCATTCTCATATTTTAATATTTTTTTAATTGACTTCAGAGAAAGGAAAGGAGATAGAAACATTGATGAGAGAGAACCATTGATCAGTTGCCTCCTGCACACTGCCTACTGGGGATTGAGCCTGCAACCCAGGCATGTGCCATGACTGGGAATCAAACTAGTGACTTCTTGGTGCATGGTACATGCTCAGCCAATTGAGCCATACTGGCTGGATGTTACTCTCTTTATAAAAAAAATATAATTTGAGTTTTTGGAGAAATGTATATTTAAACCTTAAATCCCTATTCGTATATTGATTTATAGTGTTCCTCTTACGAATATCAATAATCTGTTTTTTAGAAACAAATTTTTGTAATTTTTTAGAAACAACATTAAATTATCTATTCAATTTTATAAATGCTACATTTCCCCATTATATTATTTTAACTTTTGTTTTTATTGGTTTTATTTTCCTTCTTTTTTTTTTTTTTTTTGAACACTAATATTCTCAGTCAGTGCTGGTCCATATAAGTCTAGAGTATTAAAACTTTACAAACATTAATGACATATACACTAATATTTACAGTGTCTTAAAATCACTTTAATACTAGAATTCCATGTAAACAAGGCCTAAACATTTCCTAATTCTAGAAAATTAAGCTAGTAATAATAATGACACATGCAACTATTTATTTTTTCTGTTTATTTTTTCTTTTTTATTATTCTTTGCTGGAGAAATACATGCCTAAACATACTAACTGACATCCCTTTGTTTTAGCAAATACAGTGCTTTCCAACATTTGTATGACGTTAATTTATAAAAATTACTCATACATAATAGGTAAAATGGTATTTTCACAGCATTTCATTTGGACTGCAGGTTAATTATAATTTGTGTTACAATTTATCTTGCTTAGAATAAAATTATTGCCTTGTTAAACAGCAAGATTGTGTTATTAGTGCTTAATTTTAGATATAATTTTGTCTTATTTATATTCATGTATAACATAATACAATAGAATGAACATATTATCTAATCACATTTGTCTCAAAACTTTCTGACTCCAAATAACATAACTCTTTTTTTAAAATGTACCTGTATTGTTGAAAGTATTACAGATGACTCCTTTTCTTCCCATTGATCCTCTACACTCTGCATCACCCTTCCCAGGCCTTCCCCACACTATTGTCTGTATCCATGGGCTGTGCATATAATCAGGAGTCTTTTTGTTTAATAATAATGTAAATATAGCATCTTTAAGTTGGTATATTAAAGCAGTTTTATGAAAAATATCCTACCTAATAAAAAAGAGCAATATGCAAATTAACCATCACTCTGCTACACCCACAAGATGCATGAAACAACATTTGACAAAATCCAACACCCTTTCTTGATAAAAACTCTCAGCAAAGTGGGAATAGAGAGATCATACTTCAACATAATAAAAGCCTTAGATGGCAAACCTACAGCCAACATCATAGTCAATGGGCAAAAACTAAATTAATTTCCCCTAAGAATAGGAAGAAGACAGAGATGCTCACTTTCACTACTCCTGTTCAACATAGTACTGGAAATGTTAGCCGTAGCAATCAGACAAGAAGAAATAAAAGGATCCAAATTGGAAAAGAAGAAGTAAAACTGTAATTATTCATAGATGACACGATATTGTACATAGAAAGCTCTAAAAACTCTTTAGACTTTTTTAATAGGCATCTTTCATTTAGGAATATGCTTTACACTTCTTCCATGTATATTCATGGCTCAACAGCGCATTTCTTTTTAGCACTGAGTAATAGTCCTTTGTCTGCTCTGCCACGGTTTCTTTAGCCATTCACTTACAGGTCATCTTGATGGTTTTCAAATTTTGGCAATTATAAATAAATAAATATTCATAATTACCTATGTGTGGCTTTTTATGTGGGAGTAGGTTTTCTGCTTCTTCAACAAAATACCAAGGTGCTTGATGGCTACATCATGGCTTTAGGATAGGTTTCATCAATTTCTCCTCTTGACATTTTGAATTAGATAATTCTTTATACTAGGGAATGTCCTGTGTAGTACATGAGATAGCAGCATCTCTCTACTCACTAGAAACCAGTAGTATCTCCCCTTTTGTCCCTGTTTTGACAATCAAAAAAACTTCCAGGGAGTGTTAAATGTCTTCAGAGACATAACTTCTCTAAGTACCACAGAATTACAAGTATCATTTAAGAATAGCTCTTGTGATTGAAAAACTAACTTATCTGAAATAAAGCAGTCCTAACATTTTTTTCTTTATTTACAATATTTAAATATAATCACATTCAGAAATGTTTATTAAATGATTATTGCATTTCCTTTTGTTTCCTTTGTGCAGTTTGGTATCAATAATTACCAAATCATCAGTAAAAAGAGAATTTTACTCAGATGCTGGACTAATATTTCTGAAAATCCAGCATGACCATGAAAGCAGAAAATTTGAATATAATTAGTTATATAAATCTCATTATTTTAGTGAAGTAGCAAAGTGTATTTATAATTTTCCCAAGAGTCTTAAAAGTTAAATAAGCATTAAATAGTTAAGATTAAAATTCATGTAAAACAAGATATTAATTTTTCATATAAATGCACCAGTCAATTTAGATAATTTGGACAAATACAGATTTAGAAATTGTACTTTAGCATGGACAAGCTATATTGTGCCTCAGTTTTATTGATTTAGCATCAAAATGTTTACCACAGTTTACTGTTCCTATGTCAGCAACTGCTGGAACTGAAGACTAGCTGCCCAATAGACTGCAAGTTCCAGGATTGTTCTGATTTTGCTCATTGCCCTAACCAAAGTGCCATTAACCACTCAGGGCATACAGTAAATGCTTAATAATTGTAAATGTAGAAGCAATCATACAGTTGAGGTGCAGTGTGTTATTTTTAACTCTGATTATCCATTCAATTGCAAGTTCTCTACTATACAGAAATGCATTACAAATGGCTAACAATTTTGAGAAACATTAAGCATCAAGTCATTGAAAACAGCCTGGATTAGGTGATTTCCTTCATTTTTCTGTTCTAAGGAAGCACAAATGCTTGAACTTTTCACTATTTTATTCTCACATCCTGGGAATTCATCCAAATGTAAAATGGCATATTAAGCTGTACCTACAGAAAGATAAAGGAATCTTTATCTTAAAAATGCATGAGACATTTTTGACACATCTCTCTGCTTCCCTATTTCTTTCCTTCATTCTCTGTAACAAATGAAATTGTGCGAAATGTGGGAAACCCAGTATCTCTGCAAACTGAAGTACATATTTATCTGGCCTAGCTTCTACTAAACAATTTTTTTTTTTCATTTGGAACTTGAGTTTGCAAACTCCTTAATGGTTGAGGCTCTTCAATAGTATGGGAAAGAGCTTCTCTTATGGATTTTGGGTCAGGTTTATAATTTCCTCTTCATATGATTTTGCTTTTAGAATTATTTCAGGCATTACAATTGATTATGTTTACAAGTAAGTACTCAGGGACTTTTAAGTATGCAAATTATTTAGCTGACATATATACAAACTAATGAGATATTACTAAATATAGAGCTATCATTATGAGGAACTTGTGTATAATATTTTGTATGCAAAATATATTTATGTATTTTATTAATTACATTTTCTTAATTATAATAAGGTTAACTTATTTTATAAGGTAACTTTTAAAAGCAAGGCTTTCCAACTATGTTTTTGATATATGAAAAAACTGTTTCTTTTATACTCTTCATTTTTTCTCCATTTATTATCAGGGTTTTCTTTTATTAATTTTTTGTAGTTACAAACTCTAAGGTATTTACTTTGTTCTAAAAAATACATTTATATTCACTACATTTATATATTACATGTTAGTTCATCAGAATGAGAATAACATAAATTTAGCCCCATTTTTTTGCATTAAAACAATGCTTCTCCATGTGGGTGAAAATGGTGCAATTATCAGTTCGGTCAGGGATTAGAAAATATTCCCCACTCTCTTTAGACAATGAAGGGAGTTTTCAGCCCAATTCTTTTTTGTTGTCATTAATCCTTACCAAAGAATATATTTTCCTTTTTGTTTTTTGTTTTTTGTTTTTGTTTTTGTTTTTAAGAGATAGTGGAAGAGAGGGGTTGGGGGAGAGAGAGAGGGAGGGAGGGAGGTGAGGGACACTTAGATTTGTTGCCTCCAGCATGCATCCCAACTGAGGCTGGAGATGAAACCTGAAACCCAGGTACTTGACCTTGACTGAGAGTCTAACCCACAAATGTTCAGTGCACAGGCCTATGCTCTAATCACTGAGGCTCATCAGCCAGGGAGATTTTTCTTTTTATATCATTTCTTCTCTACCCTACTCTGCTTAGTAATTTCAGTTCTCCGCCTTTCACCTTCAATGAATATAGATATTAATTATCCTTTGGTTCCTCCCATAGATGAATGAAAGTTGCAGGTTTATACACAATGGTAAATGGAGTTCCTGTGGGGAAAGTAGGGTTTCTTTCTCTTGTCAAATTCTGAAGAATTTGAGTTAGTACATAACAATTTTACAATTATAATATTTTTTGCATATTTTTCCTAAAATATGGAATTTAGTGTAATGATTTATTGAAATTTACTAAAATATAATAAACTATTTTTCATAGGTTATTCTTACAATTTCACAGTGTTCTATATTTCCTTTGAGTAATTTTATCTTAACATATATAGAAATAAATTAATTTAAACACAAGATAATATTTTTATTGGAAGAAATCAGAATATCCCAAAATATGGAAATGGTTAATCCTAATTTGGCACCTTCAACAGATAGAAATAAATGTTCTTGAGTTCGCAAGGAAAACCATAACCCTTTCCTTCAATTTATTCTTGTTAGGGTGTATATTGGATAAGTATGTAATCATATGTAGAACAAAAGTAGAAATAAGTATGCCAGGATACTTGATTATGTTAGGATTATGATTGACTTCTTAGAGTTCTAACTTTTTCCCCCCTAAAATGACTATGTATTCATTTTGTAACTAGGAAAATAAAATAGCTTAAAAATATCTGTGTAGACTGGCCAATGTCTGCCAGTGATTGAGTGTTGACCTATAAACCAGAGGTCACCATTGGAATCCTGGTCAGGACATATGTCTGGGTTGCAGGCTCGATCCCCACTAGGGGGTGTGCAGGAAGCAGCCCAACAATGATTTTTGTCATCATTGATGTTTATCTTTCTCTCTTTCCCTTACACACACACACACACACACACACACACACACACACTAGAGGCCTAGTTCACGAAATTTGTTCACAGGGTGTGTGTCTCTCAACCCAGTCTGCACCCTCTCCAATCTGGGATCCTTCTAGGGATGTCTGAAGCCCATATAGGACCAATCCCAGTAGGCCTGGTCCCTCCCAACTGCTCTCCCCTGCTGGCCATCTTGTGGCAGCAATCTTGTGTCCACATGGGTCAGTCATCTTTGACCACATGGGGGTAGCCATCTTGTGTATTGGAGTGATGGTCAATTTGCATAGTATTTTTTTTATTAGATAGGAAGATTAGATAGGATAGAGGCCTGGTACACTGGTGGGGGCTGGCTGGTTTGCCCTGAAGGGTGTCCCAGATCATAGTGGAGGTTCCCTGGAGCATGGGGTGGTACTGGACAAGGGGCCTATGATGGTTTGCAGGCTGGCCATGCCCCCCAGCGAGCCAAACTGAGGCCCTCATATCTGGAATTTATTTATGTTCTATACTTGAAACTTTGTAGCCTTAAGCAGAGGCCATGGTAGGCCAGCGCTATGGAAACTTGGCTTCTTCTATCACCAGCGGCAACTCAAGCCTCCTGCTCTCTCCAGCCCCATGGCTGCTGCCATTTTTGTTGGGATTTATTTATCTTCTATAATTGAAACTTTGTAGCCTTGAGTGGATGCCTAGGCTTGGCAGGGTGTGCAAAGGCTTGGCTTCCTCCATTGCCAGGGAAACCCAAACCTCCTGCTCTCTCTGTGGCCACAGCTATCTTGGTTGGGTTGATTTGCATACTCCCTCCTGATTGGCTGATGGGTGTGGCTTATGGTTATAGTGGAGATAGAGTAAATTTGCATATCACTCTTTTATTAGGATATATATAATATATTTATAGACAATATAGCTTTGCATATTTCAAATTTTTAAAAAAACATATGGCGAATAATTTTATTGACCTTTGAAAACATTTTAAACTTTCTAATATATTTTGGGAAAATCTTAATTATGATCTGAAAAGTCCTTCTAAGTTCAGTTACTGACATTTGCACTGAAATGAAAGCCTAAAAGAAAAAGAAGGAAAAGGTGCTAGTTAATATACTATGTTTCGAGGAAAGTTTTAAATGGCTTGTGTCTTTTGGCCTGTCTCCAACCTCCTTTAGTTCCCCTGATTATAAGTTAATTAATTATATTGTTGATCCAAAATATCTGTTTACAAGAAAAATAAAGAGCAGAACAGTAAGTATATAGGAGAAAAGGAGGTTACATAGGCACAAATATTGAACTTTTGAGAATCAATCTCATCCTTATTTTTAAAACTGATTTCCAGTATTTATTTAACATAAAGCCATCACCAGCCTTGAACACTTGGTACAACTCACATCTTTGTCACTTTCTAGCTTTCTAACAGTGAACCTCAGTTTCATTTTAAAAATAAAAATGTTCAGTTATCTTGCCTACCTTAAAAAATCTAGTGATTTTTAAATTGAACTGGAAAATACAAGAAATTATAATTTGAAACTTTCAGGAAGAATGATATTATTTTCCTTTGAATTTAATTCTTTCGGATTTTACTCAAGAGTCAAAGTTGATAAAATATTTTAAAATTGTCAACTAATAAACCCCGAATACCAGTTTTTTTTTAAGTTTATTTTTATTGTTGGTAGTATTAGAAATCTCCCTCTTTTATTTCCGCATTAACCTCTCTCCTCCCTACTCTATTCTCCTCCTCAGGCCTTTACCCCACCATTATCTGGGTCCATGGCTTATTCATATAATTATATACATATAAGTTCTTTAGTTGAACTCTTCCCCCAATTCCTTTGAGGATCCTAATTTTGTTGCCTGCTAGTAAGATTTGAAATTTTAACTATAAGTAATAGTTTCTCTAACAATCTGCATCTCTATTGTGGCATAATTTCAAATTTTGGTAAACAATCCTCAATACTTTAGGGAGTCTATTTTTACTCTTTTTGTGCTAGTTTGCATACAAAAGGGTGAAAGAAATTAAACCATTATGCCAGTTATTAAAACTTATTTTATTGAAAACATTGTAATGACATAAAGTTGAATAGTTTATCAGAAATCCTGAGGACATTTTAATCTAAGTATTTTAGACTGGACATATTTCAATCCTGGACACAGGCTTTGTTCACGAAACCAGCATTTTTTTAAACCAGAAGCTGTTTTACTTTCCCTAGAGAACAAAGCATATCTCAGCGATCTGTGCTCATCCACAGAGACAGGTTTTAAAGAGACCTTAAAGACCACATAATTCGATTCTCCTATTTTGAAATGAAGACTCTGAGAGAGAGAGAGAAGGAGATAAGTGATTTTTCCATCATCACCCCATGAGTTTCTGGAGTAATTGAGATGAGAGAGCCAGGGGGCCTGACAGATCAAGCTCTCCCCTGCACCTGACTGCCAAGTCTCCTGAGGGCTGTGGTGGGAGAGCTGTGCTTGGGGAGCTTTGGGAGTGAGTTGTTGGCTCAAAATGACTAAAGGGACATATCTGTTATTTAAATTACCTTAAGGCTTACATATGTCTCCTTTTTCCCCAACCATTCCCACCCCGGGCAAGCCCCCACACCCCAGTGTCTGTGTCGATTGGTTATGCCAATATGCATGCATCCTCTCTAACTCCCTCCGCCCCCACCTCCTCTGCCATTTGTCTCTGGATCTATTTTTGTTTATCAAATTATGTTGATAAAGACATGAGTGAGACCATGTGATATTTATCTTTCTCTGACTGGCTTATTTTGCTTAGCATAATGTTGTCCAGTTCCATCAGCAGGGATATATCTTTTAATAGATTTATATTTAGCCATTCATTACAAGAGAGAAAAGCTAAGCACTTTAAATAAATTTGTAAAACCCTTAGCTCATGTTTAAGCCTTCCTTATAAATATTTCAGACATTATCAATAAATATTAAAAATATGTGCTGTTCCTGCATAAAATAACAGTTTTTTATTTTTTATTTATTTTTTGTTAATTCTCACTAGAGGATACTTTTTCCCCCCTAATGATTTTCAGAGAGAGTGGAAGGGAGGGGAGAGACGGAGTGACACATCAGTGTGAAAGAGACACATTGATTGGTTGCCTCCCACATGTGCCCAAATAGGGGCTGGGGATCAAGCCTGCAATGGATGTATGTGTCCTTCATGGAAATTAAACCCAGGACCCTCCAGTCCACGGGTCAGTGCTCTAACCACTAAGCAACCAGCCAGGGCTAAAATAATATTTTTAAAACCAGTTTATGTCACACGTAAGAAAACACAGGAGGCATGATAAGTTAGCCAATCTTCTAATGCATACCTGTCCAGCGGGCCTATTGCTATATTTGTAGCATCTGTCTTACAAATCAAAGCTATATCCATTAGCTCATGTTTTCTAGTAAATGCCTTACCATTTACCCAGCATTTGAACAGCCATTTGTTTGTCATACTGTGGAAAGGGTGAGGAACAAGTGGACTTCGAAGAGTATTGTTCCGTTTTATGTGGCTTCACATGCTTTACAATATCACTTTGCTGTATATAGAACTTGGCCATATAAGAGAGTGAAAATAAATTAGTCCTTTGTTTCTTACATTCTCCACTTCCTATTTAATCTTATTCCTATGCTCCTTCTTCTGGCAAAATACAGGATATTCTTAGGATGTTACCAGACAGTAATTTACATATCCAATTTACTGTAGTGATTAAGACTTCATTTGGGACTAATGTCAAGAAAATATCTGCCAGGTCATATGGACTGGATTGAACACAATTGGCATTTAATGTTACATTAAATTTGTTTCGTAAGCATACTCAGGGATAGAAAACAATAATCACAAAAAAGATCTATCAGATTTATTAAAACTCTGTATGACAGCATATAATTAATTATGCTATATGCTTATCTCTATCTCTCACAACAATGTGAGGGATAAATATGTAAATTGGTGCCATCATTAGCATTCTTGATTATAAAAGGAAACTAAAACACAAGATTGCACATGATATAAGGAGCAGAGCTGGGATTCCTTTCAATGTTCCCCGGAAGCCAAAGCTTGCACTTTTCTACTATAATCCCCACAGAAAACAAAACAATTGAGTCAGCTTTTATCAAATAAATATATGTGTCTATTCTCTCATTAAGTCTGTGGGGGAGAAAATTTAATTTACCAAGTACATATCTAGAATATACAATGTCACCATTCTTATGCACATGTGGCAGTGAATATTTTTCAGAAGATTCTTATTTGTGACTTTTTTACTAAGAAACAAATTCTTTGTAACCTAATTAAAATTCAAAGTTTTGCATGTGTAGGAAGACACACACAATGCATGTTTGTATTTGTTTTTTAATCACAAAAAGAATACATGCCATGTTCTACATATGTAATTATGGGTTAATATGCTGTTTTGCAGAGTATGTATTATGACCTTTCATATAATTGATTTCCCAAGTTTCTTATTTACAATATAAAGAGTTAAAATTAATTTATTTTCCCAACAAAGATTTAATTTGTCACATCTTAGTTATGCCCTAATAAGAATTTTAATTTTGTCTTTATTCCATTTGCCAATTTGTTACAGAAATTAAATTAGTCAATCATAATTCATTTTCCACAAATCAGTAGTGACATCTATACTCAGTTGTCAACTATACTTATTCAAACTGAATACTATTTTTTAAATCCAGATATTTTCTAGGTAAGTAAGCTAAGCTAGCTGGGTGACAACATTTATTTTCAGGTCTCCCATTCATGAAAATTAAGAAAAAATGGACATTTTAACCTTGCCCCTATTCTATTCTTAGTCATTTTATCAGTTTTCTATGAGGTTCTATGAATTGATTAGACAGTCGAGAGGGCAGTCAGGCCCAGAGGATTATACAGTAATTTGTGGATTACAAATGTGTAAAGAGAAGCAGCTGGCAAATTTTTAGTGTCAGGTGATATTTTGCAAACATTTTATAGAGAAAATCCAAGATCATGTTTGAGGAAATAAGGAAGGATGGAAAGAAGGAAGGGAGGGAGGGAGGGAGGGAGGGAGGGAAGGAGGGAGGGAGGGAAGGAGGGAGGAAGGAAGGAAGGAAGGAAGGAAGGAAGGAAGGAAGGAAGGAAGGAAGGAAAGAAGGAAGGAAGGAAGGAAGGGAAGAAGGGAAGAAGGGAGGGAGAAAAAGGAGGGAAGAAGGGAAGGAGGGAGAATACTCTGTTTATCGACTTGTCATTTTAATCAGGCTTTGTTACAGAAATATGAAAAAAGAAGGCAATCCAAAAATAAAATAATTTCTAAAAAACTTGAAACAAAGTAATTATTTAAACCATTATTTACTTAATAAAGCAATATATAATCAATTTTTTCAATGGGATCAATATACTCAACTTTTTCCCCCTCCCATTTATTTATTTATTTATTTATTTATTTATTTTTAAATATGTTTGTATTGACTTCAGAGAGGGAGGGTGAGAGAGACAGTGATAGAAACATCAATGATGGGAGAGAATCATTGATCATCTGTCTTCTGTGTGCCCTCAGAGGGGATTGAGCCTGCAACCTGGGCTCCAACCAAGAATCAAACCATGACTGCCCAGTTCATAGGTCAATGCTCAAACACTGAGCAACACTGGCTGGACTCCTCACTTACATTTAGAACCAAGTGAAGAACATAAAGAGTACAAAGACAGATGGATGTAGAAATGTTCCTTTCATAACAGATGTAGCTACATTTATTCAAGTGGACTTTTATGTGTACCATGCCTTGAAATAGAAATATTTCTCTAAACAGGAAGTTGGCTGAGTAAACTAGACTTACTACATACTGACCAGAGAGTACTATCCCAATGACAGGAGTATTTTGTGAAAAATTGGCATTGTGAGAGCTGATCCAGGCGTTCCCAATTTTTTTGAACCAAATTCATCAATAGGATTATTGTCAGCCTGGACTGTATCTCCTTTTTGGGCCTTTTCCCCACATTTCTTTGTAAGATACATGAGGTGTGGTTTGTTTATTGCTGCCTCTGGGGACCTATGACAGTATCTGATACAAAGAAAATGTGAAATATTCAAAATAGGTTCAGGAACAACCACTTCTATGTTATGAAACCATTGCACATTAAAGCAGAAATAATTATGTTCATCAGAGTGTTTGTTGCAAATCAAAATCTGATTTAGATAATTAAGTAGTGCCTCCTTTACAAAGTCCTAAAAGAATGCAAGTTTCTTCACTTGATATTCAATGTTAATGAAAATATAATTTCTGAGTATATTCTCATAAACTATGAAAGAAACTACATATATCAATAAAAATTGAAATATCTTAAGTGATATTGTTATGATACTATTTTATATTACTAATGATGGAATCTTTTCTATCTTTGTGTATATACTTCTGCTTTAGTACTTTTAATGGATTCATGGAAATGTCACATTATTCAACCATTATTTTATTGACTTATTTAAGTGTATTTTACAATTATTTTTGCAACAATGCAGTTAATAATCATGTGTATGTCATTTTAGAAACATATGAAAATATTATTCTTGACTATATGCCCACAAGATGATTTGTTGAATCAGTTTTGAAACATTTTTATCCAATAACATGCAGTTAACATGTGATTTTGCTATAGATATTTACTACTTTGACCAATATCATCTGTCAAAATATTTTATTTTTACACATTCAATATTATGGAATTTTTATCATGTATTAAATGTATTGACTGGCAATTTGTAGCTTTTAGTTTATAAACTGAGGAAACAGTCTGTGTTATGCTCCAGGGCTACATTCTTCAATGTGCCTCCTTTCTACTGTCATTACCAGCATTCTTCTCCTGAGCTCTGGTCATTTTATCCAGCTCCTTAGTTGAGGGGATAGGTATAAAACTTAATCCCAAAGTTTTACACCTACCCTCTAGGAGCCTTCCCTCAGACTGGTAGTTCACTTTCTCTTAGAGCACAGTTGATGATTTTGATTATTGGTGTTCTTGGGTCCTTCAAACAATTACATGAAGAACAAAGTGGCCAAGTTTCTAAAAATGTAGTTTCTTAGGAAATTATCCTAGTAACTTTTCCATCACCTTCCCTTTATTTGTCATTTTTCTACTGTGAACCCAGAGTTTCTTTTTCTTATATGTATGTTCTTATTTGTGATTTAGTTTGATCTTGTCAATGTGTGTCCATCAAATTATCCTTTACAGACATTTCTCATAACTTGTAGTTAGCTTATGGTCTCTTCTTGTTTTCCATATCATTGATCTCATTTATATTTTTCTATGATTTTAAGTGATTTGAAACTAGAGATAAATATTATACTCAACCTACCATCTCCACAGAATTTCATAAATAAAAATTCCAAGAGAGAGAGGGGTTGATGGGGGGAGAGGGAGATAGAGATTATATAAAATGAATTGCTGTATCAGTTTTAGAAACTGATACACACACACACACACACACACACACACACACACACACACACATTAAGATTAGTTTATTCATTTTTAACTGGAGTTTGTGAAAAAAGGGATTAGGCAATTGGATCTACTTAAAAGCTTATGAGGGTGGGAAATCCTGGCAGTCATATTAGGGTACTAGGCAGTCAGGAAGAGATGCTCTAAGAAACACCTTTGACCACACATCAGGAGGGAGAGAGGATATATTAAAATGCTATGACCAGAGTAGAACTGCTGTGGGATTCCTTTTATAAGCTCATTAAGGCCGTTTGTGAAGGCTCTGCCCTCATGTTGTAATCACTTCCCAAAGACCCCCCTCCTAATACTGTCACACAGGGCATTAAGTATCAACATGTGAATACTGAAAGGTGAAAGGACACAAACATTTAACCATAGATACATGCTTACTTTTTATTTTTTATTTTTAAAGAGAGATCAATATTTTATCGTTCCACTTATTCATGCATTAATTTGTTAATTTTTGCATGTGCTCTGGCCAAGATCAAACCTGCAACCTTGACATACAGGGACGATGCTTTCTCTAAACTGAGCTACCTACCCAGGATTTAATGCTTATTATTAGCTGAGACAATTAATTCTGTAGTTTCATCTTACAAAAAAAATGAGGCTTAAAGATACTATGAAAATTCATCACAAGGATGGACACTGCTCAAGACACTTAGGACTCATGTGAAAGATTAGTCCTGCAAAACAAAAACAACAAACAAACAAAAAAATAATACTTATTTTGTATATGCAGTACCTTTTTAATGTCATGAAATGTCAGTGACACTGCTTCAACTTTACTAAAATGTCTATTTAATGTGTTCACTGAAAAGTCATTGATGCATCATTGTATCTTAGCGTTATTTTATCACTTTCTTATCAATATTATTTAATGGTAATTTTGAAGTGATAATAATAAACAAAAAATAAAGAAATAATTTTTATAAAAAATGGTCTCAAGTAGAAAGTTGACTTATTGGTGATACAAAAGAAGATAAAGTAATATGTTTTTAATATAGTTTATCTAATAAAAGTATCTAATAAGCAGAATAGGAGAATATCAAAGTTTACAGTTGTTTCAATATCTTAAGAGAACACTTCTTTATAGGGATTAAACAAAAAAATAAGCTGAGTTGTTTGTAGTAAAGTCAGATATTGGTAGGTATTCGTGAGAAATGGTAATGCTATTTTCAATGTTTCATTTTTTATTATTTACTTCTGAAATGTGAATATTAAAACCTGGCTAAAATATAAATTTTAATACTTTAATATTTTAATTCTGAGGCCTTTAGAGTCCTAGTGTAATTACACTGTATTTTCAGCATATTTTGTTGCCTAACATTGAAATCTATTAGTGAAATCTGACTTAGAATGTAACCTATGATCTTTTCCTTTTAAATATGATCAGCATTATCATAATTTTCAGGACGATTTACAATATAACCTTTAATATTCTACTCATGAAAACTGGCATGCATTATTGTATTTGGTAAAATTATAATTCTTTTGTGGATATGAACAATGGGTTATTACTAAATATTTGCTGAACATTTCTTAGTAATTAGGAAACAGTTTATTTTCAGTGAAATACTGACATAAACCATATTATATCTACTGTTTTACCTAATTAGAAATCATGAAATTTTGAAATATAAATGCAAAAGCAAAGTTTCATGCATTTCTAAGAAATACCAGAATTAAGATTATCTAAATAGATATTGAAAAGTAATCAACTGGGAAAAAGCATTTTAAATAGTGGAGGAGATTGTTTTTCAGTAAGAATCAAAATATTGAAGTTTCTTATTCAAGCCACCTATAAATCCCAAGGCTTTCTAGAACAGAAGTTATTTTTTACTTGACAGTTAATAAGCTATCTCATTAAAACATTAAGCTCATCTGAAAAAAATATAATAATATTGTCTCACATAACAACCGAAGAGATTTATATATGCTGCCATCTCATCTATCATCAGACTATTTGTGAAAAGACTTGTATGTAAGACACAAGCTCTAACTGATGAGGGGATTGATTAAACCCTGAAATTTTAATAGTTTTAGATTGTATGGCAATGCTGCTTTTCCCCAGAGACCCACTTCTAATCTCTGTACTTTGGATAAGCACAACCATGATTTCAATTATGTATTGGCCAGCAGAAAATCTACAAATGATTAAACAGAAAAGTAGAGTTCAGAACAAAAGTCTTCTTGGAACTGATCCACATAACTTGATTCAAAATTACATAGAAACTTAATCTTGGAGTCTGATGAATGTGTAGCTTCACTTTAGATCTATGGCCCATATATCTAAAAAGGGTTATATTCTTGGAAGACCTTAAACTTTTGGTTACATAATTATATTTTCCTCATAGTTCATATCTTTTAAAATTAAATTTTCTAAATCCCAGAAGCTGGGAACTGATTCATGTTAGACTATGGATTTTCCAAGAGGAAAATGTTTTTTAACTCTTGATATTTTTACAATCATGCAATACATTTTTATGCATAACTTAATCTTTAATTTTTTTCTTACCCCTCATTAAAAATGGCATGCAGTTAGAAGGAAGTGTTTTGCAAATGCATATAGTTGATAAGTCAAAGAAATGAGCTGGTCATTTTATATGAGTTTGATAAACCTTAGATTTCCAATATGTTATTTAAGGATGGAAGCACTTTTTAGTCAGAATGTATTTCAGGTGTTTTGTAGTGTACTAGAGGCCCAGTGCATGAATTCGTGAACAGGTGGATCTGGCCAGCCTGCCCCAATTGGGGCTGATCAGGGCCCAGCTGACTGGGGGGAAGGGGCCTCGGAGATTTGGCCTGCTGGCCCTTCCCCTCCCATTGGGGAGGGGTGGACCAATTGGGTCCAGTAACTTAACAAACTGTTATATTTTAAAAGAATTTTTCTTATTTCTTATGGAAATTACTAGAGGCCCAGTGCACAACATTCGTGCACCTGAGGGAACAGGGGTCCCTCAGCCTGGCCTGCACCCTCTTGCAGTCCATAGCAGCCAGCAGTCAGACATTCTTAGCTCTGCCATGGAGGAGGAAGAGGCTCACCAGCTTCTGGCTGAGGGGTGCTTCACCTGTGGAAGTGCCCTGACCACCAGGGGTAGCTCCTGCATTGAGTGTCTGGTTGTCAGAGTGCATCATAGTGACTGGTTATTCTGCAGTTTGCTTGATTTGCATATTAGCCTTTTATTATATAGGGTATTTTCTCTTAATAATTAATTTTAGAAGGTTGAATGGGTTTCAAAACAGGACTGAAGAGTAAGAGTGAATTTCACTATAGTAAAATCTAAGAGATATTTGGAGGAACTATTTGGTGGGCAATTAAAATAGTCATAATTTCATAATAATGTGGATAAGTAAACTTCCTTGTGGATATGTCAAGTCATCTAAAATGAAATCCTTACTAATCCAGGAATTTTTATTAGTTTTGTCCATAGCTACATTCCAGTGTCAACAACAGTATCACATACCTGGAAAGTGCTCTATAAATAATGGTTAAATAAAGTACTTTTTAAAATATTTTTTCAGTTGCATGACTTGATGAGTTTAAGATGCATTGCCTCTTTTTGAAAAATAATATATCAATGTATTGTTTAGGGGTAAAGTAACAGGGAATAAAATATGTTCCAGCTGCCGAAGGCGGTTTGGCTCAGTGGTAGTGTCGGTCTGCGGACTGAAAGGTCCCAGGTTAGATTCCGGTCAAGGGCATGCACATTGGTTGCAGGCACATCCCCGGTAGGGGGTGTGCAGGAGGCAGCTGGTCTATGTTTCTCTCTCATCGACGTTCTAGCTCTCTATCTCTCTCCCTTCCTCTCTGTAAAAAATCAATAAAATATATATTTTTTAAAATGTTCCAACTGATTTTTACTTAAAAGGATATCCTATTAAAAGGATATACTACTACGTAGCTTATACAATTATTTAGAAGTCTGAAGAAGCTGACTTTAGGTTAATCTTTCAGGAAGGAACTCCAGAAGCTATACTGTAGATTCTTGCTGTAGAACCAAGCAATTAAGAAAGGTACTCCTATGTTCATAAAATCACTGTAACCAGTTGATGGTCATGACCAATATGCCACCACAAGAAGCCATACACTTCCACAATGACAGTTGTCAGCAGAAGAGGGAGGAAGCATGCCCTCTACCTAAGTGCTGCCATGCAAATCTGTTAGAATAATGACAAAACTAGTTAAATTGATACCTTAATATCATGAAGTATAGGAAATGTCATTTTCTAACTTGGCAAGGTGAGCATTTGTGGTTTGGGAATATCAACATTTCCATATCTGTTTATTTTTATTTTTTTTGTTTTGTAATACATGTTTTTGCGTGATTTATAAATTTAATCTTTTAATAGCAAGTTATGAGGATGTATATTAAAATAGCAATATACATGCAAGATCAAGACTTTGTATACTACTTGTCTAGCAAAATGACAAGAGATTATTATATTTGTATGGGGAGATTTGCATAAATTGAACACTTAAAATATTATCATACATATTTACTTCCTGCAGAACATAAGTACCTGCATGTTGAGAACATGTATTATTCAACTAATTCTGCCTACAGGGCATAGTATGTATTCATTGTATGTTTATTAATAAATGAATGCATATGTTTAAAGATGTGTCATGCAGAAAAATGTATAAAATTATTTTTTAATCAATAATTGATTATGGTATCACATAATTGTCCTCATCCCCCCATTCCCATCCCAAACCCCTCCCCACATATATCCATACCCCCTGTTGTCCATGGCCATTGGCAAGGCCCATGTGCATGCACACAAGTCTTTTGGTTGATCTCCTCCCCTTACGTCCACCCTCCCCTACCTTCCCTCTAAGGTTTGAGAGTCTGATGGAACAGACTCTTTCTCTGGGTCTGTTTTTGTTCATCAGTTTATGTTGTCCATTATTTCCTCTAGATGTGTGAGATCATGTGATCCAAGAAATACCCTTATAAGAACTGAAACTGAGAAAAGCTGGAATTTTTAAAATATTAGCACTGTCCAAAAGTAGATTTGATTGCCACAGTAAGCATTTCAGTAAAAATGAGTGTCCATGAGGGATGTTGCAAAAAAAAAAAATATGTTTAGGTGAATAGACAATATGAGCTAGTTTAAATTTGAAGGTCCTCTTAAACTTTCTGATCCTGGGATTATAAAATTAGTTTTGGAAAAAGCCCAAGCTTGGAAAGCATAAGTTCTTAAAATGGAATGCCAGCCCGACAATTTTATATTAAATTAGTTTAAACTCAAGATTCAAATACAATAGACATCAAAAACTAAATAAAATAAACCTGAAATAAATTTTGGCTCTAGATAAGATGTTCATAGGAAAGCACCACTAGAGTCTATTTTGAGGATTTCCAACATTACAGTCTTTAAAAATTCAAGAAATGTATCACTATTCTACTTAAACCTCAAAAGATATTTAAGATGTATGTCTCCACATCAAGTAAACTTTGGAGTTCATCCCACTTAAAAATATGTAAGATTCATGAACGATGTGACTCATATCTCTCTTCAAAATTACATGAGGAAAGTTTATAGAAAGAAAGATTATATCTGTCTCAAGCTCTCAGACATTTTTAAATTAGCAATTGTCATACTTTACACCTATATAAATGACAAGACTCTGACATGGTACATAATCCACTTGTCTTTTCCCAAATAGACAGATAATAATTCAAAGTAACTTATCAAGAAATCCTGCCATGACAGTAGCAGACAGAGCAAATACACCTGTCTTCCATAGCTATCATTAGCTGAGTTGAGTTCATAGTAGACCTATCAACACTTGACAGACCTAGCTTGATTTCTAATAGGCACATCACCTTTCATGTGATACATAGTTTCACTGGGGTAACACCACTATTGTTTGTAAAGAATATTGAAACAATTATAACCTGAAGACACGTTTAACATTTTTCCTAAATGAAATAATAAAATTTTGTTAGTTGTATGTTATACCAGTACTCACAAACTTAGTAGGATGAAAACAGAAGATATGATGGCTTCTATTATTTGTTCCATGATGATTAGATAAGAAGATTTATGATTTAATAGATTGCTCCCTTATACGCTGCCTGTTGCTAAAGCTGGAGGCAAAGGTAGTGTGTGCTCTCTCTTCTTATTTTACTTTTGCATGTTTCCTTGCTGCAAAATTAAACAAACCCATTTTTTAAAGAATTCCTTTAACTCTTGAAAAAAAATGTCAATGGTTAAAAATCTCTCCCTGCAAATAAATACAATTTCTAACAGAAATTAATTAACATTACTGAGAACCATATGGGAAAGCAATGATAAGAATACATTCCCTACCGTCTTTGCAGGATTGGTATAAAGGCAGTGGAAATAACGCTTAAAAAACAAAGTGTGAGATGAATTATGGTTTAGAAAGGGATTGCCCACTATGGTGCCAAGATATCCCAGGAAAATATTTATTGAAGATGTCAAAGGTAAATATATTGAAAAATATAACCATTATAAAGTGGAAATGAAAAACTTATCCAGTTATGAATAGATGTAGGGATAAAGTTACCCCAAATCAAGTGTAAAAATATGTTAAGAAAGCAAGTTAGTACTAAGGTTGTGATTGAAAAAGTGTGTCAAATCTCTATTATTTAACATTGTTCTGGGTTTTAGTTTTTGTTGGAGAGTGATTTCAAGATCGGGTGGGCAAGAACAATGTTTAATTTTGGACCATTTAAAGTAATTAATATACTCTGTAAGATATTCTGATTTCACACATGTAAATTCAATTATTCCATTTGAAAAGAATACTTATTGCCTGTCTGGTGTGGCTCAGGGGTTGACCATTGACTTATGCACCAGGAGGTCAAGGTTCCATTCTAGGAGGCAGCTGATCAAAGAATCTCTCTCATCATTGATGTTTCTTTTTCTCTCTCCCTCTCCCTTCCTCTCTAAAATCAATTTAAAAAGTTTAAAAAAAATAAAAGTATACTTATTTTGTTACATTTTATCAGATATTTTACACTTAGTGACTTGATATGTTTACCTTACATATTCTTCAGTGAGCTTCTGTTCCATTCAACATATCTGTCTTGATCACAACCTATTTTCCCGTGTTATCATTGTATATTTATTTTTTAAAATTATTTATTATTTATTCACTGAATGCCTGTGTATGTTTGGCTGGTAATGGTTATAATCATCCACCTAATGTTATGTTTCTGCTCTACTGATTCCTAGAAGGTCCCTCAGTATCATATTTCCTATGATTCTACAGGATACAGGTAGCTAAATATGAATGTCTGCCATTTGCAAAAAATTATATTTTCTATATGCTTTAGTATTTGTGTGTGTGTGTGTGAGTGTGTGTGTGAGTGTGTGTGTGTGTGTGTGTGTGTAAATTTAGCAATATATCTCATTTAATTCCAACTATGGTTCCACAAGTCTAGCATCATTTTCTAGTGTATTCAATGTCTTTAATATAAATAAGGTCCTTTGAAATCAGTTTTACAACACAAATGATATTTTTCTTCAATCTAGAAAATATATTGATAAAGAATGACCCATATTATTGAGTCATGGGATACTGTCCTATACAAAGAAGGACATTTCAAACAGGGACTCTAATCTTTTTCAATAATTTGCCCCCAAATTAAAATATTACAAGTGTAAAAGTATAACCAGTCTTAGAAATGGCACGAATTTTTAAATCTCCAGGGGCTTTTGATGCTTGTACCTCAAAAGAGCCCTCTTCTCCATCTTTGGCCTTATAATACCACTACCTGTGTCTTAGTCACTAGTTCATCCCTGCTCGATATATTCAAAGACCTTTTCATCTTAATTCTAAAAACAATGTGTACCAGGGGTAATAAAGGCAATTTCATATCCCTAAGCAATTGGATTATTTCCATGGTAACACTGTCCCAGAAGAGATTTTGCAGCAATTCTTGACCCACTGCAAAACATAAAAGGTGCCTCATACTAACTGTCACTGTGTGCTTTGAAATTGTAATTATTTGAATTTAGGTATTGATTCACTAGCAAGTTGGATATAGAAATACAGATATCCTGAGAGAAACCAAGATGGCGGCATAGGGTAGACACCCGAATGCAGCCTACCACAACAAATTTGAATTTAGAACTGAAAAACAGGGGAGGCATTGCCCTGAAGCGCCAGACGGCTGGCTGAGAGGAGGCTCTGCCATCTGGGAAGGAGAGAGAAGGCACGCTGAACCTCAGGAACTGTGAAGGTACGGAGAACTGTGTGCGCGAAAAGGCACTGGCTTTTTCCCTTTGCGGGGAGGAAGGGCCGGACCGAAATTGCTGCTGGCTTACTCCCTGCACGCAGAGAGGGCGGGCCGGCTGAGTTCGCTACTGGCTTACTCCTGGCGCGGAGAGGGCGAACAGCTAACGTGGCTGGCTTTCTTGTCCAAGAGGAAAACAGAATCAGCCTATTGCTCTGATAAATGGCCCCAGACAGGGAGAGGCCAGACTGTCAGGCAGTGGGCAGAGATCTCTTGGAGGTGTGTGAAGCCAGAGGCCATTACTGCGGGACTTGGGGAGGAGCCAAAGGGAAAACAAAGTTTGTCTGCACCAACCCGAGACTCCGCCCTACCTGTGGCTGAGCACAGAAGCTCTCCCAGAGGCTGGCCTTCTCTAAGGAGGGACTTGCAGGAATCCAAAGCTTGTCTGCGCCTTTACCAAAGAGGTGCCTGTGTGCCTGCAACCAATCTTCCAAAACTCTCCACGAACAGGACTTTTCTAAGGCGAGACTGACAGGGAACCAAAGATTGTCTGCGCCAACCCGAGACCCCTTCCTATTCAAGCAGAGTACGGAAACCCTCCTAGCTGAGACACTGCTGATCCTTACAGCCAATTGGTTTGGAGATCAACGCTTCCCAGTGATACCAACAATAAGCAAGGCTTAACAACAAGACTGCACACACAGCCCACAAAGGGCTACACCAAGACTGTCCACCGCACGTAACTGGGAAGGCTGTGCTACTGGGCTCTACCAGAACACCTAGCACACAAAGCTATTCCATCAAATCAGGGAAACAACTAAAATGCAGACAAGAAGAAGGACACAAAGGAAGGAGATGGAGGAAAAGAAAAGATTAGACATTGAGTTCAAAACTACAGTTATAAGGTTATTCAACAATATCCTAAAAAAGGCCGATAAAATAAATGAGACCTATGATGATATGAAAAGCGAGCAACTAGAAATAATAAGGGATCAACAAGAAATGAAGAAAACATTGTCTGAAATAAAAAATATTATACAAAGTCCTAAAAACAGACTGGAAGATCGCAAGAATCAAGACAAAGATTTAGAACACAAAGAGCCAGAGGACACTCCTCTGCAGAAGGGAGAAGATAAGAGAATCCAGAAAGTTGAAGATAGTGTAAGAAACCTCTGGGACAATTTCAAGCGAACCAACATCAGAATTATGGGGATTCCAGAAGAGAGAGAGCAAGATACCAAAAGAGTACTAGAAGAAATAGTGACAGAAAACTTCCCCCACCTGGGGAAAGAAATAGACTTACAAGTCCAGGAAGCCCACAGAACCCCAAACAAAAGGAATCCAAGGAGGACCACACCAAGACATATCATAATTAAAATTCCAAGAGCAAAAGACAAAGAGAGAATATTAAAAGAAGCAAGAGAAAAGCAGGTAGTGACCTATAAAGGAGAACCCATAAGATTGTCAGCTGATTTCTCAACAGAAACCATGCAGGCCAGACGGGAATGACAAGAAATATTCAAGGTGATGAATAACAAGAACCTACAGCCAAAAATAATCTACCCAGCAAAGCTATCACTCAGAATCAAAGGACAGAAAAAGAGCTTCACAAATAAAAAAAAAGCTAAAAGAGTTCATCACCACCAAACCAGAATTATATGAATTGCTGAAGGAGGTTATTTAGGAAGAGGAAGAAGATAAAGATAAAAATTATGATCAACAAATACGTAGCTATCAACAAGTGAATCTAAAAACCAAGGGAATTTAAAAATCTGATGAACAATATTAACTGGTGAATATAATAGAATCAGAGATATGGAAGGGGAGTGGACTGACGATTCTCAGGGAAAAGGGGAGTGGGGGTGCGGGAAGAGACTGAACAAAAACTGTGCACCTATGGATAAGGACAATGGGGGATGGGGAAAGGACAGAGGGTGGGGTGGGAACCTGGTGAAGGGGAACAATTGAGGGGGGTAAGAGGATCACATTTGTAATAATCTGAACAATAAAGCTTTATTAAAAAAAATTAAAAAAAAAAGAAATACAGATATCCTATCTAATAAAGAGGGAATATGCTAATCGACCATCATGCCTTCACAAAGATGGTGGCGCCCACAGCCAATAAGGAGGGGGTATGCTAATTGACTGCAACACCCTCAAAGATGGCAGTGCCCACAGCCACAAGATGGTGGTGCCCAGTCCCCGCTGGGGTGGCAGGTGCACAACAAGGCCAGGCCCACCCCCCAGGCAGGCCAAGCTGGGCCTACCTCCCAGATTGACCCGGCCGCTCTGTGTGCCTGCCTCTGGAGTCCCTCAGTCCCTTTAGCACCCCAGTGCCCAGGGATGCACTGAGGTACAGGCAAGCTTCAGATAGATAGCAGCTGCCTAGCTGATACCCTGGGCAAAGGCAAGTCTCAGATGGCTGCTGCCCAGTTGACAATGCTAGCCAGAGGCATAGGCAAGCCTCAGATGGCAGCTGGCCAGCTGATACCTGAGGCACAGGCAAGCCTCAGATGGTTGCTGCCCAGGTGTCCAGGGCTGCCTGAGGCTCAGGTAACCAGGACCAGCTGAGGCTTGAGCTGCTGGCAGTGGCAGCAGCAGAGGTGTGATGTGGGCATTGCCTTCCTCTGATCGCCAGATGGCCTCCTACCCCTAAGGTCTCTTGGACTGTGAGAGGGGGCAGGCCGGGCTTAGGAGCCCCCTTCCAGTGCATGAATTTTCATGCACCAGGCCTCTAGTAGATATATAAGAGTATTGTTTTTTCTACTAAGTCCATATTACAGAAAACAGTATTGGTCTTAATTAATGGTTAAATAAAGTTTTCTAATGCATATAAATAAATATATTTCCAGTTCTTCTAGATGCAATTTTTCTAAATATTACTTAAATTCTTTCTAAAATTATTCTAATATTATTTTAGCAGTGGCTCTAGATTTGTAATTGTGATTACAAAGAAACCACCTTTCAGCACATTTAAACTAGAAAACATTCTACTGAATAATTTGACCTTTGGTTCATGTGTGTATCTGTTTCTGTGTTTAAATTTAATTTTAGCTGCTTTTCCAAAATGTTAATTACAGCACTTTTACTTCTATGTTAAGAATACTTCTGAAAGCCCTATAAAATTAACTAAATTATTATTCTACATTATTTGATTTTGCTTTTCTGTGTGCTATTCTTTAAAAAGCACCGACTTCAAATTCCTCTTTGAGTTTCTTTATTTGTTTTTAGTGAAAATATATTAGTTTATTCGTAACAGAAAACAAATTAATGAAGAAAAATATTTTCTATTCCAAGGAGCAAGGAAAGGTAATAGCAGGAAAGTACAATGCAGGAAAGGAGAATAAGAAATAGCATTATATTATCTCACCCTTCACTGTATCTAAAGTCCTTTCATCATCATTAAACTTTCTTCTCAGTTTAAAATTTAGATAATATTAAAATTTTATTGTGTCTATGTGATTGTGTGATCTATACATCTAATCAATGCCTGGTTAATTTTCACATAAAATGACATTGTTTTATGTGATTATATTTATTTATTTATCTTATATATCATTACAGAATTCCATGCTGTGTTGATAAGTAATTTTAATTAGTCAACTGAGACTGTTAAAACATAATACCAAAAATCAGATAGCTGAAAGAACAGAAATTTATTTTCTCACATTTCTGGAGGCTGGAAGACCAAGATTAAGGTGCTGGCAGGGTTGATTTCTGGTAATTACAACATTATAATTAACTGAGTTATTTACAGGAAAGTAGAAAAAGGGATGGTCAGTTGGACAGCTTCAACAGGAAGCTAAAGCTTTATACTCCCAAGGGAGCCACTAGTCTGTTCCCCACAGATCACTGGGGGAAGGGACAGGGTGTAAGGAGAATAGTTGCATGCCCAGTAACATTGAAGGGGACTACCCTGAAGGTGCTTGCTGTCAGTCACACCTGGAAACAGGTCACTGGTCAGAATGGGCATGGCCACTACAAACGCTGGAACATTTTGGGATACTTAATTCCTAAACAAAAGAGTTCTCTCTCCTGTACTCTTGTTTTCTCTTGGTCTCTCTCTTGGCACTCTTGTGTTCTTGTGCTGCTGGCACATTGTGCTCCCCTGTATTCGCCCAAGGCCATGTGGACGGACCCCATGTACAATGGACTAATGGACTGTAACTGTCCTGAGGCTGACCTGGACCCAGCTACACCATGGAACGAAAGCTCTAGACATTGGCTTTGGCTTGTGAGCCTAATGGGACTTTAGAAACAAAGAGATGTAATTTCACACAAATGAAAATCACTCATTCTTCTCTGTGAGTCTCAGAAAATTCTTTTTCTCTAGATAACATAAGGACTCCACCTCCAGCACTAAATGGGGAAAGGGTTCCCCGAGTGTCCCAATAACAGTGAGACATTTCTCCCTGGCTTTCAGACAGCCACCTTCTCACTGCTTTCTCACATGGCCTTTCCTCTGTACAGGCACACACCTGATGTCTCTTCTTCTGAGATCACAAATCCTGTTGGATTATGGCCTGCAATAGCCTGGATATTTGTGTTTCCCCAAAATTCATCTGTTGGGACATAATTCCCAGTGTGGTGCCAGGATGATTAGGTCATGAGTGTTCTGCATGAAAGAGATTAGCATCCTTATTAAGGAGAAGCAGAGAATTCCTTTGGACCAACCCAAAAAGACAGCCGTTTATGAACCAGGAAGCCAGTGCTCACCAGACACTGAATCTGGCAACACCTTGATTTGGACTTCTCACCCTCTAGAACTGTGAGAAACAAATATCTGTTGCTTATAAGCCACACAGTCAGTAGTATTTTTGTTATTGTAACCCAAACTACTTAAGACAAGGCCTGATACTATGACCTCATTTAACCTTAATTACCTCTTAAACATCTCTGTCTCCAAATATAGTCACACCAAGGGTTAAGCTTCTATCTGTGGATTTTGGTTGGACACAATTCAGTAAAAAAGAGTCATATATTCCTGGAAATATTGCCATTTAAATATATTATACAGTTATTGTCACATGCTCTTTTATCTACCTGATTCATGTGTGCTTATAATTCATATTAATATGAAGAAGCAGTGAAAATGAATAAAATAATACACATTTAAGACAATACTTTAATGAGCTTTCAAAAGGGGACGCATGATCAGTTATACTAGGGGCTCAGTGCATGAATTTGTGCACTTTGAAAGGGACTGTAGGCAGCAAGGCTGCTGTGGTGGGCACAGGGGCGGATCTGAGCCCATCCTCTGCACTTCTGTCCATCCCCTCTAGCCATGGCCCCCAGTGCCCTGTCTGCAGGCAGCACCACTACCCACTGCCACTACTCCCATGCACTGACAGCCCCAGCAGCAGGTTCCAGTGATGGCTGCCAACCCAGATTGCCCCTCGGGAGTAGGGAGAGGTGGAGAAGCCCTGAGAGGCCATTGAGGCAGGTGTAAGTGGCTCTGACAGTGGGTGCAAGCAGGCTGGCCACTGCAGCAGGTGTGAGTGCTGGGCGTGATTGCAGCACACAGGAGCAAAGTATTTTCAGTAAGCACCAGAGGCTCGACCCTATGACAGCGACTGGTGCCCTGCCTTGGTCTGGTGCCCCCACTCACCTGATCCACTATCTCACTGCAGCTGATGCTGCCATGTTTCCCACTCTGCCACCTGCTGTTGACACCCGCCGTGTTCCACGCACCCCCCTGGTGGTCGGCGCACATCATAGTGACTGGTTGTTGGGTTGTTAGGTTGTTCAGGTGTTCGGTTGTTTTGTTGTTTCATTGTTCAGTCTACCTGCATATTAGGGCTTTATGTATATAGATGATTTTCATTTTTCACCAGCATTTATGAAATAATATTTTTGTAATCATTGTCACTGAATGATAGAGTGGGCAATGTTCTCATCAATAGCTGTTGATTAAATAATGCCTCTTAAAGAAATCCTAGTACATAGAAGAACATACAGTACAATGAAAGCTATTAATTGATATTTCATGTGAAATATCCTTTGATTAAGCAATTCAGAGCCAAGACAATAAATTCAAATGCCAGGAAAACGAAATAAATGTGCAAAATTTCAGAGCAGGAAGCCATAGAAGTAAAATAAATATTTCTCATCTAAAAGCATTCAAATGTATTAAGTGTTTGAAAAGCCTGTGTCACGGAAGCTAAACTCTTGGGGATAAAATTTAGGCTGCAGACCCCTTATTTCTATTCTCTCTTATTGTCCATGAGGTAAGGAGAAGCATTTTTCTCTTTAGACATCTTTTTAAAATATTTTATGGTTTTGATCTTTGGTTAAAATGCAAACAGTTTGCAGTCTGTAATATGGGCTAAATTTCCTATCTAGCACATGAAATAAAGATTTGCCTTGTTGTTTTTTTCAAGATGGATCCTAAGACTTAAAAATCAAGGCATGTTAGTTTTCTCTGCTAGCATAATAAAATACCACAAACTGGGAGTATAAAACATCAGAAAAGATTTGTGTCACAGTTCTGAAGGTTACAATTCTGAGATTGCAGTGTTGGTGGGGTTGTTTCTTTCTGAGGGCTCCAGGGAGAATCTTTCCCTGCCTCACTTCCATACTCTGAGGATCTGCTGGAAGATTTGGAGTTCATTAGTTTTTGCTGAATCACCCTGGTCTCCACTTTCATTCTTGACATGGTATTCCCTCTGTGTACATGACTGTGTCCAAATCTCCCTTTTTATAGACACTCGTCATATTGGATTAGGAGCCCTATATAGATAGCCTCATTGTAACTAGTTACATAAGCAATGACCCTATTTCCTAATAAGTTGTTATTTCTTAGGTACAAGGGTTTAAGATTTCAACATATGAATTTTGATAGGACACAATTCAACCCATAACAAAGGGATTATATAAACTAAGATCCTGACTGAAAGAATGAAACCCATATTGGTCACTTTGAGCTCTGACCTTCAGGTGAGCTCATTCGCTTTCCTTCACTTAATATGTAAATTCATGAATAAATACGATTTTAAAAGTCTACGTTCCTTTCTTCATGTAATTGAAAGAATTTCTGAATTTCCACAGCACAGAGCATGCGGAGGCTGATTAAAGTGCTATGGAAAATTCCTCCAGACTCATTGTAGTTAAGGATGAGAGTCATGGAACAGAGGTCTGCGTTGTAAGGGGGTACATCAAGAGGGAGGTTGGATATTTTTTCTGGGTATTAGGAGATGACCTTTGAAACTGAAGCCAAGTAGAAAATACGTTTCAATCCAGGGAGAACTTGGAGTTAGCTAGATACAGAAACTCTTCATTTATGGGAACACGGGAAATAGGAACATGGGTTTCTAGGACTCATGGGGACTTCCAGGGCTTTGTAGCAGACCTTCTGTAGTTCCTGAGAGAACTGATGCTAGAACTGGCCAAGAAAAGGAATAACTGACCCCAGGGTCCACAAAGTGCATTGGTGAGGCAAGGAGCATTCCAGAGGTTTTAAACACACTGATGAGAGGGAAAGGGCTGATGTCAGGGGAAGCCTGTTGCTGGTTAATTCTCACATGAACAGCTCCTCATTCAGCATGTTTCTGACCAAAACAATATATAGAGAGATGCTTATAAATTCCACCTTCATGGGAAAGCCTGGTGTCCCAGGCAAGAATGGCTCCAGACTCAGGCCTCTATATTGCACTCTCCAGTCTGGCCTACCTAGAACCTCACTGCTTTCAAATGTGGCCTGTTATAGATAGTAGATGGTAATCACCCACACTGGCCAGCTATCAATGTAAGGACCAAGTAACCATTTTCTTGTGGAGGCACTCACATGAGGAATAGCTGATTCTGGGTCTTGGTAGATAAATAAAGAGAAAGCTGGGTCCATCTTGGGTTTGTGAGGTGATTCACAGGTAACGGTTTACATGCGCCTGAATCCAGCAATGGCCTCAGCAGCACAGGCCCAGCCGCCCTGTTTCTGGCTTGGGTAGATCCTAGGTTCCCCACATTGGCGTGCCTCAGAATCACAGGGTGAGGTAGTTAAAGCACCTGTTTCAGGTGTTTTGGTTTAGAACATTCAGATTCAGGGCAAATGTGGATAATTACTTTTAATATTGCTACATGCGATAGATTAACTTTCTGTTTTAGTGATTGGATGTTTGATTAGATTAAGGGTTGTTTCTTTTCAATGCTCTACACTTTGTTTCTCACTACACAACAAATAAAATATTTTTAATTAATATAAATTTAATCTTTACCTTTGATTTTGCTCTAACCTATGTAGCTTTTAAAAGTCCTTTTGTTATAAAGCTTTTAAAATCCTTTTGAATGTACTAATACACTTCTGAATGTTTGAAATAATATTTTGTTATTGAGGTGGGTCTTTTCATGTGTATGGATATTATATGTATTTCTGGAAATTGCTGGACTTACTTTTATTCTCAATCTCAGGTTGGATTTTAATTAATGCAAAGAAATTGCAGTATTGCTTGGTGTGCTCCCATATTTTTATTGATATTTTATTTGAACTTTTTATATGTGAAAGTTATTTCCAAAGTCACTTAGAAATGTTAGTGCTAGTTTATACTAATTTCCTGGAAGGCAGTTGAATCAATGTAAGCATTAATGTCCAGATGCTATAATTCTCCAAATCCTGGTTGCTTGTCACTTTATTAGATTGATGACAAGATAAGAGGTTATCCACTTTATTTTATTACAGAGGTATATTATTGATTTTATTACTTTGCTATTAACAGCAATAAAATTACAGAATTGGCTATTTTATATTAAGTATATTAGAGATTCATGTTCAATTATGAGAATTTTATTCTGGAAGCAACATTTTTTAAGTAAATGATGATTCTATAGAGGGAATATAATGTAAGTAAAAATATGTTTTAAAACATCTATCTTTGAAAGAGTAGTATGATGCTGAAAGATGATGTTATTTACAATGATATATTAAATAAAACTGTTCTTTGTTTCTCTAATTGTAGCACATTTTTTTCTATATCATTGTGTAGCTGTTTTATTTTTCCTGTTTGGATAACAACTTCCTAACAGCCTGTAAATGTGTTTTGAGTGAGGAATCTTATTTATTATTTCTCAAATGCACCCAAGAGTGAATTCCAAGCACTTTTCGTGGTCTATAGGAAGTGTTGGGTGATTTTTCTATGAGTGCCTTTTATATGTCAGGTACTTATCACTCAACCCTCAGTGGAGCTTTGGATTAGTACTTGTTGTGCCATTTAGAAATCTCTCACACCAGATAGCATTAACATCGTCTCATCCAAAGACTAACCATCTTACACTTAGCACTTTTCTATGTGCAAGATATTTCAAACACTGTATTAATGTTTAATATTTAATATTTTTGTGTAATGTATACCATATTCATTTATATTAGCAATAGTGCACCTAAACCTCATCCTAATTGGTGCCAGCCCTCCATTTCCAACTACATTGCCACAGATAACCCTCTGTTTGACAGGCATTCTGCCTCTGTTTAGATTATTTAAAGTTGACCATCCTGTGGAGTAGAGCTAGTGACTATCTTTAGAATGGAGTGTGTTTTACTTTTTGGTTTCTAGCCATCTTCTCTTAGTATCTACTAGGCCTGGTGTGCTCAGGCCGCCTCACTCTCCCTGGGGCAGAGTTGCTGACAGACTGACAGGTCCAGGTCATCTCTCCTACCTCAGCTACACATTTTCTCGGGGCTCCACCTCCAAACATGATAGGTAGCTGATCTCAGCCAGTGGCGGCACACCACCATAGGAGCTCTAGCCAATCAGGAGTTGGGAGCCCAGAAAGGCACAAGCGAGCTATAAGTGGCTGGTGGGACCGAAGGGTGAGCAGCGTAGTACAGGGGCAGAGGTAAGATGGCAGTGGTGCTTTCTTTACGTCTTTGTAGTTAGGCTGCTTCCTGGCCCCTCCTGCCTCCTTCAAGCTGCAACTCTGTCTTGATTAATGCCAGGGTCGCTCTCCTCCTACAGGTTTCCCAGACCCAGATTCTCCGGTGCCCATACCCTCAGCCAGGAGGTGGGACAGGTCAAGGGGAGGGACCATGGTAGGTTGGCTGTGGGAGCAGACTGACCACCAGGGGCAGCTCCTGTGTTGTGCATCTTCCCCCTGGTGGTCAGTGCACATCATAGCAACTGGCCATTCCAGTTGTTTGGTTGTAAAGGTAGCTTAGGCTTTTATATATATAGATGTTTAACATGTCATTTATTTTTGCAAAAAATGGAAATTACATTAATAACAAATGTCCATTTGGACAGAGGTAGTGAAATAGGTTTTCTTCTGGTACATTTGAGAAGGAGACAATTAGATGCTTTAGACAAAAAAAATGATAACTCACTGCAGAAAAGTCTTAAGATTGCTTTTCTGTCTAGGTGTGTTTTTGTATTTGGGGGAATATATCTAGCATCACGTAATGGTTGAACAAGAAAAAACTTATTGTAAATAACTTTTCATGTATGGAAACTGTGACTCATTGGAGTTCAATGGATTTGATAAAGTTAGCATACAAATAATGTTTCAGCTTTATCCTGTTTCCCATAAATGTCAAGGATAGCTTTACTTCATCCCTAGACTGTGATATATAATTCATTTTTTCTAAGATTAATAACCTTTGCCAAGATTGGAGTTGATTTATGCTCTGGATAGGTTGGCAACAGAGGCCTCCCTACCCCAGTCCTCATCAGCTACATTGATTGGGCACCAGAGCTTCCCCCAGCCTGCTGCTTAAGCAGATGCTAATGGGCAAATGAGCAGCAGCAGGGGGGGCAGGCTGGGGTGATCTTCATTCATTAGCAACTGTTCAAGCAGCAGGCTGAGCTAATCTGCAGATGCTGAGAAAGACACTAGGATGAACATTGACCTCAAAGGTACTTGTGAACAAAACTTGAATTTTTTTTTTACCAGAAGGTTATGTTGCTGTGTTTACTAAAACTCATATCCTGTCATATACAATATTTAATGGATTTTCATTATATTTTTAAGTCCCTGTTTTCTCATATTGAGGCCACTGCATGCATCAGTCAAAGCAAAGTCAGATTCTAAGCCACTGTCTTGTGAAATTGTCTAATCATAACAACATCAGGTCTTAAAAACCTCAGATGCTAATGCAGTGGGTTGGGAGAAAGAATTGGAGAATATGTATTAAGAAGGGCCAAGAGATGATTTGTGATGGAGTAAAGAGAGGACAAATATTTCTAAGCAGTGCACTTCCAGTTACCCAGTACTATCTTTTGTCATAATTATTCCCATGATTGCTAAAAATGCAACAAAATCACATCTCCCCAGGCTTCCTGAGTGAGAATCCTTGGGGGAAGAACTCAGGAATCTATGTTTAAGCAAGGGTTTTTAGGCTCAAGATTGAGAAATGTGGGTGAATAAAAAGAAAATTCTGGTAAAAGGGCAGAGTCTATATTATTTGAAGGTACTGAGAATTCTTCTTTGAAAGAAGTTCTTTCTTTTAAAGGACAAAGGCAGAATTGTAACACCAACTGTTAAATTATCAACTCGCTTTCTGAACATTGAATGTATGTAGATTTGTGTTAGTCCTTTCTCTCTTTACCTGATATCTGGTGTGTGTGTGTGTGTGTGTGTGTTTTTTTTGAAATACTAGTACTACATTGCAGCTCTGGAAATTCTCAGGGAACAATCTCTATAATCACCTCTGAAGTCAGTGTACACATGCAGACTTTAGGAGATAGGGCTTGTTGGATTATTTGGATTGTAATATACAATTATTCTTGATACTTGAAATGTCACTAATTAAAATTGTGATCAGGTATCTTTCATTTGGTTTTAGATTGCTGTAATAGAGTCCCATGTCTGGAGTGGCAAGTTAGCACAAACGTGGTGGTTACACAGCACACATTTATCCTCACATTGTCTGGAGGCCAGGAACCTGAAATCAGGTCCTTCCTTCTGAAGGATTGAGGGAGAATCTGTTCAGTGTCTCACTCAGCTTCCTGGAGCCTTGGATGTTCCTTGGCTTGCTTTGTATCATTCTAATCTCCACTTTTGTTTTCAATGGCTTTCTTCCTCCTGCCTCTGTATCTCCAATTTCTCTCTCTCTTCTTTTTACCAATAAGGACATTCATTATTGGATATAGGGCCAGCCCTAAAGCCAGGATGACCTCATTTCAATATTCAGCAAATTCACACTCACAGATATCTGAGGTTAGGATTTGGACATATCTTGTAGAGAAACACTTTGTAATTCATTAAAATCACTACCTTCTAAAGATATGTATTAGATAAATGACATGCATACATTATTTACAATAGACATGTGACTATGTTAATTATTTGTCTTATGCATGTTTTTCAAGTCTTTCTTTTAAAGCAAAGCTATAATAAAATAGTATGTTTTTGAAATAGTTTAAATTTTCATTTCACTTTATAGACACTAACCTCCTTTACATCTATATGTGACATATGCATGAATTACAAATTAAGCTGGAACTTTATAACTGAATTAAATTTAGCATGTGCATTTCCTTTAGATGCATATAATTATCAAACTTGGTCACCCACTATACTGAATTTTGGTGCTGTTCAGATATATTCATCTCTTGTCAGCTTTGTAGAGGTACATGTTTTCCAAATATATTTTTATGTGAACTTAGAGGGAAATGTTCTGAGCAATATATCTAATGTTTGTTGAAATCCATGTCAGCCTTTGCTATTCAAAATACACTTAAGAGCCTTAGCTGGTTTGGCTCAGTGAATACAGCTTCAGCCGGCCTGTGGACCAAAGGGTCCCAGGTTCCATTCTGGTCAAGGGCATCTACCTTGGTTGCAGGCTTCTCCCTGCCTGAGTCCTGGTCAGGGGTTCATGCAGAAGGCAACCAATCAATATGTTTCTCTCACATGGATGTTTCTCTCTGTCTTTTCCTCTTTGTTCTATTCTCCCTAAAAATCAATGGAAGGGATAAACAACATCAAAAAATAGTAACAAAATATAAGTAACAAAATTCCTAATCCATATTTAAGAAATAGCAATGACTCTAAGTTGGGATGCATATACAAATAAAGATTTTTGGTTTTTCATTTTTAAAATTATTTTAGTTATCATAATTCTCAATGAGCAGAAATTAATATGTATTTATGTATAAGGCAGTCATTAATATGTATTTATATTCTCATTCTGTCTGTCTCAATATTAGAACTCTTGTGTGACATCTGTTTGTATATTCTTGGTTGGTTCAGCTGATGAAGAGAGAAAATAGGTGTGCAGCACACTCCTTGCCAACTCCTGGGAGTATAGCTTTCTCATTTTGAATTTACAAACTGTAGTCCTTCTGGCCCCAGGAGCCTGGGCTCCCTTACCTTGCTGCTATAATGAGAATACACTGACACATTTTCATTATGAGTTCAAAGAAGAAGGACAGTACATGCCGTCACTTGCAAATGAAATATCAAAATTGGCTGGAGTATACACTTTCATTCTAATCCAATACCATTCTCTTTTTCCAGAATCAATAGAGGAAACCAAAGAAAGGAGACACGAGGTCTGGAATTAATAAAGCTGGTAAATCAGACTTAAAACAGCTCTATTTATTCACACTTGACTTGAATAACTGAAACATGGATTTTATAATTAGAATGTCTTGGTAAATGCAACTTAATTTATAGAAGGAGCACAAAAAATAACATGTGTACTGTATTCTTAATTTGATAATTCAAGGTGAAATAGGTGAAACATTATTTCAAAGGACCATTTTCTTCCAAATATAACAGCACCTCTTTCAATTACATATACATTTAAAAATCCTAAGTAATTATCCTTTAAAATAGTGGCTTATAATTGGTGAGCTAATTCAAAATCAGATGCAGTCTTGTTCATTGCTACTGTCATTGTTTCAAAACTAGTGTCACCAAATATAACAAATCAACAAAATGTTTTATTAGAGAAAGGTGAGACTTGGCCTTGTTGTACTGCTCTGGGTTGATAAGAACATGTCACTGTTCTCACATTTATATGCCAGATCCTCAGTGCCTAAGGGCATGCTCACTGGAAAACTGCTTACACTGCAGCAAATTTACAAGTATGTGATTTGCTCAAGGCATTTTTTTCACCAATTGCAAAATCCGGATGATCTTAGATGTGAATGTCTAGATTTATATAAAAATAACGTGTGGTCTATGTATGGGAATATACTTACTCATTTACTTTCTTGGCTATATACATTTTTAAAAACACATATCTGAATTTATTTTGTATGTACCATTTAACATTTCAGATTAACTGTTATGTATTTATGGTATACATAATAAAGTTGGTTAGAATAAATATTTTTATGATTGTGGTTGTCCTGTTGCTCAGCTCAAATGGATTCTATAAATTTACTCCTAGGATATTTTTCTTGTTTTTTAAAATATGTTTATTTATTTATTTCAGAGAGGAAGGGAAAGGGAGAGAGAGAAACATCAATGATGAGAGAGAATCATTGGTCGGCTGCCTCTGCACATCCGTTACTGAGGATTGAGTCAACAATTCTGGGAATCGAACTCAGGACCCTGTAGTCCACAGGCCAACTCTATCCATTGAGTCAAACCAGCTAGGCAGGATATTTTTCTCTTAAACCTGAGCTGGAGTCACCAGCCTTCTTCAATGCCATATCTCTGGACTTGCCAAGATATTGCTATAGTGACCAGTTTGGCACAAAATTATAAACAATATCAAAGGTCGGCAATCATAGCTATTTCTGTGTTAGCAGTTTTTATTTCAGCATTATAGGAGTTCTCACATAAAGCTCACAAGTTCCTGTGATTTCAGAAAGGAATATTAAGGTACACAGCAGTGTTATTTTAAAGTATTCTAGTATTTTCCTAAAATATATATACATATTTTTAATTTTTTTTCTAATGGAAAGAGGAGAAAGAGGTCAGAAGCAATGCATAGTTCCAGACATCTTAGCAAAGTTTAAATCACACCTAAAACATTCAATCTGATCATTTAAGATTGAATCATAATTCTGTAATTTTTCATGTTTCCAGTTCAGCATTAAAAGGATAACCATATAACTGATGTGTGGGTTATATACAATAAATGTAAAGTAGACATACAGGCTCCCTAAATTAACACTTCTAAATAAAATATGGAGCCAAACCGGTTTGGCTCAATGGATAGAGCATCGGCCTATGGACTGAAAGGTCCTGGGTTCGATTCCGGTCAAGGGCTTGTACCTTGGTTGCAGGCAGCTGAGCGATGATTCTCTCTCACTGATGTTTCTAGCTCTCTATCCCTCTCTCTTCCTCTCTGTAAAAAATCAATAAAATATATTTAAAAATAAATAAATAAATAAAATATGGAATAGATATTTAAAATAATACTTTAGCTGGCCAGAGTAACTCAGTTAGTTGGAATGTTCTCCTGTGAACACACCCAGGTTGCATGTCCTATTCCCTGTCTGGGTGCGTACAAAAGGAAACTTATTTGATGTCTGTGTCTCTCTTTCTCTCTCTCTCTCTCTCTCTCTCTCTCTCTCTCTCTCTCTCTCTCTCTCTCTCTCTCTCCATGACCCTGGGTGATAATTGAAACAAAATAGTTCATAGTCTTTCCATATATATTATTTTAATATACTTTATTGATTTCAGAGAGGAAGAGAGAGGGAGATAGAAACATCAATGATGAGAGAATCACTAATCTGCTGCCTCCTGCATGCCCCCTACTGGGGATTGAGTCCACAAACCTTGACATGTGCCCCTGACCATAATTAAACCTGAGACCCTTCAGTCTACAGTCTGATGTTCTGTCCACTGAGCCAAATCAGTGGAAGCTTTCCATATACTTTTTCAAGAAAAAATAAATCTAAATTAATGAACAATGAGAGTACTAGAAAATCCAATAAAATTTTAGTCCAATTATCTCCTCTGGAATTCTGATTCCCATAAAAATTATTTTAGATTACTATAGCCCCAAAATAATAAGGCAAAGACATTGGTACTTGGAATATTTTATGAGAGAACAAAAAAATTTCCTATGACTAATTATTAAAAGCAAGAAATGATCATAGCTACTCAGCTACAACGTAATAATTTACTCATAATATATTTTTCATTAAAGTAATATTAAGGAGGCTGTTTTCAATGTGAAATGAAGAGGTTTCAACATATGTTCATTTTATTCTTAATTGTAATCACATGGCTCTAGTCTCTGGCAACATAAAGAAAATGTGCACCCAAGGGTTTGACTGTATTATCAAAACTAAAGTATTATGAACTGGGTCATTACTTTATTGTTTTCCTCATTTGGAATAGACATTTCTAATATTTAACAATAATTATGCATCTGATACTTCTCCACAAGACCTAAGAATTAAATTCTCCTGTGCTTCATTTAGCCCCCTTTACAGTGTACATTAGTTTTTTAGAAACACTTCACCAGGATTCATTTAATTTATGTGGCAGACCCTTAAACAATATGTTTCAAAAGACTGGGAACCAGAAAGTGTCTGTGTAAACTTCATAAACACTTCCTGGCTCAAATGTAATTTGTCTGACATGGAATGCTTTCGTTTCTGACTCTTTTGTTTATTTGTTTAAAATGTCAACCTTGCATGGGTGGCTGGCCTAGTATGACTGAGATCACTTAACCTCAATAGAAAGCCTGAGTCATTTGGTTTTCTTGAGCTGATAGAGAATTTAGGGAAGATCAAGTCACTTTGGGAAACCTAAAGAAGATTTTAGATTTGGGTGCTTTCCTCTAGATTAGGGGTGTCGAACTCAATCAGAGAAGGGGCCAAAATCTAAAATCCAGCCTAAATCGTGGGCCGAATGGTTTACTGAACAGTCATAAACTGTCATTGTGATGGAAACGCAGCGGAGTGCAGTGATGACAGCGCGCGGTGCGGGCCACATTGCAAGGCCTGGCGGGACGGATTTGGCCCGCGGGCCTTGTGTTTGACACATGTGCAAATACATTTCAAATTCACAGAATTTTAATTCTCCGATATTTGAAACTACAGGATAATTTAACTAGATTTGAACTTTTAAAGAATTTTCACAAATAAAACAAAACAGTCTAATTTGCACTTGGTTCCTCAATGTGACTCATTTCCTACAGTAGCTCTTCAGACTCACCATGACCATCACATTTCAAAAAGAATGTGAAAGGAAGAACAAAGTTGAGAGACAATTCCTACTTCATTTAAGACATTTATAAGGCAGTATTAATCCAGACAATTTGTTATTGGTGTGAAGATAGACTAATAAATCAAACAGTAAATTCACCTTTATCCAAATTAAAACATTTATATTTAAAAGATACTGGTGAGATAACGAAAATCAATAGATTTAGAGGAAATATTTAAAAATCACATATCATTAAAAGGTCTTATAGCCCAAATGCCTAGACAATATTTAATTCAATAATAAGAAAAGAAGCAACACAATAAATAACTGAGCAAAAGAATCAGACAGACTCTACCAAAGAAGACATAGGGATTGATGGAAATAAGCAACAAACAATCTTTTGTTGACGAAAGATTCTCAACAGCGTTACTCATTAAAGAAATGCAAATTAATACTGCAATAAGTTACCACTTGAGGTCTATTGGACTTTTGAAGAGGAATGGACATGCCTTTAAAAAAATTAATATATATAGTGGTGATTTTAAGGTCATAAATGTTAAGACTTATCAACTTGTACACTTTAAATATAACCAATTTACTATATGTCAATTATAATTAAGCCCAGTAAAAAATCGTAAGATTTTCTATAGATGAAGATAGGCAACAGAGCTTATTATAAGGGAATCAAATAAACCTGAATTAAAACAAGCTCCAGCATTTATTCACCATATTGCCTATGAGAAAATTAAGAGCCTTTATTTCTTCGCCCTATAAAATGGGAAAACGTGCTTAACTAAAAGGCCTCACTTAGAATTTAAATATGATAATGTATATAAATACTTTATATATAACACCTAGCACATATTAGATTCTCAATAAATATTAATGGCCTACCCCTTAGTATTTGCCATCTCTAATGATCATATTGTGCCTCAAGTAAAAAAAAAAAAAAAAAAAAAAAAAAGAAGAAGAAAAAAAAAAACTGGGAAAAGGCTAAGTTAAGAACTGTACAAATTATAAATTATATTTTTCCCAGAAATGTCATAAACCACAAAGTGGATGGCACTAGGTATGTGCATGCCAGGTACCACTTAGCAGGCAAGTTTGAAAAATCATCACTTTCATTTAAAATCATACCCTGAAGGGGGAAAAGTGTCAGAAATAGCACCCAAATAAGAAACACCCACAGGCCCTGATGAGAAGACAAGGTCTAAAACAGGTAACAGATCCTGTCCTGAACAGGAGGAATTAGGTTATGACTAGAGACAGTAATAGTGCTTTCCTGCAGCCTCAGAGCTGGGAGAGTTTAAGTTCTCTAAAACCGAAAATGTGATCATAAGCACTGGAATAAAAAATGGCTGAGTCAGTGATTTTGGCAAAGTTAACAACTGAAGTAGATCAACTGAAAATTCAGTCCAGCCCATGATGTAAGGGTAGATCATTAAATATCAGGGAGAAAATTGGCCAAACTTTTTGACACTAAGAATTTGACTTAATTAAGATCATGTAAAGACGAACCCAACATCTATGATACATGCACTGGCATCTTTAGAATTAATCACTCCCTTTAGTTACTCAGAAAATTCAATTTAATATAATATTATTATTTTTTAGAGAGAGTGGAGGGGAGGAAGGGAGAAGAGAGAGAGAGAGAGAGAGAGAGAGAGAGAGAGAGAGAGAGAGAGAGAGAGAGAGAGAGAGAGAGAAACATGTATGTGAGAGAAACACATCAATTGGTTGCCTCCAGACATGCAAACCTGAGTCTGGGATGGAACCTGAAACGTAGGTATGTTTAATAGATTATGAAAGAATTTTCATTATACAAAGCTGTAAAATATATACCAAAATAATTCAAGGCAACTCTCCAGACTGCTATATATTTAAAAAAAATCATATAAGAATAAAGATAAGTCCCTATATCATTTTGTGTAAAAAACAAGTTTTCACATTAGTTTATATAATGGAAGTTTGTCTTAAAAAAAAAAAGAGCATATTAGATTTTGGAAATAACATAATGCTCCAAAAAACAATGTAGGTGATCATCATTTATTGGAACCCTATAATAAATTGTGCTTTATAATACTAATAATTTTCAAAGAACATAATCACCCCTGAATTATCTTAATCTATATTTCTATATTATTGAATTCATTCATATAACACTTTAATAATTATAAACACCTTCTCCATTATCTTATTTAATCAGTTTTGCTTTTGGAAAGGTAAAATGTGAAAAATGTGCAAAATAACTTTTAAAATTAAACAGTAATCTGAACAACCAGATTAAAAAGAACTAAAGACATTTTCAAAACCTCACCAAAGAAGATGTACAGTTAGAATATTAATGTATGAAAAATGCTCCACAAAATATATCACCAGGGAAATGCAAATTAAACAACAATGAGATAGCACACCACACCTAGCAGAATGGCCGGAATCCAGAACAAAGACAACACCAAATGTTGGCAAGGATGTGGAGCAACAGAAGTTCCCATTTATTGCTGGTGGGAATGAAAAATAATGCATCTGTTTGGCGGACAGTTGAAGTGCTCTCTTATAAAACTAATATGTCATTCTGAAAGGGGCAAAATTCTGGAGTTAGTGAAATGATAAGTGCTTGCTATAGATTAATGAGAAGGAAGGGATGAACAGGTAGAACAAAGAGGCTATTTAGGGAAGAGGAACAATGCTCTACAATACTGTAATGGTGGATATCCTATATAATAAAAGCATAATATACTAAGTGTCTGACTGTTCAACCAGTCGCTATGATATGCACTGACCACCAGGGGCAGATGCTCCAACTGGCAGGTTAGCTTGCTGCTGGGTTTCGGCCAATCAGGACTAGGCAAGATGGCCCCAATTGGCCCCAATCTCTGACCAGGCCGAGGGATCCCACCTGTGCACAGATTCGTGCACCAGGCCTCTAGTATGTTATATCCTCATAGAATGTACAATGCCAAGAGTAAACCCTACAGTAAATTATGGACTCTGGGTGACAATATTGTGTCAATGTGTATTCAATTGTAACAAATGTATAATTGGTATGGGTCCTGGTTATAGGGGAGGCCCTGCATGAGTGGGAGCAGGGGTATAAAATAAAGGCTATTTCTTTAGAGGAGTTTTAATTTCAGAGCAAAGTTGAGTGGAAGACATAGAGATATCCCACATACCCCTGCTCCCACACATGTATGACTCCCCTATCAAACAAAAATGGGCAAAGGACCTAAATAGACACTTCTCCAAAATGGACATACAGATAGTCAGTAGACACATGGAAAGATGCTCAACATCATTAATCGTCAGATAAATGCAAATTAAAAGCATAATGAGATATCACCTCAATCCTATTAGAATGGCTATCATCAATAAATGAACAAATAGTAAGTGTGGTGAATATGTGGAGAAAAGGGAACTGTCATGTACTGTTGGCTGGAATGCAGATGGTGATGACACTGTGGAAAACAGTACGGAGGTTCCTCAAAAAAATAAAAATGAGCTCTTGCTGGTGTGGCCTAGGTGGTTGGGTGTAGTCCCACTCCCTGAAAGATCACCAGTTCAATTCTCCATCAGGGCACATGCCTGGGTTTCAGGCTCGACCCCAGGTGGGGTCAGGTGGTCATTATTTACATGTATGTTTCTCTGTTCTCTCCCCATATCCCTTCCTTTCTTTCTAAAAATCAATTAAATATTAAATATGACCCAGGGATTCCACTTTTGAGTATATACCCAAGGAAATACCAAATACTAATTCAAAAAGATAAATGCACATCTATGTTCATTGCAGCATTATTTACAATAGCTAAGATATGTAAGCAATCCAAATGATCAATAGATGTGTGGATAAAATAGCAGTGCTATATAAGTACAATGGAATACCACTCAGCCATAACAAAGAATGAAATATTTTGTGACAATATTGATGGACCTAGATGGTAATATGCTCCTGAAATAAGTCAGACAGAGAAAGACAAATACCATATGATTTACTTATATGCAAAATCTAATGGACAAAATAAAACAGAAACAGACTCATAGATGCAGAGAATAAACTGATGGTTGGCAGAGGGGCAGGAAATGGGGAGCTGGGTGAAAAATGTGAAGGGATTAAAAAGTACAAACTTGTTCTTACAAAATAGTAATTGGAATATAAAGTTCAACATAAGAAATATAGTCAGTAATCAACATTAATAAAAGCAAAACATGCAACTTGACCATCACTCTGCTACCCCCAACAGCCAATCAGAGTGAGTATGCAAATTAACCCAACAAAGATGGAAGTTAATTTGTTTACATAGGCATGGAGTGAAGACTGAAGATAGCATAGAAGGAATAGGGAGGGAAAGCAGAAAGTGGGGCAGCTGTGGTAGGGAAAGCACAGGGAGGTGGCGGAGGTGGGAGTGAAGCCTGCCTGGGCTGGCTTCACTCCCTTCTCTGCTTCCCTCAGGCCACAGGAAGCCCTATTCTTGCAGGAATCTTCCTGCAACGGGCCTCTAGTCCTATATAATAAAGATGTAATATGCATATGGTCATAACGCTGTGAAGTATAACGACTGACTGGGTAACGACCTGATCATGGATCAGCAGGAGGGTGGACAGCAAGCTACAGTTGGGGGGCAGATTGTAACAGGAGGGGGCAGGGAAGCAAGCTATGAGGAGGTTCTGGGGGAGCTACAGGAGGGTGGGGCAGTGGATGGAGAGCTACTGGAGGGCAGCAGTGAGGTACTGGAGAGCTACTGGCACATGGATTCATGCGCAGAGCTACTAGTATTTTAAAAATCAGGTGCCAACTGGGTACTTGAATTATTGGGGGGATTACTTTATAAATATAAAACTATTTAACCCCTATGCTGAACATCTAAAACTCCATATAAAATTTTATTGAATGTCACTGCAACTGAAAATAAAATGAAAATAATAATAAAATAGTATCTATTTTATTAAAAAATAAAATGTTGACTATTGAGGTTATATATATATATATATATATATATATATATATATATGCAGATCTCTGTAAATTAATTTGACTAGTAATGAAACCTTCTAGAGATGTAAGAAATAAAGTACAGATTATATTAAAGTGTGAAAAGTACAAAGGGATACCCTGTAATATAGATAACAAAACAAATATTTATATAAATATAAAAATCTATGAATTTATGTATACTTACAAGCCTATTTATATACTTGGTATGTGAAGGAGTAAAGTTGAAAAGCATATTTCAGTAGCTAATAGGGATATTGACTCTTTCTGAGTTGGGGAAATTAAATATCAGTGGTTTGCTACTTATCTAATGAGAAAATAGCCTGGTGTCACATTTTCCTAGGTAGTTTAGCAGAAATATGTCTACCTACAGGGAGAATAGAATTCTTAAGTATAATATGCTTCAGTGGAAACTTGTTTTCCCTGCACTGGCAAAATTAAAGATGTTCTTTACTGAAAATGTTGGAAAATACACTTTCCCTCTTGCAGGAAATTGATACTCCACCTACAGCAGAAGGATGTACTCTTTCTTATAGGAGTCTGTCCAGTGTTATAGACAATTTGTTCTATATATTCTTCCCTAGATGACAGTCAAACCAGTATGCTTGGAACTGACTCCGGGTATGGTACAATCTATAGCCAGTGTTTTGTTTTTTTCTTTTCTTTCTAAGTAAACCTAACTAAATAAAAACAGTATTGATCCTGTGACTTTACCTCATTAATAACACATTCTAAACAGGTAAATTAAGGGACTCAAATACAGTAATTCAAAACATAGCCTGGAGGGGAAAAGGGCTCTTCACATTAATGGTTAGTAAACCCAGGCCCTATTCCTAGCACGATGACCGAATGTGGGGATTATTCTACAAAATGGAGAGCTTAAGGTTTACCTGCATATCTACTATGAAATAATTTATTCAGTGACTTCCACCTGTACTCACTTATATCAGTATTAATATTTGCAAGAATTGCTTGTCAGTCTGTAAAGACTTTCCTTCAGAAAGATGATACATTTTAGCAAACTTATTTTTTCTGAATCTTTAGAAAAATAATTTGATAAAAATATTACACTATTCTGACACAGTTTGCTTTCCTTTCATAGTAAACGATATTGTGAGAAAAAGGATATATATGTGTATATACATGTATATAAATTTAATTGAACATGTAGTTAATGTATTTTAATAAATTATATAAAATCTCTTGATTTAATAAGAATTTGTCAAAAAATGCTAAATTAAAATACCACTGGAGATACAAAACAAGTATATAAATATATACATAATTTATATATTTAGTTAATCTAGTTTGGAGCCTTTATTATCTGTGAAAATATCGTTTTAATTTATTTTCTATTTATGTACTGCCTTCCATCCTTCAATGGACTAAATGGTCCAAGGAAGAATAAATTATTTCTTTAACAACTGATGTATTCCAAGTACTTGGTGTGTGTCCAGCACATATGGAGAACAAAAGAATAAATGTTACATACATTTACCTAAATACAACAATAAGAATGGCTATAAATCCTTTGACCCTTTAATGTGAATATATTTATTAGGTTTTAAGTTTTTTTTTTCTTCTATATTTTTTCTATTTTATATGATTGTATAAATCAAGGAAAAGTTAATACCTTAGAGAGAAGTAATTCAGTAAATTCAAGATTGGTAAATATTCTCCAAGACTGTGATTTAATGCAGTTACTGCCCTGCAGGTAGCTTTTAATGGTTTCCATTCTCTCTGACAATGGAAGATCATCAATTTACTATTTAAATATTCCTTTCTATCACTTAAATGTAGTTTCCAGGTCCAATTTAAGATGTGTGTGTGTGTGAGTGTGTGTGTGTGTATGTGTGTGCAAGCATTTAGAAAAATTTTCAGATTTAATAGAAATTATATATATACATATATATATATATGTGTGTGTGTGTGTGTGTGTGTGTGTGTGTGTGTAATTTAAGCTAAGATTCCTTGTTTTTAATTAATTCTTTTGTTATGATATTTATGTTGTATATTCACATGTTTAAATATTTTAAAGTGATTTACTAAAAGCAGAGGATTGAACTGTGTTTCTTAAAAAATGTAGGAAATTGAGCATTGGTACACAGTTTAAACAGCTTTTGTTAAATCTTATTGAACACATAATTGGAATTGTTTCAGTATGCATGTCCTGCATGTTAATATTATTATGTTGTTGGCTTGTTTAGATGAATAATTTTATGTAATAGAAAAAATATAAAATAATTTCTTTGTTTATTTTAGCCATCTAAATACTTTAAAACACATTATAGATTTAGTAATCTCTAGAACGTTATTTTGTGAAGTAAAACCAGAGCAAAAAAGGAAAGACACTACTGAAAATATTTTCCTCATTTAGCAATTTGAATTGTGACAACGCTTTGCTAGTATGAATCAGAAGCTCTACTTGTACATTTCTAATAGATATGGATGTCAAATTAACTATTCATAGGCAAAGGTGAACTATACTGGAAATTTACACTGATCATGGTTATTAATTTTTACCTTATACATAAAAAAATGATGGTGCTCTCTAGAAGATTATCTAACCTCCTTTAACTAAGGGATGGTTAAAATTACAAAGTTATGTACTTAATTAAAAGCAAAGGTAAAAGAGAGAGACCATAAAGAATTATTTTCTGTTATAGAAAACAATGTTTAATGGTTATCAAATGAATAGTGGTTCTTGAGCCAATAATAACACCAAAAATCGAAAAAGAAATGAATAAAGAATATGTTTCAATGTGTAAAGTGTAGAAAACAATACCAAAATCTGGGTAATTTTTGAAGAAACAGCATTATCCTGAAGCAAACATTTTGAAATTAGAAATGTTCTACTGGCAGGAATAGCCTCATAAAATAGGCAAAACCAGAAAGTAAGGATAGAATCTAGAGAGTTCATGGGAGGGTCTGTAAGCATGCATGCTGCTATTCACTGTGTAAGGAGAAAAGTAAGTCAAACTTCGAACTTTGCAATCCATCTTGTAGTAAGAGAAGGACGTTAGACACATAGCTTTTGTATTTCTCTATTTTCTCCCATCAAAATACACAGAGTACCTTTAGAGAACAAAGAATTTCCATTTCCAGCCAAGACAAATTAATAGACATTGGAATATCCCTCCCCCCTCTGAACCCACATACACACCTGTGCTCTTATAAAACTGAGAAAACTGGGCTAAGTATAAAGGAACCTATTTCTTTCTCCCCCCCCCCCCCCCCCATAATTTGAACTATAGGCAATGTATGCCAGTGATCCCTAAGAGAAGAGGATAAAGAGAGCCCAACAATTGCCTCACTTTCTTCCTAAAAAGAGTTTCCAGGTTGCATCATAGGAAGATAGAGTGAGGCCAAGCATTGAAGTTTCTCTTAAATTGCACAGAACAAACTTGGAGCCCAGGGAGACTAATGTGGTTAGTGTTCACAAGGCAGAATATTGTGATAACCCTAAAAAATGTTTAAAAAGAGAGTTCCTGAGTTCTGAGGAAGGTTACCATTGACATTCAAATGAGTACTGGTTAGCACATGCGTATGAGGAAACTAGCTGAGACAGTAAGTGAATCTGCAAAAAATAGGCATCAGGAACAATTCCTAGAGCCCACACAGGACTGTGAATTTGTGTTCCCACCAACCACTCTGGAGAAGTCTCAGAATACACATAACACTAGAAGATGATTTGAAGGATAAACCTTATTTAGTGGGGCAAGATTTGCCCCAGACCACAAGTTGCTCTGATCCCTCCTAACTAAAATTAAACACTAAAGAGGAAGAAACTGTTTTCCAGTAACCCGTCTCCCAGTATTCTACTCAACTACATGGGTGAATAATGAATAATGCATTTTTAAAAACTCAAACAATGAGCTAAAATACACAATGTCTGATTTCCAATAAAAATTAACAGTCATGCAATGAAGTAGGGAAATTTGACGTATAATAAGGATAAGATTAAATCTATGGAAATAGACTGCAAATTACACACCTAATACAATTAGAAGACAAAGACATTAAACAGTAGTTATAAATCTATTACTTCTCCATATGTTTATTAATTATAAGGAAGATTAAGTATGCTAAATAAAGAAAAGAATGATTTAGAGATAATCCAATTAAACCTCTAGAGATTAAAAATGCAGTGTTTGTATTGAAAAAATTAATAGAATATCAGACACTATAGAAAAGATTAGTGAACATGAAGACTCAGCAAAAAAAAATATTCAACTAAAACATGGAAAAAGAAAGAAAAGAAATTGAAGTAAATGGAGAACCATCAGTGAACTATAATATACAGGCTGGGGCAAAATTAGGATTACTGTTGTTCATATGGAAAATAATATAATAATCCTATCTAATAAAAGAGTAATATGCAAATTGACTATCACTCCAACATAAGATGACTGCCCCCAGATGGTTAAAAATGGCTGCTCCCATGTGGACACAAGATGGCTGCCACAAGATTGCCAGCAGGGGAGGGCAGTTGAGAGGAACCAGGTCTGCAAGGGAGGGCAGTTGGAGGCAATCAAGCCTGCAGGGGAGGGCAGTTAGGGGTGACCAGGCCTACAGAGGAGGGAAATTGGGGTGATCAGGCCTGCGGGAAAGACAGGTCTGGGAGACCCAGACCTGCAGGGGAGAGCAGTAGCGGGGGCCAGGCCTACAGGGCATGGCAGTTAGGAACAATCAAGCTGGCAGGGGAGGTGTTAGGGGGGTGACCTGGCTGTCAGGCAGAAGCAGTTAGGGACAATAAGGAAGGAAGGCAGGCAAGCAGTTGGGAGCCAGCAGTTCTGGAATATGAGAGGGATGTCCGACTGCCCGTTTAGGCCCAATCCCTACCCCAGTCGGACATCCCTCTAGGGATCCCAGATTGGAGAGGTTGCAGGCTGGGCTGAGGGACACACCCATGTGCTCAAATTTCATATACTGGGCCTCTAGTAACTAATAATACAAGAATAAAATCTGTATCAGGTACTCAAAAATCTATAATTTTGCCCCTCCTTGTATGTATAATTAGAATAGAAAAAGAAAGGAGCATGTGAAGGGGCAAAGAATATGTAAAATAGTAGTGGAATTTTTCCCCCCTAAATTTAACAAACACAATGAAGTCAATAAACCCCAATAGAATAAATACAAAATAAGCTTATCAAGTTACTTCATAAACAAATTGCTCAAGACTGGCTGGCATGGCTTGGTGGTTGAGCATAGACTTTGAGTCAAGAGATCACAGTTCAATTCCTGTTCAGGGCATTTGGCCGGGTTATAGGCTTGATAATCAGTGGGGGGTGTGCAGGAGACAGCAGATCAATGATTTTCTCTCATCACTGATATTTCCAAAATCTCTCTCTTCCTCTGTCTTCCTCTCTGAGATCAATAAAAATATATATTTAAAAACCACACATTTCTCAAATGAGTGATTAAAGAGAAAAATTCTAAAAAGTAGCCAGGGAACAGGCCCTCACTGTCAAAATGAAAATAATTGTCCCAGACAGGATTTGAAATGAGGTCCCAAAATTAAATAGCTGAAGAAGAAAGCACAGTGCCCAATTGTACTTTGTCCTTTGGGAAAAGATAAGTAATGGTTCACCCAACTATATCCTTTAATTAAATTACTTTGGCAAATATACCATTGACCTAGGATAGCAGGATCTACAGAAAGTGATAAATTTTAGAGACCCATATTTCTCTCTAAAAATTTTAAGTGAGCTAGAGATAGCTTTAAAGAGCAAACAATATAATTGTGAATTTTCACCCCACAATATTAGCATCTGTTAATATTTTTATGATTGACCTCCTTCAGGTTATGTATTCATGCACCTCACTAGAAATACTTAAACTCTTGGAGAATATTCACTTTTTTTTTTTTTTTTTTTTTTACTCCTCTAAATATCTCTAACACCTAGTTCATTGCCGGGTATAGCAAATGATTTTGTTTGTTCATAAATACACAATTTCATTTGCTATGATTTATAGCAAATTATTTTGAAATGTTGTTTCAAGAGAGATGTTAAATTTGTACTTGAAGTGAATATTAAAAACAATGCCTCACATACACTGAGTGCTAAAAGAGTGCTTGTTCCTTTCCTATTTAAACCTCATCATAATTTATTTGGTTACACAGGCATAGAGTAAGTAGTTAAATGACTTGCTCAAGGCCATGTGATTTGTGAAGAGTGGAGATTCAAATGCTAATAGGCTGACACAAAGCTCTTAAACAGTGTGATATGAGACTTCTGAGGCAGGAGGGCAGGAAACGTTCATAAAAAAATTCCCATTGCAAAAGTTCGCTAAAATACTGTATCTTCTGTGTTGGTTGCTGAAAAATCCTAAAGGATATTTTAATGGGGGTAAATATAGAGCCTTAACATCTGCCATCCAGTAGTTTGGCAACAAACCTTTCAAAAAGCAGAGGCTGATGTATGTTCAGAGACATTACATTATAAGTGAAATCTGCTTCCTAAGGTAGAAAATGTTTCTGTAGGCAACAGAGCAGTTCGGTAAACCCAACAATTTGAGATGAGCTGGGAAACGCAAAACGTATGGGGTAGAGGGTAACTTTAGGGTTTATGCTGCCTACTCATTTGGTAAGAAAGGAGGACCATTTGGTGTTTGAAAGTTATCAATACAGCAGGAACCGGTTTGGCTTAATGGATAGAGCTTTGGCCTGCAGACTGAAGGGTCCCAGGTTTGATTCTGGTCAAGGTCATGTACCTTGGTTGTGGGTACATCCCCGGTGGGGGGGTGCAGGAGACAGCTGATCTATGTTTCTCTCATCAATGTTTCTAACTCTCTGTCCCTCTCCCTTCCTCTCTGTAAAATATCAAAAGTTATCAATACATATTTGGTAAATGGATGGGTATATTTTCTCTTCACAATTATTTTATTTTTTACTCTACAAGTTTACATCTCTCTGTTACAATAATATCTACTTAGAATGGTTTTCTAATCACATCAATAAGTGCCCTTCCCGACTTCGGATCCAGTGTGGAAACCCAGAAGCCTACATAGCTTCGAAAATTAAAGTGACAAATTTCACAAATAAACTTTCATCATTTCTGTCATTTTTATGGAACCTAATCTAGTGAAGGAGAATATTGCAGCTAAATGACTGACAGGGAAAGTGTCTTTTTTAATTGGCACCGGGCAATTTATCAGACTCTGTTGTCAGGGACACTCCATTAGGCTGTGAGAAAGTGATTGGTGGGATAACATTCAATTGAAAATCTCTGTGGATGATAGTTCATGCCACCATTACATCAACTTAATGAATGAGGCCCAATAGCGTCCTCCTCTGCCTAGAAGGAGCACATCCATCATGGAACAAAGGAGTCCCTGGTGCCAGTGAGATGTCATGTTTTTTCTTTTTAGTCTGTGCGAGGACAAAAAGATTTCAGAGTCTAAACTGCGGAAAGTACCGACATCCTCATCCCATGGAAAATAATTGCCCAGACCATCTCAGCTCATTACTTCTGTATCTATGAGATGATCTGCATGTCTATTATCTACTTTAGGTACATACAAAACTTGTTTCATGTCTTTTACTTAGAATACATGAACAAACTCCTGATAGTGAGGCTTAAAAACCTATATAAACTTTTAATTGGTGTCATTGCTGTGCCTCTTAGCATAGCACCTGAATGTAGCCAGTAAAATATTGGAAATATAATAATCAGTCAAAATCAGCCAAGATATTTCCTATCATTTTTAGAGATTTCCATATCTTTTTCTCACACTTCTAAGAGAAAAAAAAAAGGGAGGGTGATAAGGGAATAGGTGGAATTACCTTTCCATCATTTTTATTTTATTTCTCCTTTTTTTTTTTTTTTTTTTTACTTTTCCATTGCACCTTGATTTTTTTTTTCTTCTTCATCTCCTTCACAGTGTAAAAGTAAACCTATAACAGATTATGTGGCCTGAATGTGAATGGTTCTTCTTTATATTGGTGTCTTGATCTGTCTCAGAAGAATTCTTTCAATCCCTGCACTCCATATCAGGATAGGAGGAGAGGGAGAGGGGGAGAGAGAAGAGAGATACATAGATGAGAGAGAAGCTCCAACCAACTGAGCTACCCAGCCAAAATTAATCTTTATGTATTTTATTGATATTACTATTATCTTCATTCAAATTTCATGAAATTCAAATTAATCAGACAGTAATATCAATATAAAATATATTCACTCCAAAACTAAAATTCATGTATTCTATATTTCTAGATTATATTTAGACTTATTTTGATAGCAACTATTCAATACTAGAAAGAAAACCAGATTTGAAAATATGTTTTTTAATCTTTCTGGCAGGAATGGTTCTACCGAGGATAACTCAAGGTTATTTTTTTCTGTATTTCATTTTACTTACTTTTACTTTTACTGTTGGTAAGCTATTCTGTCAAGAATCAGAGTTTAATGAAAAATAAACATCACCAGTGGAGTCTTGCCAGAAAAGTTGATGTTACAATTTCTTAGAATTGATGTAAGCTACTGTTATTCAAGCCAAGGTGATTTCATTTTTGCTTATCTTTTTTTTTTTTGTCTTTCCCTATCCACACAGTACAAATATAGTCTCATATTCAAAGAAGAAATTTAAGGTTCAGATAAATACATTAAAAGGAAATGTTATGAATTTCTGGTGGATTCATTTAATTATAAACAGCATTCTTTTTCAATTAATATTACTTCCAAAGATTTTATTCCCTCAAATGACTGCATTGAAAACCTTTATTGATAATATACTATATTTCAATCTAATAATTTCAAGAACTTAGAATTATATAAGGTACAATTAATTAGAATTTAAAATATATCATACTGAGTACATATTTCAAGCATATATAATCTTCCTCAAATAATTCCAGCCATTCCAAGTGATAATTTCCTTTGCCTGAAGGACTGGCTTGCCTGTTATTTTTTTCTACATTGGACATTACCATTTGACACATTAAGGAGAAAACATTGAATAGACTAAAACAGAGCTTGGCAATCCATAACCTCCCATTCAGTTCCTGGCAGCCATCTATTTCATTTGTCTCAAGATTTATTGAGATATAATTGTTCCATCACATTGTATAAGTTTAAGGTGTAGCTATTGCTTAACACCAACATTATCTTAGATAATGACATTTTCTTCTTTTAATTCTTGGTGAAAATATTCAACATCTAAATTCTTAGCAACTTTCAAGTATATAATACCTTGGTCTTAGTATATGTGCTGCCGAAGCGAGCACATAATACCTTGGTCTTAGACTTTCAAGTCTCCAGGACTGTAAGACATAAAGTTGTGTTGTTTATAAGGCACCCAGTATGAAGTTTTTCAAAACAACCCAAAATAACTAAGATATAGAATCACTCTCTGTTCAAAGTCAAAGAAGAGGTATTTAGGCATTGCATTTCTTCTTAAAATCAAGTACCAAGCACATGGATTCATTGTCATGTTTATCCCTGAATCATTCAGGATATCCTGATGTCAGCAATTACTACTAACCTTCAGGATTCTGCAGGGCAAATTGGGTAATTTATTGTTGTCAAATAGTTGTTTCAGGATTCAGTTTTTGTGGGGGGGTTTTTGGTTTTTTTCAGGTCTGATTTCTAGCTCTCGCTTTTTTAAATATTTTTTTTTCTTTTATGTAGTCTCCTCTCCTAGTATTTTCCCTTTGTTTTATACCTTTATAATACATAAGTATTGAATGAAAATATCCATGCATTTGAAGTAATGGGTGTGGTGTTGGTTTTTATTCCAGATTTTTTGAGGTATAATTTTTTTGAGGTACAAAACTTGTATGTATTTAAGGTGAACAATTTGGTATGTTAATGTATGTATGCATTGTGAAATGATGACCACAATCAAGGTAATTATCATTTTCATCAAATAATTAACTTTTTTTTTTTTCTGGTGAGAATGTTGAAGATCCATCTGCTCTCTTAGCAAACTTCAAGTACAGCATGCAGTATTGTTAACTGTAGCCACCATGCTATGCATTAGATCTCCATAGCTTGTTTAGCATGCAGAGCTGAAGCTTGTACACTTTGACCAGCACCTTCTTATCATCCCACCCTCACCCAGCCCCTGGAATCCAGCATTATAACCTGTGCTTCTATCACTGACTATTTTAGATTTCATATATCACTGACACCATGCAGCATTTGTCTTTCTGTGACAGAAATGTCTTTTAAAATATGACTTCATAACAATATCCTACTGAATGATAAAATCTTTCTTTTTGTCCTACCCTCTCTTATTTCCAAAGTCCCAGGCTCTATTATCTCTATTAAAGAAAAACAATTACAGTGTTGCACATTCCTTGAATATACCAAGGAATCATTTAGACACATCTATCTTCCACCTATACTACATATATGCCACGAGCATGATGCTTAAAGTGGAGAAAGCTTGGCCTGTTGTTGGCTTGTGCAAGTAGGTTAATAATATCTGCTATTTCTTATTGTCCTGGAGATGAAATTACATAATTTTATTAATTCCCCAACTAACAGGGTATTTGCCCCTGATATGTTTAATTCCATGTTATTAGAGATAGAAATCTGTCCCTTCAACTTTATTCCCACACAAAGTATGTAAAATCTGACTCTCTGTTTTTGGACTTCCAAAGTTAAAGGACAGTTTGAGAGTGTGTTAGTCACAGATGCTGTATCAGCAGGAGGTACAGACTCAAAATTAATTTGGTGCTGATCCTCTGTATAGTACATGAACCTCACCCCAGGTGGCTCTTCTTCTTCTTCCCATATCAGAAGTTTGGCTCCCTCCTTACCTTGTTCTTCAGGTCCATTTAACTTCATGTTTCCCCATGCCTCTGTCTACCATAGTTTAATTTTTTTTAAAAAAATGTACTTCTAAGAGTAAATATATTTAATGATTTCTCCTTATAAATATTTAGCTGTTTTTGAATTTATTTATGTTTTTATTTAATTATGAGGTAGTATTAATTAACAATAAAACTACCAGATAGAAAATAATCCTATCTATAAAAGATTAATATGCAAATTGACCATCAATCTAACACACAAGATGGCTGCCCCCATGTGGACACAAGATGGCCACCACAAGATGGCCAGCATTTGAGGGACCAGGTCTGTAAGGGAGGGCAGTTGGGAGGAACCAGGCATGCAAGGAGGGCAGTTGGGGGCAATCAGACCAGCAGGCAAGGGCAGTTGAGGGTGATCAAGCCTGTAGCTGAGGGCAGTTAGGGACAAACAGGCTGGCAGGGCAGTAGTTAGGCATCAATCAGACTGGCAGGGGAGTGGTTAGGGGGTGATCAGGCTGGCAGGCAAAAGCAGGGCAATCAGGAAGACAGATAGGCAAGCAGTTGGGAACCAGCAGTCCTGGATTGTGAGTGTGATGTCCATCTGCCTTCGAGGAATCCCAGATTGGAGAGGGTGCAAGCTGGGCTGAGGGACACCCCCCCCCCCCTGTGCACAAATATCATGCACTGGGCCTCTAGTCTATATAATGAAAGCCTAAGTGACCGTTACAGCAGAATGACCAGAATGACAGGTAACCATGATGTGCACTGACCACCAGGGGGCAGATGCTCCACACAGGAACTGCCCCTTGGTGGTCAGTGCGCTTCCACAGGGGGAGTGCTGCTAAGCCAGAAGCCAGAAGCCAGGCTCACAGCTGGCGAGCACAGCAGCAGTTGGGGGAGCCTTTCCCATCTTTGTGGCAGCACTGAGGAGCCGTGAGCCAAGTGGTAAGGAACAGGGAGCAGGCAGGCAGTAAGGAGCAAGGGGTCGTGGACTGCAAGAGGGAGCAGGCCAGGCTGAGGGACTGCCTACGAATTTTGTTCACTGGGCCTCTAGTATGCATATAAAGGCTAATAAGTGTGATGTAAGAATACTACATTTACAAAATGCTCAATAAAACATTTGACCTGCAGTGTAAACTAGAAATTTTTGGGTTTTGTCCCACATGCCTATTTTAAATGATTGTACTTATAATAATAATTATAGTGGTATTGTTAGTTAATATGGACTGAAGGACTTCTAAAACATTTTCTGCTTAATGCTCAGAGTCACCCTTATAAAAGGTGTCTTAATTTTTTCCCATTTTCTGAATCTGAAGATTATTTCCTCAGCATTATATATATCAGCATTATATTATTAATATATTTACCAATTGGCAGTTTTCAATCCAACCAATTTTGAGATCCACATGTTTTATCAGTACACCAGGTTGCCCCGTTCTGAAGCTCTTTTCTTTTTCCAATTAGGTTGGAATGCTTGGCCCCCATACACCATGGTGGCTAATGAAATCATAGATCTACCCATACCCAGCAAGAACAGGAAAAAAGAAAAAGAAAAAAGAAAAAAACAAAACAAAAAAAAGATGGGATGTGGGTGATGAAGAGTAAATGAATGAATAAATGTCCCCAACGTTTTTTCAAATGTTTATTATTATCACATTAATTTTTGTAATTACTCTGCCTAAGTAAATGTCTGATGTTGTAAAGGGGAGGTGAAGGCTAATTTTTTTATAGTAAATATATAGAGATATAATGGAAAAGAGTTGAAGAAATGTCAAGGACTAGGGAACTGAGGATCATCAGCTCAAGCTGTGAGTCTTTGCCAGGGGATGGCTTTTGGGGATTAGATAACAGGGCTGGGAAGAGAAGCCTGGACTATGGAGGGTATCTCTGAAGACAGACTTCATCATTTTGCCTTGGGTCAGTTCCAAACTGAAAGTGAAATCCACAGCTAAGACAATTATTTTGAGGAGTTATGTCTTGAACCACCATTATTTAGTGAAATAGCATTGGTTTGAGCCTATATCTTATTGTCTAACGAGTATAAAATAATGTGCACTTCTGAAGTTCTATGGATTTTTAGTGGAGTGCTAGAATCTTAAATACCATTATTTCACACAACCCAAGCTATAAAACAAATCTAACCTCCAGTGAAAATTCTTGTAATTTTTTTTTCGCAATCCCTCAAAACAAAAACTCCTAAATTAGAGCTATTGCTGCTAGATGTAGTAAACGTGAATGATGGTTTTATGTACTTTATTTGCTATGAGCCAGATGGCAAAACTTTCAAGACAAAAGATTCTGGTGTCAGGTGAGGACCTGACCCTACTTCAGTGAATGTGAAATGAAGGCCATATAAATATATAAAATATGTGTGTCAAGTCACTCTTTAGAAGTTGAAGTAAAAAACAACAAACTCCTTGGAAATCAATTCTGTTTATATGTATGTGTGTGTATATGTGCTTGAGCACCTAGCAGTGTAAGGAACATTTAGAGAAACCGAACAAAGAATAAATTGTCATAAACACTGTTAGTCAGTAATTGACAAGAGTTCCTCTTAACGTTGCCAAAAGCCAAGAGAATGTGTGTAGCCTTTTCCAAAATACATTTTGTTCAGGAACTTGAGAGAGAAATATTTCCGGTATCTGCAATCTGAGTAAAGTTACCAAATAGAAATGGAACTAAGAAGCTTTTCTGTTGCTATAGCTGGTTTGGCTCAGTGGATAGAGTATGCGCTTTTGGACTGAAGAGTCCTGGGTTTGTTTCTGGTCAAGGGGACATGTCCAGGTTGCTGGCTCCATCCCCAGTAAGGGGGGGGGGGGGTGCAGAGGCAGCTGATGAGTGATTCTCTCTTATCAATGTTTCTGTCTCCCTCTCTCTCCCTTTATTCCCTTCCTATCTGAAATCAATAAAAATAAATAAAAAGCTTTTTTTTTGTTAAGGCAGGATAATAAGAAACTGAGAATTTGCTACAATTAGTATACTAACATAAATAAAATAATATCGAGGCAGATACAGACCAGTGTAGATCAATATGGACCATACAGTTAGCTCATTGTAGGGCTTAGAACTTCATTTAGCACTAAGAATATTAAAGCAAATAAAATACACAGTTCCCTTTTCAAGCAGGTTTTTGTTGTTGTTAATCTTCATAGGAGGATAATTTTTCCATTGAATTTTAGAGAGAGTAAAAGGTAAGGAGAGGAGGGAGAAGAGAGAGACAGAGAGAAACATCAAAATGTGAGAGACACATAGATTGGTTGACTCTTACACATACCCTACCTGGGGCCAAGGATCAAAGCTGAAACCCAGGTACATGCCCTTGACTGGGAATCAAATCTGCAACTCTTCAGTGTATGGGGCAATGCACTAACCACTGAGAAACAGCAGCCAGGGCTTGCTCCCCGCATTGTGAAGTGATGCTCATGTGTGTTAGCCCATAACTGTGAGCATAGCCAAATTGGCTGTAACTCCAAATAATTGGTTTAGGGATAGGCTATGGAATGAATTGTGTCCCTTCAAAGTGCACATGGTGAAGCCCTGACTCTCAGTATAACTATAGTTGGACATAAAATTTCTTCTTCTTTTTAAAAAAATATATTTTATTGATTTTTTACAGAGAGGAATGGAGAGAGATAGAGAGCCAGAAACGTCGATGCGTGAGAAACATTGACCAGTCGCCTCCTGCATCCCCCCACCGGGGATGTGCCCACAACCAATGTACATGCCCTTTCAGTCCGCAGACCGATGCTCTACCACTGAGCCTAACCGGTTTTGGCTGGACATAAAACTTCTAAGATTAAAGAGGTCATAAAGGTGAAATCCTTATCATTAGGACAGGTGACCATTAAAATAAGAAGGAAAAAGCACTAGGGCATGTTCTCTCTACTTGTGAACAGAGAAAAAACCACGGGAAGACACAGTGAGTAGGTGGCTATCTATAGGCCAAGGGAAAAGGCCTCACCTTGAACCCAAAATTAACTGACCTTGATGGCTCCTTGATCTTGGACTTCTGACCTCCAGAACTGTGAGAAAATACATTACTGGCTTTTAAGAGCAAGGAATGCAGAAAGTATAATAGAAAGATGAAACTCAAAAAAGAAATGGCAATTCAGGAAGCTGACATGCATTAATCTTTATATTAATAGTAGAATAGGAATATGTTTAAAAGCCAATCCTAGAAATATACTATCTGTTATAGAGTTGAACTACCAATTTTCAGGACTTACACAAAAATGTGTGTAAATTATGTAAGTCTGACTAATTATTTTGTATGATTCAGCATATGATTAAAGAAGTCAATCTCTCTAGTTTATCATTGTGGTACAATATCGGTAAAGGAATGTTGAATAAATAATATTTTACTTTATAAAAGTGATGAGAGAATGCTGAGGAAAACAAAATACATGCATTTTACAGGTTGTGATAAGACTGCATGGAGAAGATTTTGCCACTTATTTTTGTTATTCTTCCTAAAATATCAAATAACTATAAATCACTTTTTAGTCATTTCATTGGTTGTCCTTGATTTATCCTCCAAAAATATTCCCCAGATATTTTTGTCAGCTGGATATTTTTCTTCATAAAGGAAAACCAAAACTAAAAGTTAGACCAAGAAATCTCTTCTCCAGTGGCAGTTTTGAAATAGTCAATTAGTACTGCTATTGCATGAATAATTAATTAGTTAGCAAATAAGATAATTTGTGTTAAAATAAGAATCTTATAATTTTCTCAGAATTTTGAAAATGCTTTATTTTCTGTCTCCCCGAGTTATATAGTACAATTTATTCTGAGAAAGCCCTTCCATGGAATCAATTTTCCAATCAAACTTAAGTCTGATTGATCATCTACTGCAGAATATGAACCCATAAACTCAGCTTAAGAAAGCAAAGATAATTAAATCTTTCACTTTGGATGAATGCATAAAGAAAATGTTAATTTAGCAAGTCGTCCATATGGCAGGATTAAAGAAATAGCTTTTGTCTTCAACTGCTTTAGGACAGAGTTCTGGCAATTAATTATGTAAAAATGATGTCAGCAAATGACACTTCTAAATGCGGTAGCATGTGCTCTCTTTTTTCAACAGCAAATAATGCAGTGTGAATTCTCTGGGCAGGTGCTGATTTCTCAGAACAAATAATAACCTCTAGTTTTTGTATCTTCACTGCACCTGGCTAGAGCAAAGGCATTGACGATGTGTTATTGATGCGTGTGCAGATATATTTGTATCTGAGTGTAGGTAGAACTATCAGCGTCAATTGTCTCATAATTATAAAACCATTCCTTTGCTCATATGAAAATTGTTCACAATTTACAGCAAATCTCTCAAGGTTGACATTATGAAACTGCAAAATGTTTTGAAGTTATATTGGTAGACTAGGTTTCAATTCCTACTTCAACAGCTTCCATTTTAGTGACTTTGGACAAATTTCTTGTACCTTCTGAATGCATGGTGTTGGAATAACTTTCTAGGTCCAAGAAGGGGCAGCTCCTTCCTGGGGTGCCATGTCAACAAACTGAAACATAGATACCTTTGATGTCCCTGTAAATGTTTTGCTTGACCAGAAACGCTGTATATTCTCAGTCAGTGAATCCCCAAACACCAAAACAACCATGGGCCCCCTCAACCCAAACAAGGTTAACCGTGATCCCAGCCAACAAAATAGTTTCTATTTGTCTCATTCTTGTTCTTTATTCTTTAATGTATACGTGCTTTTTTTTTTTTTTGCCTTCTGCCCTATTTTGTACTTATCCAAAAGGAGACTGTCCACTTCATGAGGCCTTCAAGTTTTTTGCATTACCTGAATGGCCCTCTTTCATCGTTTTTTAAACAGTTTCTGGTGATGAGGATGGGATCTGAACGTGACTGCTAATGCCCTGCAGGACCAGATGCAGCAGATGTAATTCCCACTGATGCCTCTGAGTTCACTGTTCCTCTCGTCATTACCAATGACCAATGGTAAGTCACTCTTGGATTTGAGCTTCGCTCCCCCATGTACAGCTCTCCAATTCAGTCAAACTTTATTATATATGTACATATTGTAGATAGTTCTGGTGTCCTAGAAAGATGCAGGGGTTAATTATATTGGAAGTCTACAGTGGGTGGCAGCTGTTAGAGAAATTATAAAGCCTCAAGGTTAAGTCCATAGTAAACCACTGAGGGATTTGGGAAAATAAATTAAGAAAAAAATCTTGTAACTTCAGAACATGGGAACATACGAATCCTTTTATTTTTACTTAGTGAAATATCTTCTCCCTGATATAAAAAAGCATATTGAAGATATTATATTTGTATGGGTGTGCCAGTGGTTTCATATAATTCAGGTTACAATCACATTCTTTGAAGAATTAAAAGCAACTGTCTTACAAAGTGAGGACTACTTACACAACCTATCTCACAAACCCAGTATTTACATAAACACAAAAAGCTTTGTTTTACCAATCCCAGGACCTCCCCTATTCATCTCAAAAGGCATGTAGTAACTGTAAAATTTCTGATTTTAAGAAACTAAAGTTCTTCTTGAGAATTTTATATTCTCTCTATATGCCTCTGAGAGTTAAATGTTCTACCTGGTCTTGTTTAGGAATTGTGGGTCATCTCTTTGAAATGCAAACTCCGGTGATATTGTCTTTCAGAGGGGGAAAAAGAAGAGGAGTAAAGCTATTTGTAAACTGAAGGGTCACAGGTTAGATATCAGTCAAGGGCATGTACCTTGGTTGTAGGCACGTCCCCAGCAGGGAGTGTGCAGGAGGCAACTGAACAGTGTTTCTCTGTCATCAATGTTTCTAATTGTCTATCCCTCTCTCTTCCTCTCTGTAAAAAAATCAATAAAATATATTTAAATAAATAAATAAATAAAATATTTACCCAGTACTATGATCTTAAAAAAGCCTGGGGGCCCAGTGTATGTATTTGTGCACCTTGAAAGGAACTGTGGGCCATGAGGCTGCAGTGGTGGGGTCTCAGCCCATCCTTCATGCCTCTGCCCAGCCCCTCCTGCCACAGCCCCTGGTCCCCTGTCTGCCAGCAGCCCCGGTCCCAGCACCATGGCTCCCATGCACTGATGGCTCTCACCCACTGACAGTGTGGAGCAATTAGGGCCTGCTACAATAGTGGATGTGAGCAACAGCTGCTGCTCTGATTGTGCCTCAGGAGAAGGGGGAAGTGGAGAAGCCCTCAGGGGTTATTGAGGCTAGCAACCACTGCTCGCACCCACTGACAACACCAAGTGAATGGGGCTGGAGCCATGTGCCAGCAGTGCAATAGGTGGCTCTGGTGCTGGCAGTGGGTGGGAGCAGAGCTGCCAGCAGCAGTTGTGAGCGCCAGGCAAGACCTTGGTGAATGAGAGCAAAGAATTTTCAGTAACCTTCAGAGACTTGCCCTGATGACAGTAACTGGTGTCCCGCCTTGGTCTGGTGCCCCCACTGGCTGCTGCCATGTTCCATGCATGCCCCCTGGTAATCTGTGCATGCTATAACAACCCATTGTTTGGTTGTTCAGTTCAACTGTTCAGTCTATTTGCATATTAGGGTTTTATATAGCTAGATAACCAAAGATGGTATTCTCATGTATCACTATAAAAAGCCAGGCTACTCGTAAGTAATTATTTGAAATTTAACAAATATTTTAGACAAGTTAATTATATTTATTACTAGTATACATCATAGCTTGAATGAAACAAAACATAAACTAATTGTAAACACATCCTTGATTTTGGTACCTCAAGAATAAATTTTATTTACACATGCACACAACAAAAATATCAACCTTTAAGGATATGAACTCCGTTACTTCAATCAAGTTAATTAAAACCTTCTGAATATCTTTATGATCTGTACACATAGAATGCTAGGTTGCATTAAAAGGATTATTTCATATTTTACAGAGTTAGCTACTCTCTTAATTTTCATTAAAATTCAGTTTCTTTTCTTCATTAAAAATAAATATCTTGCCAAAACTGGTTTGACTCAGTGGTAGAGCATGGGTCTGTGGACTGAAAGGTCCCAGGTTCGATTCCGGTCAAGGGCATGTACATTGGTTGCAGGCACATCCCCACCAGGGATGTGCAGGAGGCGGCTGGTCGATGTTTCTCTCTCATTGACGTTTCTAGCTTTCTATCTCTCCTCCTTCCTCTCTGTAAAAAATCAATATAATATATATTTAAAAAATAATAATAAAGTATCAAGTTTTAGAATGTTTTGTTTTTAATAAAATTGATTTAATTATAATATAAAATAATAATAATAATAATAATAAATAAATATCTTGCTTACATCCAACTTATCCGTGTTTTTTATTACAGTTCACAGCACCCACCCAATTACCCATAGATCTAAATGAAGTTAATATCTATTAAATGTAATTCTCAATTAATCACCCTTAATGTTCTGTTTATCCTGTATAATAAAAAAGTAATATGCAACTTAACCCTAATGGTGGAATGAGCAGACAACCGCCTGTCCAGTCACTATGAGGTGCACTAAACACCGCTCAGTCCCTTATCCTGGCTGTCAGGCTCTGATTGCCTGATGGCAAATGGGGAACTGGGGTGGGTGCGTTAGGGGGCAGGGCCAGCTGCAGGCAGCCGAGGAAGATGGTCCTGATCACAGGTCAGGCCTAGGGACGGTACCTGTGCACGAATGTCATGCTCCAGGCCTCTAATTTCTAATGGCACTTTTTGGTTAGTCTCATAATGGCAGAGTGTTCCAAACTTTATGTGGCTCTTATGTGATATTATTAACTTTGTTTAGTATCTTCCTATTTATGGTGCAGACATCAGTACATAGGAAGACAATCAGATAACAATTACCAAACCTTTTGTTTTAGCAATGTTATATTCTCCTTGCATTCTATTTCATTATACATGAACTCTAATGTTTTTCTCATTTTTAATTGGTTTATTTATTTGTGTTCCGTGAGTAGATTATTATTTATTTTTGGATACCTGAGTCATATACCCAATTAAGACTCTATTAATTGGTTAGTAGGCAGTTTGTGTTAATAAAGAAATTAGAGAATTAAATTAGAGAATTAATCAGAGATGGCTAGAGATGGGAAGGGCTGCCTAAATTGGAATATACCGTATTTTTCGGACCATAAGACGCTCCGGACCATAAGATGCACCAGTTTTTAGAGAAGGGAAATGAAGAAAAAAAGATTCTGAAACAAATAGTGTCCTAAAATATTTTATGTGCATTAAAACCCAACATCACAGTCATAAACACATGTAATCAACCCTGTAAAGTAAACAGCAGCATTTAGAACCATTTTAGAGCTGGGCAAGCACACAGAGACCACACAGAGCCGGGCAAGTAAAAAAACTTTTTTTTAAAAGTATATGTGTAGGCTATATTTGGACCATAAGACGCAGGGACTTTTTCCCCCCACTTCTGGGGGAAAAAAAGTGCGTCTTATGATCCAAAAAATACGGTAGTTGGTGGCATTGAAGAGATTGGGATCCAAGGGAGTTTGGGTGGTTATACTATGAGGGTCTCCTAATCACAATAGGATTTTGGAGGGTTCATTTTAGTGCACTAAATTAATGTGATTTCATATTCCTTTCCATACTGTTTTTTCCTTGAATCTCCTTCTACTCTGCCCCAATAATAACTGAGTGATTCTATAGGCATATCTCTAGTTCAAATTCCAAAGGAGAATTCTCTGAACCTAACTACTTTCTTTATCTTATTTAGGAAGAGCTTTTGTTTAAAGCTGATTGTCCGTGATAAACTTAGATTTTGACTTGATTGGTAAGGTGCTAACCTAGCCCTAATGATGCCAGTCTCATTTGACAGATGGTACTTAGGTAATTTTCGCCTACAATTGCTATATAAGTAGGGTGTGGAAATGTATTGTTTTCCCTCAGAAAAGGGTAGTGTGATTGTAGTCATTACAATCAACCTCTTTAAATCCGTGTTATTTAATTTGAGTCAGAGAAGAAGGTTAGGAATTAGCATGTATTTTAATGTTTGCTCAGTGTTCATATGGCCACTGGCTATTTTAAGAGTATAATGTTCCATGTATCAATGAGTGGGTAAATGGTGCAAAGTAGAGCAGGAATATGAACCAAAAATGCATTAATAATTACAGAGGGATAGTGTGTAGTCTCAGTTTCCAGGAATGGTACTAGTTAGGGTTCTCCAGAAAAACAGAACCAATAGGGGAGACAGTGTATGTGTATGTGATGTGTATACAAGGGTGGGCAAAAGTATGTATAAAGTTGTTTGTGAAACACAGAGTTAATAAAGCTATTGTAAAAATCATGACCTGCATGTCTTTTTCCATATGAACAACTATAAACATTCTTTTGCCTACCCCTGTATATATTTAGATGTAAATCTAGATATATAGATATAAATATGAAGGGGAGAAAGCAGGGAACTAAGCAGCATACACAGGAGCAGAGATGAGCAAAAGCATTAGAATCTGGAGCTATGTAGTCCTTAGTCCCATTTCCTCCTAATGGCCAGCTTTGGGTTATCCTTTTGTGTAATGTGCCATTACCCTCAGAATAAATTCTTTTTACAAACTAGTTCAAGTCTCATCTTGCTTATGTGCAACTGAAAATTTCTTAATCAGTTCAGGTAGAACAGCATCGCACCCAGCAGTAAACCTTTAACCCATATGGTGGCATAACTCACGTTCTCAGTGCTGAAAGCAACAGCAAGAGAATTTACAGGAAGGCTCACATGTACACATAATACTCCTGTGGAAAGGAGGCCTCTTTAGAAATGGAATAAGACTTAGCTGCAGGCTGCCACTTCTCTTTTGTATAAGAAATATTATATCTTCATATTAAACTGGCAGACGTGTAATTTACTAAGCAACTTTATGTTGCTCTCCCGTGATTGGGGTTTTTATTGAAATTGATTTGAAGGAAGTTATCAGTAAAAGCTTCAATATATACACTGGGTTATGTTTGCTATTAGAAGTAACAATATCTGAACTTAGATTACAAATAAAAGTTTGCTTAGTGCCATCTTAAATATGTAGGATGATTTTATTACATACACTTTTGCACATATTTATGATGTTTTTTAGTTTGTTAAAATAGTGGGCAATCAAAAGGCTGCAATGAAATGGGATCCTTTTTATCCTAAAGCATTTCTACTCCACACTAAAAAGTAATAAAACTGGTTAAGTAAAAGAGAAACTGACTCCTTAAGGTTATCCTATTTTGTATAAAACACAATAATAGGTAGGTAGCTGGATTAATATCATTGTTTCATTGGAAATGAATTAAAACCTAAGCAAAGAAAAATACTAGCTTTCCTTTTACTCTAAAGTCAACTTGCAGAGCAAAATGAGTGCTGACTATAAGCCAATTACCATATAAAGTCAATGAAAAACATAAAGGAGACATTAACTTGTCTTCCAGCAGCTCAACAGTTTTGGAGAAGAAGCAGATCAATTAATAACCTATCAATCAATCTGACCATAAATGAATCAATGATAAGAACAGGAATGAAAGTAAACTGTATCACCTGAATTCAGCTGAAACCTGAATATTCTGCAGGTCATGCCTAGTTCACCATAATTCGTTGTTATTCTAGTAATAGTCAGCATAATTATAGGTATTCATATTTTAAAATTCATATAACATAGCCATTCAAGTATTTCAGTAAAAAAAAAAAAACAACACACTATTTTTTAAAAGCTTTGGAATAAAGGAATTTCTCAACACTAAAAAGTCTACAGAGTATTTTATATTCCAAAAGTTTTTAAGAAAATGTTTGCATCACACAGGAAAGAAGAAAAACAAACAAACAAAAAACACTGGAAAGAGGGTCTATGTTGAGGGAATCATGTTCTTAAATTTTAAAATTGAAGAAAACTTATCAAAGGCCTACAGTTAAGTGGAATTATTTACTTTTTTCAGCCACAAAAATTTTCATCCTAAAATGTGGGTGATTTTTCTTGACCTTCACTTAAATGTATTTTCTTAACTTTATTTTTTCTGTCTTCTCCAATACCTAGTGTGGCAGGCAAAATAATGGCCCATCTAAAGATGTCCATGTACTTAACTCTGAAATTTATAAATATATTGTCTTACATGGAAAAGGGACTTTGGTGACTATTATCTAGGACCTTGAAAAGGGGAGATTATTTCAGGGCATTCAGGTTTCCTAATATATCAAACGATTGGTAAATGTAGAACAGGAAGACAGTAGATGGGACTGAGATATGAGTGAGTCATGAGAGAGATGCACCAAGTATTACTGGTTTTGAAAATAGAGGGAGGGAGCCAGGAGCCAGGATAGACAGATGGCCTCTAGAAACTGGGAATGACCATCAGCTCACAACCATCCATATAACGGGACCCCGATCTTTCAACCATAAGGAAATAAATGTTATTTTAGTGCTCCCAATAAGAAGCAGTCTTGCCCTTGATTTTTATCTTAGAGAAACCTGTGTCAGACTCCTGAACTAGAGAACTGTAGGGTGATACATTTATGTTTTTTTAAGCCAGTGAAGTGAATATTTTAATTGTATCTGTAGGAGTTTGAAGTACCTCATCACTGATCCATGAAAAAAAAAAAATTTCCTTTAAAGGTAAGTATATAATAAACAGGTTCTCCATAAAAGTCTGACAAAAACAAAGCAAAACAAGCAAATACCAAGTCAAATAATTTAAAATTGTTTTGTTGCCGAAACCGGTTTGGCTCAATGGATAGAGCGTTGGCTTGGGAACTGAAAGGTCCCGGGTTCGATTCCGGTCAAGGGCATGTACCCTGGTTGCGGGCATATCCCCAGAAGGGGGTGTGCAAGAGGCAGCTGATCGATGACTCTCTCTCATCGATGTTTCTAACTCTCTATCTCTCTCCCTTCCTCTCTGTACAAAATCAATAAAATATATTTTAAAAAAAATAAAAAATAAAAATAAATAAAATTGTTTTGTTAACATGAAGCAATATAGAGAGAAGGGAATTTCTTATATACAAGCTGTTTTGGCAATGTATTTGTCTACATGGCTACAAAGACTATTATGTATTAGGGAATAAATATATATTCTTGCCTACCTCTAATAATGAGTGATTGATGAGCTAAAATAAATTCTTGAAATTCTTGATATCTGATAGACTGTCCACTTGTTTTTGTGTTGAGCTAAGTTTTGTTGTGTTGTTTTAACTAAGTTTTAATCAGTCTTGGAGCCAAAGTCTTGAACAGATGGTGGACTTTGGGTGAGAGGTCATTCTGACCTCTGTAAGAAACTGGCTAAAAATTCTACTTAGCACTTTGATATTTACTCTCCCGGACTTTACACACATTAGTCAATTGCCTTTGTAGTGTAAATTTCAGCTTCTGACCTCCACTAGTATGATTTCTCCATCCACTGAGTCCCAAACACAAAGTTGTTCTATCTCTCTATCTCAATCATGTTTACAGTAAGATCTTTACAATTTTTATTCTATCGAAAGTGCCTGACTTTCTCCCCTAAGACCAGGAATAAGATAAAGATGTTACCTCTCAACACTCCTATTCAACATTATGCTAGAATTACTGCTAATGCAATAAAAGCAAAGGAAATAAAAGGTATTCAAATTAGAAAGTAAGAAAGAAAACTATTTGTTCACATGTGACATGATTGTCTTTGTAGAATATATCAAAGAGTCAAAAATAACAGTCATGGAACTAATAAATAATTGTAGTAAGATTACAAGGTAAAAGGTTAATATGCAAAAGTATATTGCTTTCCCATATATCAGCAATAAACAATAAAATTTGAAGTGAGAAATATGACATGATTTACATTAGCACCTATAATTGTAATACTTATGTAGAAATCTAACAAAACATGTACAATATTTATATATAACGAAAACTATAACTCTGATGAACAAAATTTAAGTACTAAATAGAAATATTCCATATTTTTGAATAGAGACTCAATATTCTTAATATATCAATTCTTCCCAAATTGATCTGCAGATTCAATGAAATTTTAATCAAACTTTTAGCAAGTTACTCTGTGATTATTGACATACTGATTCTAACATTGATGCAGAAAAGGAAAAGACTCTGAATTGGCAACACAATTTTGAAAAAGAACAAAGAGGATTAACAGCATTTGACAATGAGGCTTATTATAAAGATACAGAAACCAAAACATTCTGGTACTGGTAAAATAATAGACCCCTAGATAAGTGGAACATAGTAGAGTCCAGAGAAAAATCCACGCAAATATAGTCAACTCATCTTTAATAAAGATACAAAGGCAATTCATTAAAAAAAAATATAATCATTCAACAGTGGTTCTTGAACAACTGGACATCGATATGTCAAAAAATATGCAAGACAAAGACATTATATCTTTTGCAAAAATATATTGATAAATTTATGGCTAAACAAACTGTGATACATTCATACAGCAATAAGAAGAAATAAGCTAACAAAGCATGAAAAACATAGAGGAGTCTTAAATGCATATTGCTGAATTGAAAGAAATCAGTCTTAACACCTATGTACTATCTGACTCCAACTATATGATATTCTGGAAAAGGCAATATTTTAGAGATGATAACAAAAGCTTTGGTTCTTGGGATTTGAGGAAAGGGATGAGAGATGACTAGGTGGACCACAGGAAAATTGTAATGCAATGAAATGATTTGTACATATTATAATGGTAATACATAACATTATATATAGTTTAAAACATAACAATGTAAGAAAAGAATATATTACAATGTAGAACACGACATTTAGTTCATAGTTTGTCAATATTGGTTCATTAATGGTAACAGATCTACCACACTAATGCGAGAAGTTAATAATTAGTAGAACTGTGTGAGATGTGAGGGCTAGGATAGGGTATATAGGAACTTATTTTTTTTCTGCTTTTTTTCTGTAAACCCAAAGCTTCTCTAAAAATAATAAACAGATTAAAATTTAACTTTAATCCACTTTCTCAATTAGTCTCTCTGGACACCACTAGTTAATGGAATATAATAGAAATTCTGCCCAGTTGTTCAAGTTCAGCCTTGATGAATGAATCATACATTGTTAACTGACATCTCCTAGAAGAAATATTATGTGTTCTCTTTCTTCTCTCTCTCTCTCATTTGAAAAAGAGATAAGAAGTGTATTTTAATGTCTGAGATACTTTTTTGTCACACTAAATTTTCCAGTAGAATTAAGCACTTTCTTTTTATTACTTTATTGTTATAGTTGTATTCCTAAATTATTTCTCATAGCAATGTATCACTTTCTTTTTCACAATAACACTCTACATAATCAATAAAATATCTGGTATATTTAAAATAATATTTATCATGTTTTGGCCAGTTGAAAGGCACTGCCAATTGTTACACTGATGCAGACAGCATCTTTAGATTCCTTTCAAATCACACAATAATAGATACTTTCCATATCTTAAATACCTCTCTCCCATCTTTTTCCTTCTATTGTTTTATCCATCATGTAATCTATGTGTATTTATTAAACTCCTATTGTGAAATACATGAACTTTAATGTAGCTATATAGGTTCTAAAAGTTTTTATGTGTTAGGGTTTGATGAGGATAACTGAATTACTAATTCTTACTAATTCCTAGCAATAACTCTCAAAGAGCTAATGAATTTACGAAACGTATGAACAAATAACTCTAACTTATAACATAATGTAGCAAGTGCTATAATTTGCAAAAAAAAATGATGGCAGGTTAGGAAAAGGAGAGCTCAATATCAATGAAGGGATGTTAAAACTTTGGGTGGAATTCAAGTTAAGTATTGGAAATGAGTAAGATTTCTGATATTGACAAAGGGAACAGGTTCATTGAGGAAAAGACTATGCAAAATTGCTTGGAAGGAACACTGGCAGATCAGTTGGCTAGAGCATCGGCCCCATACACCAAGAGGTTGTGGGTTCCATTCCAGGTCAGGGCACATACCCAGGTTATGGGTTTAATCCCTAATCTTGGTGATTATAGGGGACAGCCAATCAATGTTTCTTTCTCACATAAATGTTTCTCTCTTTCCTTTCCTCTCTCTCTAATATAATAAACAAAAACATATCCTCTGAGGAGGACTTTAACAAGTGCACGGAAGGAAAAGGAAATGGCATGATTTTAGGCTCCAAAAATTGACCTACTTGATAGGATTTTAAGACACAGGAAGGAGATAAAAGAAAAGTTAAACTAAAATAGGAAACAGACAGGTTAGCCAACTTTTTTTTATAAGTCACAAAATATTAATATGTTAGGCTTTGCGGAACATACAATCTCTATCATCACTACTGAACACTCACATAGCAAGAAAGCACCCAAAGATAAAACAACCAAATATGCATGGATGCATTTCAATAAAACTTTATAAAAATAGGCAATAGCTGTATGTGACCCACTTGGCTTACTTTCCTCACTCCTAAACTACACACAAAAAAAATATTTACATGCCAGTATAAAAAGTTTGATGTATATACAAGAAGATAGACATAAAGTCTACGTGGGGGTGGTGGATGGCAATTTGATAGTGATATCTGGCTGAGAATAAGAGGTAAAATAAGCCATTTTCTTTCATAATCCATGAGACAGATTGTATCCTCAACCAAACTCTTACCTTCTGAGCTCTTTTTCAACTATTCCTTGACTTTTAGCAAGAAATCTGTAAAGTTAGTTTAGCCAAATATTACAAAATATCTGATCACTCCCAATCTCTGATCAGATTCTTCATGCTTTACTATCCCCTCAAGTAGGCCTGCTCTCAGCAAGAATAATCAGTTTAGGCCGATTTATCTGGAATCCCACTCACCCACTGTTTCCTCTTACTAGTTTTTTAATCGCTGACCTTTGGCTCTAAATTCCCACTTTTCTTCTTCTTTTTTTTTTTTTTTTTTTTGATTTGAGCCCAATTTCTCTCCCACACAGCATAATAAAGTCTGCCTTAATCTTCTTTAACAAGTGAGCAAATACTTTTTGGGGAAAAAAGTGACAAAAATGGTAAATTTTTAAGGTTCTATATATTTATAGTTGCAAAATAGTCACTTAACCTATAAAATCCATCAAAACCATGCTTACTTATAGCATTATTATTCTGAAACCAATTGATTTTTATTATTAGGCATATCATCTAAAATTATTTAATTGAATTTTCAAACTGAAATTAAATATCAAAATAATCTCTAAATATTTTGTAGTAAATTCTCTCAAGGGAGAACTTGTGATACTATGGCAGCAACCATATTTGCTCTCTGAGGCATATGCCATTATTATTCAAAAAGCCAAATACATTATATGTTACAAAATTCTTCTTCTTTCTACTAAAATATGTGAGTTGGAATAGCCAGGCAAATAATCCTCTATAATATGTTTTAAACACATTATTTATTTAATGATGAGGGGTATACATATTTGAAATTAAACTTCAGATTAAGAACAGGTTTCATATATGTACATTTAATATAGACATTCTTGCTCATGATCTGTATAAAGTATCTATATTCCTGAAAGTTTTTGTAACTTATGGAAGAGGAGTTGATTTTAATACAAATCCACAAACCACTGATTAAAATATGTGAGAATACTTTTATTCTCATCTTTTTGAAGTTGTGACATACCAATTAACTTCTGCATGACAGATCCTTTTTAATTTTGGAAGTGTTCTTTAAAATTGACTGTGTAGGAGTTCAGAAAATGTGAGGCATGTTTTAACTTTTGGGGTAGAAAATGATTGTTCTTAACCTGTACTATACATCAATATAGTACAATACAAACTTGTATGTGCATATGTATATAATGTAAAAACTGAGGCTGAACAATAAATATGTACATTTTCTTTTCCTCATTACATATGATTTAAAATATTTTTCTGGTATATTCAAACATTGGATATTAGAACAAAAAAAAATCTGTTACTTTAAAACAGAGGAAGTGAATTTCAGTGATGCCAAATGACTTAGGAAGCATATCAGATAAGAAAGGTTTGAGTTATCTTGACTCCAAGTCAAGTGCTCTCTTTGAGGAAATTAATATTCTTCATCATTCAGAGAGCCTTTAGCACACATATCCAATAAAAACAGAATCCTTCCTTTCTGTTTTTAATCTTCCCAATATAACATTATAAATGTTGTATAAAGTGCTATTAACCCTCAAACATGCATTATATAGTAATAACATCAAGGCTCTCTGTTTTGCTCAGCAGTAATCAGATTCTCCAACTGTGATAAACTGCTCTGCCTTTGGCCTTCTAGATTAGCCATTTAGGAATTGAATTATTGTCTCATAAACAGGGGGCCAATGATATCATTGCTTAATTATATTCATTATTAAAAGTTCTGAATGATGCTATTATCAGGAAAAGGGCAACTGATAGTACTTGAATGAATGACTCACAGAGAACATTTCAATTTATTTTGTGTCAGAAAAAATAAAACACATTTGAAGTGTCACACACAAAGTGAAAGACAATAGCATGCAGGCACTGGTAAAGAACCTGAGGTTTTGAAAGAGATAGAAATGTTTGGATCCCTACTACAACATTTACGTATTGGGTGACTATAGATATTTCATCTGTAAAATATAATGTTTCATAGAATGATACACTTGACACCTATATAATTTTATTACCTGGTGCACAAAAATCGTGCATTGGGGGAGGTAGGGTCCCTCAGCCAGGCCTGCACCCTCTCTCAGTCCAGGAGCCCTCAAGGGGATGTCTGTCTGCCACAGAGGCAGGAGAGGGTCTCACCACCACCACTGCCCTCCCCAGGGATGAGCCTAGCTCAAGGCTTCTGGCTGAGTAGTGCTTCCCCTTTGGGAATGCACTGACCACCAGGGGACAGCTCCTGCATTGTGTGTCTGCCCCCTGGTGGTCAGTTCCACCATAAGGTCGATTTGCATATTACTACCCTTTTATTATATAGGATGTCACCCCAAAAGTAATTTAAAATGTTAAATTTTAAAAGTATATCAAATCATCATCCTTTGTATACACAAGTGGTCGGCAAACTACGACTCATGAGCCACATGCAGCTAATGAGCCGCCGTTTGCCATTCTGTTGACTAATGAGATTGCTCACCACTGGTATACACTAATGGTCACTTTCTCTGAATGAAGTTAAAACATAGTTTCTCCAGTATACTTTTAATATTTACTCACAAATGAACAAGACATTGCATTTAGTAATATTCCATAGATCCTGTGAAAATGAAATGAAATTATATGTATTTCATGTTTACCATATTGTCTGACATCTAGTAACTACCAACTCACTTGTAGCAATTTAAAATGATATTCAAATAATGATGATTAGATTACTTCAAAATATCTTTAAATTCACTGAACAATTCATAATGATAGTCCCTGCCATGCTATATTTTCATACATAAATATTCAAAATTCTGCATCTGGGATTATATTATGTGATTCTCTTTATTTCAAATTGAGTTCTGTGGATCTTATATACAAAGTTCTGAACTAGTATATAATGATTTGACAAATTCGTTCAATAAATAGGAAGTATTTATTTAGTATTAGGAAAGATGATGATAAATATAAACACAGTTTATAATTTCAGTAAGCCATAAAGTGTGATTAGTACTATGAGAAGAATAGGATAAACAAGATAGGTATCAAATATAAGTGACATGATGATAGTGAAAAACACATAGGGGATTTATTGTCAAACAAACCAAGCGATGGAAAAGTCTGAGTTAAAAGGGAACTATTGCTGGGAGGGTTGATACATTCTATCTGAGGGAATAAGAGACAATGGACTTTGAGGTAGGCCTTTACAGTTAAGAAAAGTTTCAACCCGCAAAGAATGAGGGAAGAGCATATCAGATTAATTACTAATGAGCAAATATAAAGAGTTATAAAACTTTATACACTTATTTATAAAGTAGTGTTATATCATATACATTTAGAGCAAGCTGAAAACATAATTATTGAATTAAATTAGGACTTAATATAAATTACAGATATATAAAAGTTACAGTGAAATGGAGTATGAGTTAAGTAGCAGAGAAATGAAAACTAGAAAATCAAGGATTAAAAATAAATATGTTGATAAATTGTATGATTTCCTTTTTATATTTTGGATATTAACCCTTTATCAGATGTATCATTGCAAAATATGTTCTCCCATACAGTGGTCTCTCTTTTTGTTTTGTTGATGGTTTCTTTTGCTTGCAGAAGCTTTTTATTTTGCTGTAATTCCATTTGTTTATTTTCTTCTTAGTTTCCTTTGCCTTAGGAGATATATCTGTAAACATATTGCTATAAGAGATATCTGAGATTTTGCTGCCTACAGGTTCTTCCAGGATTTTTATGGTGTGGAGGGCGTAAAACCATGGGAATTAGTGAGGGGGAGGGTATAAGTAGGTGAGCGAGGGGAGGAAGGAAAGGAGGGAAGTGGAAGGCGAAGGAAGAAGGAAAGGAAGGCAAGGAAGGAGGAAGGAAGGAAGGAATTAAGTTGATGGCGAAGAGAGGAGAGAGAGAGCGCGGTCGAGAGCTAGAGTAGCGCGCGGTAGGGAGCCGATGCATGTACTGGAAGGAATTTCGTCCTTAGTCCTTCTGTACCTTACTTCAGTCCTCTTCCTCTATTCTTTCCTCTTCCCTCTCTCCTCCCTCCCTCCTCCAGCCTACCTCCATCCCTCCCCTCCTCCCTCCCTCCCTCCCTCTCATCTTTATACTCTCTCTCCTCCCTTCTTTCTTTCTTTCTTTCTTTCTTTCTTTCTTTCTTTCTTTCTTTCTTTCTTTCTTTTCTTTCTTTTCTTTCTTTTCTTTCTTTCTTTCTTTCATCTGTCCAGTTTTACCAGCACCATTTATTGAAGAGACTCTCCTGACTCCATTGTATGCTTTTGCCTCCTTTGTCAAATATTATCTAATTAAAAAATGGGCAAAGAACCTAAATAGACACTTCTCCAAAGAAGGCATACAGATGGCCAAGAGACATATGAAAAAATGCTCAAATTCACTGATTATCCGAGAAATACAAATCAAAACGACAATGAGGTACCATCTCACACTTGTTAGAATGGCTACCATCAACAAATCAATAAATAGCAACTGCTGGCAAGGATGTGGAGAAAAAGAAACCCTAGTACACTGATGGTGGGAATGCGGACTGGTGCAACCATTATGGAAAACAGTATGTAGTCTCCTCAAAAAAATTAAAGGTGGAACTGCCATTTGACCCAATGATCCCACTTATAGGAATATTTCCTAGGAAAACCCAAATCATCAATCAGAAAGAATATATGCATTCATATGTTCATAGCACAATTTACAATAGCTAAGATCTGGAAACATTATTAATGATGAGTGGATAAAATATGCTGTGGTACATTTATATCATGGAATACTGTGCAGCAGTAAAAAAGAACCTATTACCATTTGAGAAAGCATGGAGGGACCTGTAGAATATCATGATAAGTGAAATGTGTCAGTCAGAGAAAGACAAGTACCGCAATATTATACTAATATGTGGAATCTAAGTAACAAAATGAACTGATGAACGGAGTGGATCCAGAGACATGGAAACATGGAACAGAGTGTGGAATCTCAGAGGGAATGTGGGGGAGGATGGGCTAGTGGGAAGTAATCAACCAAAGACCTTGTATGCATGAATGCATAATTCATGGACACAGACACTAGGGTGCTAAAGTCCTATGGTGGAGGGTTTGGAGGAATAGAGGCGATCAATGGGGAAAATAAGGGGACATATGTGATATTTTCAACAATAAATATTTATTTAAAAAATAATACATGTGTAAGTGAACTTTATAGGAGTGATAAATTGAAAGAGAGGAAGGTAAACATATGTGTATGTTTCAAGACCATGTTTCAGTGAAGAGAATAATGCAGCATCATTAATTGAAATATAAGAAGAGGATAACAGTATGTATTTTTAATTAAAATGAAGATAACATGCTTTAATTCAGAAATTAAAACCTGAAGATAACATGTTTTATTTCAGAAATGTTTTAATTTTTTGAGGAACTTCCATGCTGTTTTTCATAGTGTCAATACCAGTATACATTTCCATCAAACATTGCACAAGTGTTACCCTTGGTGATACTTTCCAGTTTTTGTTTGTTTTTTATATTTTTGATAATGGCTATTCTAACAGGTGTGAAATGATATATTATTGTGGTTTGGGTTTGCATATCTTAAACCATCCTTGCACCTCAGGGATGAATCTCACTTGACCATTGTATATGATCATTTTAATATGCTGGTGAATTTGGTTTGTTAGAGCATAACTTTTGATATGTTGCATAACTTTTGATACGTTGTGATTCCATTTTCTCTTGTTTCATGACATTTAAACAAATTTCCTTCTTAATTTTTTTTGACCCATTTGTTGTTCAGGAGCGTGTTTAATTTTCATGTATCTGAATTTTCCAGTTTTCCTCCTGATGTTGATTTGTACTTATATACCATTGTGGTCAGAAGTGATGATTGATATTATTTTGATCCTGTAAATTTCTTAAGATGTATTTTTGTATGACTACTACAATCTGGGCATGATGAAGTGAGCAATGCTTCCCCATAGCACCTATTGCTATTTGTCAGCAGGAGAAATACCAGCAGTGCTTTCTTCATGCCAGACTTTTTGGCCTTATTACCCTTAAACAGCCAGTTAAAGTAATATGTTATAAAAAAGAAAAAAACATCTACTCTTAGAAAAGAAGCAGAAATATATGTCTACCAATGTCCTAATACAGGATTTGAGTTCTTTAAAATATTGGCTTATAAACGTGTAACATTTAACTTTCTATATTACTCATATTTAATCACATAATCCATATAGGAGGCTTGATCTAACACCTGGTCAGGGCATACTTTCTATAGTACTGCATAATTACTCACTGTGGTCTTGGCATTTCCAGCACCACCATCCCCATTTTTATTCTACAGTTCAAAAAATCTATTTCAAAAGTATTATTTTTTATTCAATAAATATTTATCTCTTCATCTATCTATCTATCTATCTATCTATCTATTATCTATCTAATCTATTAGTATTTACCTACCTATCATCTTATATGTGTCTGCTTTTATTATTCCATTCTGAAGAATCTAAATATCACTTATTTTTTTTCTGGAATCCAATCATCTAGGTTTATCTGGGAATGGTGAATTAAGCATTTGTAAAGAAGTTTAAAGCTAAAAAAATGTTTGAGGCTGGAGGAAATATTTTGTTGCTAACTAATTCTGCATACTGAAAATACTTATTCTAAAAATCCACAGAAAACAATTCTAGCTCAATGTGCTTTTATTTTTTAAAATTATATTTTTATTAATTTCAGGGAGGAAGGCAGAGAGAGAGGTAGAAACATAAATAATGAGAGAGAACCATGGATCTGCTGCCTCCTGCACATCCCCCCACTGGGAATTGAGCCCACAACCTGGTCATGTGCCCCAAATGGAAATTGAACTGTAACCTGCTGGTTCATAGCTCAGTGCTTACCTAAGCCATGCTAATCAGGCTCAGTGTGCTTTTATTTTTATTATTTGTTTTCACGGTTTTTTTAAATTATTATTAAATTATTAAATCTGGCTTGTGCATTGATATATACAATGCAGACATAAATACATTGGAATCAAAGCAATCAAGTTTTCTTTTATTTCCCCAAAAGAAAAATAATTTTATAGCTATCCAAATTGTTATATTTGATCAGAAATATAAAAATAATTAATGTGAATTCAAGGTTTATTTTCAGAATAAAACCCAACATTATTAAACCAATAATGAAAACAATTTCCTGCCAAATTTTAAACATTGAAAGAGTTTTAGAAATCCTCTACAATATATTATACAGACCCACAGTAATCTGCATGAAACTTATCCTTTTGAAACTCATATGAAGAGATAAAATTTGCTATCTAGTTGATTCTCTTTATTTTGAAATAAATATTCAGATTATTTATTTATTTATTCTGTATTAGCAAATCATTTTTAAAAATCCTATGTAATTGTTGATCCGGAGACCCTTTCATTTTCTGCAAAGAACTTTATCTCTAGATTTTATATTTAATGGTTACAGTGACATTAATTTTATAGCATTTATACTTAGACATTTTCTTCAGAGAGTAAGTTAAACTCTCTTTACCAAGATGTCCTATTCGGGTTCAGTAAAGTTACTTCTGTATGTGTTCTATGAATATAGTCATTTATAGGGAATACTCCCACAATCTTCACATAATTCATCTTTAATGAATTACTAAAAAGTAGGATTATGGGAGTTACCAAATATTCTGACAATTTAGTTCACTTGTAATTTGGTTCTAGTGTTAATTTTGTAAACATTTAACAAGAGAGATTTTTAAAAATAATTTTGGTCCTAACAAGGTCCAAACTTCCAACTCTCAGTTCCTTCCCTTTCCTATGCAATTCAGTGACTCCATTTCCATCATTGTAGCCACTGATACATCTATTTTCACTGATCTTTGGAGTCATAACATTTAAGAAAAGCTGCACTTTTCAAAATATCTGCCACCTGCTACTGATGGAATAGTATTTCCTATTTGTATGTGTTGGCATTCTTTGCGCTATCCTCCAGTAAGTCTCACAGAACCAGTTAAGGGGTACATCTCCATTGGCTTTTGCCAAGGAAAAAAAACCTACTTAATATTATTTCTTTACATTAAAAAGTAATATAAAAAGTAATATCTCAATAATACTATTTAGAACCTTTAAACACTTGCCTTTGATTTTAGAATCATGAGATTATCCCTCATCAAGGTTATGTAAATATATTATGTTCATATTGTTTTTGAGTTGGCATTTTGTTAAATCCATTATTTATATAATTGTACTAGAGGCCTGATGCATGAAATTCCTGCAATGGGCTCGGTCCTCGCAGCCCTGGCTTCATCCAGAAGGCCATCTGGAAGGTTGTTCGGCTATCTGGTCTAATTAGCATATTATGCTTTTATTATAGAATATTAGGCTAAAAAATATGTGCTCTCCTTGGTTCCTCAGTGATTACCATGTATTTTGTTTTACTTGTAGCTGGTATTTACTCATTTAAAATAGTGCAGGTGACACTGGTGATCATCAAGAAGTATATAGTCTAAAATCAATTGAGCCACACACTAACTTTGTATGCAGAAACAGTGCTGTGTTTTCACCAATTCCATGGTTTTCCTGCTGACACATATGATTATATTTATCAGCTCCCTTGTAATTTTTTTAGGGTCATGTGATGGAGTTGTGGCCAAAGTTATGCTAGTTAAAATAATGTATATCATATCCCATCCCATCCAATGAATAACTTGTTTGATATTTAATATTTTATCATCCCATCCATAGAGACTTTGAAAGCCACATCATGAAAATCACAACATTATATGATGGAAGCAGCCGAGATCCCTGAGTCTCCAATTTTAAGAAAACTTCCAGACACACAATGTGATGTCAATAGGAAAAATATTTTAATTATGCTAAGCCATTGAGATTGGCAGTTGCTTGCTACATTAGTTAGCAAATACTGACTAATGCAAATAATTATAAATAGAAGATACAAAGCCTGCTTGTATAATGTAATAAAATATGAAGTTCAGATGCTGTTACCAACACTGGTAAGATATTCACATAAAGGAAAAAATGAGTGCAATTATGGCCATTAGCTTTTTAGGTAGCTGGACCTTGAACAATGTGCATTTCATTTTTATATTTACTTGTTTTATATTCCAGTGAGAAACAAGATGGTGCACCTGAGGAGTATATTTTCCCCAGGGATTTGTACTCTGGGGAATATAAAAAGGATAATAGAAAATGACTATAAATGGATGGTAGTGGCCCCATATATGTTAAAACATGATATTCTGAGTGTACAGAGGGAACAAATAAACAAATATGAATAAAGTTTTATTAGGAGTATTTTTGAAAACATAGCAAACTTTGTACCCTACAAAATGTACTCATAAAACATTTAATTTGAGAAGGAAACTAATGTTTATGCATTTGTACTTACAACATTGTTATATATATATATATATATATATTACAGTGTCATTTATATAGACATTAGAAGCCCAGTGCATGAATTCGTGCATGGATGGGGTCCAGCCAGCCCCACCCCAATCAGGGTGTATCAGTGTTGGGTTTGTCAGGAAAAGGAGGTAGAGGGAGGTTGGCCAGCTGGCCCACCCCAATCAGGGCCCAATCAAGGTCAGGCCGGCTAGGGGAAGAGGCTGTGGGCAATTGGCTTGTGGGCCCTGCCCCTGATAGGGGTGGGGGGTCAATTGGGGGTCAGGGGCTGTGGGATGTTTGCTGGCCAGCCCCACCCCTGATTGGTATAGGGGGTAATCAGGGGTGGAGCTGGCTGGGGGGGAGGGGCTTCCCCTAATCAGGATGGTGGGACTGATTGGGGGTGGGGCCGGCCACCGGGAGAGGTTGTAGGTGGTGGCCTAGCTGGCCCACCCCTGAATGGGGTTGGGGGGGTCTTTTGAGGGTCAGTAGCCTGGGGGAAGGGCCATGGGTGGTTGGTCGGCAGATCCTGCCCCTGATTGGAGTGGGGGGCCAATTGGGGGAAGAGCTGGTGGGGGAAGGGGTCACAGGCAGATTGTAGTGGTGGGTGCCCACTGGGGGCGGGGCTGGCCTAGGGGACGGCCCACAGGCACTTGGCCAACTAGCCCTGTCCCTGATAAGGATGGTGGGGCTAGTCAGGGAAAGGGGCTTCAGGAGGTTGGCCAGTTGGCCCCACCCCCTATTGAGGTGGGAGAGGCTGATCAGGGGTGAGGCCAGCTGAGGGATAGTCTGCAGGAGGTTGGCCAGCAGCCCCACCCCCTGATCAATGGGTATCAAAGCGCCTGGATGATCCAGTCATTACAGCATTCTGGTTCCTGGCTTTTTATATATACAGATGTAATACAATTGAACAACTAACATTTGATTGGGAGAACTGATGCAATAACTTCAGGATGGCATACATTTATTGTCATGTACTTCCTGCATTATTATTTTTAAATGAGAGAATTATTTTATTTGCCAAATACAGATATACTGCACTGTTTTTCGTTTGCTTGTTTTTGTTATAATGAACTTTTCTCTGTTATTTACAAACTTCCAGTGCCTCTACTATCTACCTAGGTGTTTCTCTCTCTCTCTTTCTTTCTCTCTCTCTCTCTCTCTCTCTCTCTCTCTCTCTCTCTCTCTCTCACACACACACACACACACACACACACACACACACATATGTATATATCAATGTATATACTATTGATTTTGGAGGAAAAGGGAGAGGGAGAGGGAGATATCAGTACACTGAGCCAAACAGGCTAAGGCTGCCTAGTTGCTTCTTGTTTGAAAATACTTGATTCCCAGAACTATGTTAAGCCAGTGCCCACTTTCTTAAGGATAACAGATGATGGCGAAAATATGGAAAAACAGAACTTCAGATGTTCACCTTAACTGGCTCTTCATTCTCTCCCATGGTGCTTTACTCAGAATAGGAAATAAGAAGAGTGAGGGGACTTATTTGAATGCCGTTTTTTGTTTTTTTTGGTGTGTTGTTTTTTTTTTCACTGTAAATGTACTCTTTTGTAAAAGTATAGAAACAAATTGAGCGAACAGCCAACAGTGTGTAAGAGGAGAAAAAAGAAGTAGAAACAACACACCTAAAATATCCTGCAACTGAGTGAGTCCCTGAAGAATTGACGGATCATGCATTTCCTTGTGTCCTTTGGACAAAGGAGATGCCTATAAAACACATTCAGGCATCAAGCTTTCCCCTCTTCTGTATGCAATATTTTTCTCACTGATATTAAATTTAAAACTTCAATTGTATTTTCACTGTCAATTTAAATAATATAGTATTTTAGTGTATTTGCAAAGCTTGATATGATAGCAGTGTTCTTCTTTACCTCCTTCTCAAAAGCAGATATTTATAGAATGACATGGTTGAATGTGACAGCTCCTTTACTCTAGACAATTTGACAGTGTTTCTTATGGAAATGACAAAGAATGAAGGCTCTGCAGACCAGCAATGCTTATTAAAAAGGAAAACAAAGCTCTCCTGGTGTGAGAATTATTTTCAAAATCTCCAAGTGGGTAGACAGTGGAGCAGCACTGTCACAGCAGAGCAATATTAGATCATATCATTCTGCTAAAAAAAAAAAACCTTGAATAACTTACAGGGTAAAGTTCTAGCTTCTTCGCATGTCAGTCACATTCCTCAAGGCGTTGTCTCCTCCTGCCTCTCCATATTCAACCCTGATCTCCCTACATTCATCACTTTGTTTCTGAAGCTGTAGTAGAAATATCTGCTAGTCCATAAACCAAAGCACAGTTGAGTTATACTGTGCCAAAGTGTAATCTAAGTTGCATACTCTTCTTATTGTTGAAAGTATTACATATGTCCTCCTTTTGTCCCCCTTTTTCCCTATGACCACCCCCCACATGCAGACCCTCTCCTCCCACCTGGCTTTCACCACACTATTGTCTGTGTCCAGGGGTTATGCATATACACAAGGATTATATCTGGATTTGACCAAGTGACTCTTAGAGTAGAAGAATAATGTTCTCAGCTATAGGAGAGTGAATATGATCAGCTGCTCTTTCCTCATTTTAGGTAGAGGTATCTGAAAACTGACAGCACACAGATTTCTATTCCTTATAAAATCAAGAATGTTTAATATCAATATAAACCTCATATGCAAGACTAACTACTAATAATTAGGTTCCCCTTATAACATTGTAGTTAATTTTTCAAAAATTATAATTTCTATATGCATTCTTAGAAATAAAAATGCAGTGTATTCTTAACTTCTTAAATTTTAATCTTTGGAAATAAAATTCTCTTAAGAATTTTGTTATTGGGCGGAGCTTGAAGATGGCGACTGAACAGACGGACTTGTTCTGACTCCGGTTCCAGAAAAGAAAAAAGCAGCATCTGAGTCGCTCAGGGAAAGTTGATTGGCAGCTGAAGGACAGCGGAAATCTCAAGGAAGGTAAGGAAAGGTCCGCTGGACAGGATTTCCTGACCAACCAGCCAGCACTGCGGCTGCTGTGGCAGCTCTCCCAGAGCTCCGAAGGCTGCGCCATCTTACCAGGAAAGGAGGAGCTTCTCTGAGGCCTGGAAAAACCCACAGCGGGGAGGTCCATCGAGTAGCTGAGACGGCCCAATTGGAGCAAACACTTGGTTTCAAGGGAGGGAGTTCTTCAGTCACCCACGGAAAGGTCAGAGTTTGCGGGGAAAACTTGAGGGATCTAAGTCTCGCGGTGCAGGCAGTGACAGAAGCTGCTGAGCTCCTGCAAGGCCCCGCCCCCCACTGTAGCCGGGAGCGCAGTGCTGCTGCCTGCACTGATCTGTGCCCAAGTAAGGCTGCAGCAAGAATTCTGCCCGGGACACCCAGTGCTGGGTTTGGCGTAATCTGGGACTTTTTTAAAAATGCCAGGGGACACGGGACAGATTGTTAAGAATCGCAGCTGTCCCGACAAGGGCGGAACATCTGGACACCTTGGCGCCTGATCCCCTTTCCCCCCTTGCTTCTGAAAACTAGGGAAGGACTGCCAAGTTGGGCATATCTGGGGGAATTGTAAGGGGAAATTGCCTTTCTGGAAACAAGGGATCGAAGCTTTAGAGATAGTCTGGGAGCCAGTTGGCACGCTGCCAGCTAGAGCCATAGAGAAAGAAGGCCAGAGCAACCAAAAGGACTGGGAGGTCAAACCGGAAACACTGACACCTAAGAGTTGAATTACAAACTGCCTTTTTTTTTTTTCTTTTTCTTTCTATTAATAAAAAATAAATGGACACAAATAACTAAGATATAGCCTATTTAAATTAAGGATTACCTTACAAAACTGAGGTGCAGTGGAATGCTGGGAACTGCAAGACTATCTGCTCTGAGAATTAGGCATGCCAAATACAATAACAGAGAAAGTGAATGACTACTACTGGACATTTTTATGCTAATTTTACCATTCTTTATTTTATTTTCATTTTTTACATCTTTTATTTAATTTTCATTTTTTACATCTTTTACTTAAGAAACGATTTTTTTTCTTTTTTTCCTTACTTGATTTTACCTTTTCAATTATTACATTTTTCAATCTCTATCATCACTATTACTACTGCTATTTTGCAATTTTTGTTTCTTTTTCTTTTTTCTTTTTCCTCTCCAGTACCATTTTATTTTTTCTTTATTTTACGTTGGGAGTAACCTTTATTCTATTTTAATCTCTTCTATATCATCATTCAACCCTATCTCAACTTGACCTTTACACCATCACTCTCGTACTAAACTTTACCCTTTTAGTCTCCGGTTTATCCTATCCCTTTCCTGCTTTAGTTTTTCCTCTATTCTATCTGTATACCCCCTACTAAAGCTCTCACTATACTTATAGACCTAAGTTCCAACCCCTGATCCAAGTGTATAAATACCACTCTCTGCACTATATTAACTAGTTAAAAAACAAAACAAAACAAAACAAAACAAAACAAAACAAAACAAAAAAACGGTTCTCCTCTCTATCCTTTTCTCATTGTTTGTGTGAAGGTTGATTATTGTGAATTTTTATGCTTTTTAGTGAAATTGTTATGCTTATTCCTGTGTTGTTATTGTTGCTTTGTTTTTTTTTTTTAAATCCTCTGTTTTTGTTTGTTTCTTTTACTTCTGTATATCATAGCCATACTTAATAATAGTGGACATTATAGTTTGTATTGATCTCCAAGTATTGTTACTAGCATTGGCTGAGTTCAGTGGTTGTTCTATGGCAATTTCTCCACAGATATATAGTTTGTCTCCCATTTCTTTTTTAGTTTCCTCCTTCTCACTCTTCCTCTCTCTCTCTCTCTCTCTCTCTCTCTCTCTCTCTCTCTCTTCTTTTTTTTCCGTTTTCCAACTTCATTTTGTCATTACTTTTTTCCTTCTTTTCCTATCTCTTTATCCCTATTTTTTTATTTTATTTACTTATTTTATTTATTATTTTTTTTATTTTTCTTTACTTTATTTTTACCTTTCTTCCTTCTCTCCTATCCCCCAATTTGCCTTTCTCTAGTGGTCACCTTTGTGGGAGGTTATTAATATTGTAAATACATTCCTGTTAAGTGCCTCTTGTGTTGTACCTGGTAGTGTTGTAGTTTGTACCTTTAAATCAATGCAGGAGAAGAAACACCACATAACCAGACATTCTGAAAAGAGAGGCCATGGGGAGACAAAGAAATAGCCCACACATGAAAGAAAAGCAGGCATCACCAGAAACAGAAGTAAAGGAGTCAGAGGCAAGCAGCCTACCAGAGCAAGAATTCAGAATAATGATCATAGGATCGCTAAAAAGAATGGAAGTGAAATTTGACAATAACCAAGAAGAAATGAGGAAGAACTATGAGGAATTGAAGAAGAACCAAGAGGAATTGAAGAAGAACCAAGAGGAACTGAAGAAGAACCAAGAAGAAATGAAAAATGACATCACTACCATGAGGAACTCAATAGAAAGCATCAAGAGTAGACTAGATGAAGCAGAGGACCGCATCAGTGAGCTAGAAGACAAGATGGAAAAAAATACCCAATTAGAGCAGCTTCTAGAAAAAAAGATTAAAAAGCAGGAGGAGAGCCTATGGGAGCTTTGGGACAATACAAAACAAAATAATATTCGAATAATAGGGGTTCCAGAAGGAAAGGAAACTGAGATAGACATGGAAAAAGTATTTCAAGAAATAATGGGAGAAAACTTTCCTGAGATAGAGAAGAAAAAACCGACAGAAATCCAAGATGCTCGCAGAGTCCTAAGCAAAATAAATCCCAGAAGACAGACACCAAGGCACATTATAATTAAATCGGCAAACAACGACGACAAAGTAAGAATCTTAAAAGCAGCCAGAGACAGACAGAAAGTGACATACAAAGGAACCCCCATCAGACTAGCAACTGATTTCTCAACAGAAACATATCAGGCCAGAAGGGAATGGGATGAAATATAAAAAGTCATGCAAAGGAAGGGTCTGAATCCAAGAATACTGTACCCAGCAAGGCTATCAATCAAAATTGAAGGGGAAATTAGGAGCTTCACAGACAAAAAAAGACTGAAGGAATTTATATCCACCAAACCAGCAATGCAAGAAATGCTAAAGGGAATACTGCAAAAATAAAGAAATAGGAAGTGAAGAAGGAACACCTATATAGAATAAAAATGGCGTCAAATGAGTACCTATCAATAATAACCTTAAATGTAAATGAATTAAATGCTCCAATCAAAAGATATAGGGTGTCAGATTGGATAAGAAAACAAGACCCATACATCTGTTGTCTACAAGAAACCCACCTCAGAAAAAAAGATGCACACAGACTGAGGGTGAAGGGATGAAAAACAGTATTCCAGGAAAATGGAAATGAAAAAAAAGCTGGGGTAGCAATACTTATATCTGACAAAATAGATCTCAGAGTGAAGGACATAACAAGAGATAATGAAGGCCACTTCATAATACTAAAGGGAACAATCCAACAAGAAGAAATAACCCTGGTAAATATATATGCACCCAATACAGGAGCACCCAAATACATAAAAAAAAAAAAAAAAAACTGCTGGAGGACATTAAGGGAGAGATTAATAGCAATACAATCATAGTAGGAGATTTTAATACCCCACTGTCACCCTTTGACAAATCATCTAAACAAAAAATCAGCAAAGAAATATTCCTAAATGACTCACTAGACCAGATGGAATTAATTGACATCTTCAGAACATTCCACCCCAAAGCCACAGAATATACATTCTTCTCAAGTGCACATGGGACATTGTCAAAGATAGACCACATTTTGGGACATAGGCAAAGTCTCTTCAAATTCAAGAAGATAGAAATCATATCAAGCATCTTCTCAGATCATAATGGCATAAAACTGGAAATTAACTACAATAAAAATAATCCAATAAAATCAAACATATGGAGACTAAACAGCATACTATTAAACAAGGACTGGGTTACCAGAGAAATCAAGGAAGAAATTAAAAACATCCTGGAAACAAATGACAATGAAAACACAACTATCCAAAATCTATGGGACACAGCAAAAGCAGTTTTGAGAGGGAAGTTCATATCCTTACAAGCCTATTGCAAAAAACTAGAAAAAAGGCTAACAAGTAATCTAACTCTACAACTCAAAGAGTTAGAAAAAGAGCAACAAGAAAAGCCCAGTGTAAGCAGAAGGAAGGAAATAACAAAAATCAGAGCATAGATAAATGACATAGAGACCAAAGAAACAATACATCAACAAAACCAAGAGCTGGTTCTTTGAAAGGATAAACAAGATAGATGGACCTCTAGCCAGGCTAACCAAGAAACAAAGAGAGAGGACCCAAATAAACAAAATCAGAATGAAAGAGGTGAAATAACAACAGACCCCACCGAAATATAACAGATTGTTACAAAATACTACGAACAACTCTATTCCAACAAAAAGAACAACCTGGAGGAAATGGACATATTCCTAGAAAAATACAAACTTCCAAAACTCATTCAGGAAGAATCTAAAAATCTCAATAGACCAGTGACTTGGGAAGAAATTGAAACAGTCATCAAAAAGCTTCCAGCAAACAAAAGCCCAGGGCCAGATGACTTCACAGGAGAGTTTTACCAAACATTCAAGGAAGAACTAAAACCTATCCTCCTCAGACTATTCCAAAAAATACAAGAGGAAGGAACAGTTCCAAACTCCTTCTATGAAGCCAGCATCACCCTAATACCAAAACCAGATAAAGACAACTCAATGAAAGAGAATTACAGGCCAATATCCCTCATGAACATAGATGCCAAAATCCTCAACAAAATTCTAGCAAATCGACTCCAGAAGAACATCACAAAGATCATACACCATGACCAAGTAGGGTTTATTCCAGGAATGCAAGGATGGTACAATATCCGCAAATCGATAAACGTGATACATCACATAAACAAATTGAAAGATAAAAATCATATAGTCATATCAATTGATGCAGAAAAAGCATTTGATAAAATCCAACACCCTTTCCTGATAAAAACTCTTAACAAGGTGGGAGTACAAGGATCATACCTCAACATAATAAAAGCTATATATGCTAAACCCACAGCCAACATTATACTCAATGGGCAAAAACTAAAACCATTCCCTCTACGAACAGGAACAAGACAGGTATGCCCACTCTCGCCACTCCTGTTTGACATAGTACTGGAAGTACTAGCCATTGCAATTAGACAAGAGGAAGAAATAAAAGGCATCCAAATTGGAAAAGAAGAAGTAAAGTTATTCTTATTTGCAGATGACATGATATTGTACATAAAAAAACCAAAAGACTCCATTAAAAAACTAATTGACTTAATAAATGAATTTGGCAATGTAGCAGGATACAAAATTAATGCCAAAAAATCCATGGCATTTCTATACACCAACAGTGAAACTACAGAAACAGAGACTAAAAAAGCAATTCCATTACCATCGCACCAAAAAAATTAAGATACCTAGGAATAAATTTAACTAAGGAAGTAAAGGACCTATTTGTGGAAAACTACATGACACTGAAAAAAGAGATAGAGGAAGATGGAAGGAGATGGAAGAACATACCATGTATATGGATTGGTAGAATCAACATCATCAAAATGTCCATACTTCCTAAAGCAATCTATAGGTTCAATGCACTCCCCATTAAAATACCAACGGCATATTTAACCGACCTAGAAAGAACTCTCCAAAAGTTCATTTGGAACAATAAAAGACCCCGAATAGCCACAGCAATCCTGAGAAAGAAGAGTAAAGTAGGAGGGATCTCAATACCAGACTTCAAACTATATTACAAAGCCACTGTTCTCAAAACAGCCCGGTACTGGCACAAGAACAGACATATAGATCAATGGAATAGAATCAAGAACCCAGATATCAACCCAAATCAATATGCTCAATTAATATTTGACAAAGGAGGCATGAATATACAATGGAGTCAAGACAGTTTCTTCAATAAATGGTGTTGGGAAATTTGGACAGACACATGCAAAAGAATGAAACTAGATCACGAACTAACACCATACACAAAAATAAACTCAAAATGGATACAGGACTTAAACATCAGATGGGAAACCATAAAAATACTAGAAGCATCCACAGGCAGCAAAATCTCAGACGTATGCCAAAAGAACTTCTTCACTGATATTGCCCCTAAGGCAATGGAAGCTAAAGAGAAAATAAACAAATGGGACTACATCAAAATAAAAAGCTTTTTTATGGCAAAAGAAACCATCAACAAAACAACAAGAAAGCCCACTGTGTGGGAGAACATATTTGCAAATAATACCACTGATAAAGGTTTAATCTCCAACATCTACAGACAGCTTATACAACTAAATAAAAGGAAGATGAATGATCCAATTAAAAAATGGGCAATGGACCTAAATGGAATATTTTCAAAAGAAGACAGAAGGAAGGCCAAAAGGCACATGAAAACATGCTCAAAGTCACTAATTGTCCGAGAGGTGCAAATCAAAACAACAATGTGGTACCATCTCACTCCTGTCAGAATGGCCAAAATCAACAAATCAACAAACGACAAGTGTTGGCGAGGTTGCGGAGAAAAAGGAACCCTCGTGCACTGCTGATGGGAATGCAGACTCGTGCAACCACTGTGGAGACCAGTGTGGAGTTTCCTCAAAAAACTGAAAATGGAATTTCCTTTTGACCCAGTAATCCCACTTCTAGGAATATATCCCAAGAAACTAGAAACACCAATCAGAAAGGATATAAGCACCCCTATGTTCATAGCAGCACAATCTACAATAGCCAGAATTTGGAAACAGCCTAGGTGCCCGTTAGCAGATGATTGGATCCAAAAACTATGGTACATCTACACAATGGAATTCTATGCTGCCATAAAAAAGAAGGAATTCTCATCATTTGCAGCAACCTGGATGGAATTGGAGAACTTCATGCTGAGTGAAATAAGCCAATCAATGAAAAAGAAACACCACATGACCTCACTCATTTGTGGATGATAAAGAACATTATAAATTGATGAACCAAGAGACAGATATAGAGACAGTAAAGCAACAGGCAGACTGTCAAATTACAGTGGAGAGGGGAGGAAGATCTGGGGGAGATAATAGATCAACTGAAGGACTTGTGTACATGCATATAAGTACAACCAATGGTCATAAAACTCTGGGGAGGGAGGGTATGTATGGGAGGGAGGGAGAGGGGCAAAAAAATCAATAAAATATTATATTGAAAGAAAGAAAGAAAGAAAGAAAGAAAGAAAGAAAGAAAGAAAGAATGAATTTTGTTATTTTCACCTCAGATTATTTACAGGTATCAGATAGTTACTTTGCAGTAATACCTGTTTAATATTATGTTCCTCATTACCCCTTAGGTGATATTAGCAGCCCTGACTGCATGAGTGTAATATATATATATATATATATATATATATATATATATATATATATATATATATATATACACTAGTCGTGATAAACTTTATTTTTAACTAAATGCAAATTATTAAAATTATTAAAAGAACAAAATCTATTACCAATTAGGAAAAAAAACAAACCACCTTTGAAGGAAAAATGTAATTTTGTATTTTAAGGAAACTTTTTACATGCTTCACATTTTAAAAGTCCTTCCTAGGCCCTGGACAGTGTTGAATAATGATTAGACCTGTTCATCAGGGGTCATGGGTTTTGATTCTCAGTCAGCGGTGCAAGCCTGGGTTGTAGGTTGGATCCCCAAACTTGGCAGGGGTGGGGTGGGGTTGGGGCATGTGTATGAGGCAAATATTTGATGCATCACATTCATATTTTTCTCTCCCTTCTCCCAGCTACTCTCTCTAAAAATTAATGGAAAAAATATCCTCATTCCTTGGATAAAAAAAAATTAAAAATAAAAAGTACTTGGTGCAATTTAATGACTCATAGATAACACCAAGGAATTAACTGCTATTATGTCTTTTGTGTGAATAAGATTTGCAATGCTTGAGTATAGCTCTAGTTAATCATGATTTATGTAGATTTATGAATTACTCCTGGATTTTGTTCTTAAATAACATATTAATTTCTATTTTTAAAAGGACTGTTATTTCTGAGCACATTTTCTAGGCATTGAAATTATAAAATTTATAAAGTTTTGAAACTTTTATCACATTGCTTAAGAAACAAAATATCTGACAGAAAATAATTAGTTTCAGGGATGAAAGTGAAAGCTCATTAGGTGGCTGATCCCATGTGCTCCCTGATCATAAAGTGGCTGGCTCAGTCCTGGCTCAGTCCTGAACAGTGGTTAGCGTTAGCTCACAAACTATAATGAGAATTTAAATATATATTTTTTTATCATTGGATTCTCGTCGGCCTGCAGACCAAGGAGTTGTGGGTTTGATTCTGGTCAAGTGCATGTACCTAGGTTATGGGCTTGATTCCCAGCCCACTTCAGGATGCACGCTGGAAGCAACCAGCTGATGTAATGCTTTGTTTTCATATTTATGTCTCCCTTTCTCCCTCTCTCTCTCTCTCTCTCTCTCTCTCTCTTTCTCTCTCTCTCTCTCTCTCTCTCTCTCTCTCTCCATATATATATATATTTTTTTTTTCTATCTCTCTTGCTCTCACTCCCACTTTTGCTGTCTCTCTTTGTCTCTCTTTCTCTTTCTCTCTCCCCCCTCTCTCTTTTTTCCCTCACCCCATTCCTCTACCCATCCTCTCTCCTTTCCACTTTCTCTAAAAATCAGTTGAAAATATCTTAGGGTGAATATTTTAAAAATGAAAAAGAAGTAAGGATGAAATGAGGAGGAGTATTTAGGCAGGCTAAATATTAATGAACAGGGTCTTGGGTTTTAAAACACACCTTGTTATTTCTATTTTTGTTATAAAGTACTAAACACAAATTATAGGGCAGTGTATTTGACATGGATGATTTGAGGTATAGCTGCTTACACACGAAACAATATTCTCAAAAGGTTAATCAGGTAACAAGTCTCAAATAATTTCACAAATGAAGAGCAAGCCAGAAATCAGAGAGACTACTTATCAAATAATCTAATAATCAAAGCATAAAACAATTTTAGTTGAGGATCAGGCAAATGAGAAGTAAAATATGTATTCAATTACAAGAGGAATTTTTATGTAAAAGAGGAATTCTACAGATCCATAGCTCTAGAAAGAGACAGAAGAAGATGAACTCTATAATAAAAAAATAAATACTTAAAAAATGAAATAGGTTTTCAGTTGCACATTTTAATGTGCAATTTTTACTTTTTCATTCAATTGTAAATGAAATTGTTTTTATAGTTTCTCTTTCTGGTTGTTCATTATTGGTATTTTAAAATGCATTTGATTTCTGGATATTTATTTTGTATCCTGCTAATTTACTGAATTGATTTATCAACTCAAATTGTTTTTTGATAGAATGTTTAGGGTTCTCTATATACAGTATCATGACATATGTAAAGAATGATAGTTCTACTTCTTCCTTTTCAATTTGGGTGCCTTTTTGTCTGTTTGGTTTGGCTATGAATTCCAGTACTATGTTGTATAAGAGTGTTGAAATCAGACTTCCCTGTCTTGTTCCTGATCTTAAAGGAGACACTATTAGTTTTTCCCGTGAGTATGATGTTGGCTTTGGATTGTAAGATATGACTTTTATTATGTTGAAGTGTGTTCCCTTAAATCCCACTTACCTGAGAGTTTTTAATATAAACAGGTGCTGGATTTTATCTAATGATTTTTCTGTATCTATTGATATGATCATGTTACTTTATGCTACATTTTGTTTATGTGTTATATCTCATAAACAAAATGAATCTGGTTTTCTAATATTTTGTTGAGGATTTTTGCATTTCTATTTATCAGGGATATTAGCTTATAATTTTCTTCCTTCGTAGAGTATCTGGTTTTGGAATTAGGACAATGCTGGCCTCATAAAATGAGCTTGGGAGTTTTCCCTACTCTTAAATTTTCTGGAATAATTTATGAAGAATAGGTGTTAGTTCTTTGAATCTTATGAAGCTGTTCATTCCAGGACTTTTTTTGTTAAGAATTTTGTTGTTTGTGTGTGTGTTTGTATGCTGCTTTAATTTCATTAATTATAATAAATCTATACAGATTCTCCCATTCTCCTGACTCAGTTTTATTTTATTTATTTATTTTTTTAATATATATATTATTGATTTTGTACAGAGAGGAAGGGAGAGAGATAGAGAGTTAGAAACATCGATGAGAGAGAGTCATTGCTCAGCTGCCTCTTGCACACCCCCTACTGGAGATATACCCGCAACCAAGGTACATGCCCTTGACCGGAATCGAACCTGGGACCCTTCAGTCCCCAAGCCGATGCTCTATCCATTGAGCCAAACCGGTCTCGACCTGACTCAGTTTTAGAAGAATGCATGTTTCTAGAAATTTACACATTTTGTCTAGATTGTCCAATTTATTGGAATATAGTTGTTCTTAACATTTCTCACAATCTTTTGTATTTCTGTATTGTCAGTTTTTACTTCTCTCTATTTTTTTCTTGATGAGTCTGATGAAAGGTTTGTCAATTTTTCTTATCTTTAAAAAAAATCATGAATAAAGCAGGCCAACCTGTTTCTTTATTGTATATAGGTGGCAAAGGAGCAGATAAAATTACTCTATAATTTTATAGAGAGAAAAAGAAATAAAAAATTATTCAGTTCTGGAGAAAAAAGAGAGAGAAGTCAGAGAATGAAATGGAGAGAGAGAGAGAGAGAGAGAGAGAGAGAGAGAGAGATTGACAAAGAGACAAAGAGAAGCTGCATTGCTTCCTACAGAATTTCCAAATCCTTTTTAGAGTCATTCCTGATACCTTGAAATATCTGAGACACCTTGTATAGACTTAGCAAGTTATAATATAGAACATCCAGTTACATTTGAACTTCACATAAGCCATCATTGAGATTTTACTACAATTATATCATAATAGTTAAATATTTGGGACATTCTAGAAGATTATTTGAAATTCAAAATCATTGGATGTTCTGCATTGTCTTTGGTAACCATTCATCTGCTATTCTTCCCAAAAGACAATCTTCATTTTCCATGCCAGCATGGCTGTGTGAAGGGGTGTCAGCCTATAAGGCAGGAGGTCATGGTTTGATGCCAGGTCAGGGCATATGCCTGGGTGGTGGGTTCAGTTCAGCCTCCCAGTGGGAGGCTTGCGGGGATGTGGGGGGGCAGCTGATCAGTGATTCTCTCTTATCAGTGATGTTTTGGTCTCTCCCTCTCCCTTCCTATCTGAGATCAATATAACATTTTTTAGAAAAAACAAAATGAAAGGCAATACTCATTTTAGTTAGAGCTTCCTTAAGAAATAAATTCTCTTTATTTATAACCAAACAAGTATTGGCTGTAAGAGCATCACCCATTTGATTTCCACTGTCTAGATAATATCTGTACTCTTCTTGTTTTCAAGAACATAGCAACTGATGGACTTTTTTTTCCCCTTTTTGGAGTTGTCTTAAGCAATAAAAGAATGTCTGATTCATCAATTTTGGGAAGATGTCTCTGTTATAATTCTATAGTCTCCTAAGTCACCTTCTCAAAAATGCAACTCTGCCATTTTTTATACTTCTTATAACTTTATAGGAAGATAAATAAAAAGGATGTCACAAAGTTGAAAATATGTTTGTTTTATTTTAGAAATTATGGCTTTTCTCTTTACTATTTTCTCCTCAGCACCTGCTTGCCTTTTCACAGTTCCCAGTCTGTTAAGGATGTGGGCATTTTTTACTGCACAGGTGGTTCCTGCTTGAATGTTGACATGAAAAATAAATACTTTGTTATATATATGAGTTTGTGACAACTTAATTACAGTATATAATCTGTTAATTCATCCTATTTTTCTAACTATCCACAGTCATGAAATGGAGGTTTTAAATGTTTTTGTTATGTGCTTGACATTCTATACTATATAAGGCTAAGGCATGCCACCAATTTGTTTTTATGATAGATGATTAGTAGAATTAGGCTTCCAACATTGCTTTAATATGATTGATCTATATTTTTGTGTTTCCCATAACAAAATCAAAGCAAGGGTTTCCCAACAAAAAAAGATTGTAGATATTACATCTATACAGATGGTAAAATGATAAACAAGTGTCTTGAAATGATCTTTTGTAACATATCAGAGATACTTTGTGTGTATGAAAATATGGAATATCTGCCTATTACTTAATTATATGGCCAAATTCTTCCCTTGGGAATGTCTATTACAGGTAAATGCTTTTTTAAAAAAAAATTCTCACTTGAGGAAATGTTTTTACTGACTTTAGAGAGAGGAAGGAACAGAGAGAGAGGGAAAAATATTTCTGTGAGAGAGAGACATTGATCATCTGTTTCCCATATGAGCCCAGACCAAGGATTAAACCCATAACCTAGGTAAGTGCCCTGAAACATTTGTATATTGGATGATGTTCCAACCAACTGAGCAATGAGGCCAGATCCAGGTGAATCACTTTTTCAAGCAGCCTAGAGCATATAATTACACTTAACTGCTGAGCCCTTAGGTGCCAATAGTATTTATTTACTCTACTGCAATGCCTGTTAAGTCTAAATACATTAAAAAATGAAAAGGAAATAAATTCTCTCTCAATTATCATTCTGACATCCCTCAGATTGGAAAGGGTGCATGCTGGGCTGAGGGACCCTCCCCCTCCCCCGTGCAGGAATTTCGTGCATTGGCATCTGATTTATATATATATATATATATATATATATATATATATATATATATATATATATATGTATGTATATGCCTAAGTGACCATCCAACAAACCAGCTGACCAGTAGCTATGACGTTCAATGACCACCAGGGGGCAGATGCTCCAACTGGTAGCTATGACACTCTGATTACCAGGGGGCAGATGCTCAATGCAGGAGCTGCCAAGCTGTGGTGAACTGCCCTCTCACAACCCAGGGCCCCTCAGGGAATGTTGGAGAGCTGATTTCAACCTGATTACCTTAGGCCAGGCCAAGGGATTCCACCTGCTGGAGGGACCCAGTTCACTCTGCAGATGACCTTTAAGCTGCGGCACTACCTCAGGTACGGCCAGCCGGGCAGGGGCAACCAGAGGTTGGCTCCAAGGCATGTCTGGCTCGTCTTGCCAAGTATGCCCCACCAGCAACCTTCTAATTAATTTCCTTTCAACGTGTACAAATTCATGCACTGTGCCTCTAGTATTTATATATTTAACCAAGAAGAGCACTTAATTATTTAATTAGTGCTCTTATAGAAAGACTAGGAGTTACTTGCTCCATTTATTCTCATTCATATTCACATATTTATTGTAGTGATTTCTTTTTTTGCAACCATTCCACTGGATTGATGATTCCGCTTTTATCTCAGGATATTGAAAAAAAGTAATTTTCGTATAACAAAAGTTGGACAGGGCCTTTATTAGTTTTCTGTATATACTTTAATAAATTGTCACAAATCAATAGCTTGAAACAACAGAAATACATTCTCTCTCACTTCCAGAAGCCAAAAGTTTAAATCAAGGTATCAATAGGATAATACTGCTTCTAAAGCTCTATGAAAGAATCCATTTCTTATTTTTTTCCATCATGTGGGGGGACAGCATTCCTGGGCTTGTGTTCATATCATGCCAGTCTCTGCCTCTGTATTCACATTGTCACCTCCTCTGTGTGTCTGTCTAACTCCCCCTGCCTTTTATAAATATACATATAAGTATCCTTGTAAGCATTAAGGGCCCACAAGATCATCCAAAATCATCAAAAGTCTGTAACATAGTCAGATTGCTAAACATCCATTTCCCAAATAACTAACTTGTTCAAGGGATTAGTATGTGAGTATATTTTGGGGAACATTGGCCAGCCTACTATAGCAGCCTAGTTAAATCTACAGCTACAAACTAGCATTCTTCTAGCTAGCAATAAATAATATGTGACTCTTGGCTTTTATCAAAGGGGGTTCTCATGAGGCCATCTAGATAAAACACTCACGATTCTTTGACATACACATTATGGGTCTTATGCAGGATCTATGTACTGATGATTGATGCAACCCACTAGGGGTTAGAATCTAAATACTAACTACTGTAAACTTAGAAAATGAATCTGTGTCACACAACAAATCTTTCTCACCTGTCTTTAATTTTACTTTATGACTTTTGAAAATATGTAAGGCTTTTTTTGAAAGTTAGGGTTTAGTAAAAATTTGCTCCTACTTGCCACATGTTCCTAAATTTTTGTGCATTTGACGCCTGTGAGTAAGAAGCAAATCCTGCAATACTCTGGTTAATGCTTAATATTTTATAGATATTGAACACATTCATCCCACTGAATAAACAAGACCTACAAAATTTCTATCAGATTGAATAAAGGCTATTAATAACATATTTCATTCCAAAACAAAAAGCATTATGATGAACATGATTACTGTATAGTAATAAGCCTTCCAAAGAATACGTTATTTCTTATATAACATTTTAATAAATGGTTTTGACAGACATGTCCTAATGACCGTAGTTGAAATTATCTGTGAGCATTGAGAATTTTTCAATATTCAGGATTTATTGCTTAGAATTTATATCATTAAAGGAGATTGAAAATATTTGAAGACATAAAACACATGAGTCAGGAAAACAGTGAAATCCCTTTTGTGACAAAATCCTTTGTATCAATTCAATTTATCTTATAAATAACTGGATTGGCAGCTCTAGTTAACTTTATTATGGTTAGGCATGATTATAAAACAGGAAAAATGGGCAAGCTATGTTACACTTTATACCAGCTTTCTAGGTTCATCATGGGCTAATTTCCTTACAACCTTCAGTTTATATTGAACATAGCTGTTGTTTTTGTTTTTTAATAATTTTTAAATGTGACAGTTTTGTTGTCATTTTTATACCAGAGGTCTGGTGCATGAAATTTGTGCACGGGGGCAGAGAGGATGTCCCTCAGCCCAGCCTGCGCTCTTTGCCTCTCCGGGCCCCCTCGGATAGGATCCCTAGTCCTGGCCAGTGATAAGGACCTATCAGGGTTTTCCCTGGCTGCCGGCAGCTGGCCCTACCTCCGCAGTTGACATTGCCTGCTATCTGTGTGGTGCTGCCCCCCCTTCCCCCACCACTGCTCACCTCCAGCTGCAGGCAACAGGTGTGGGGTGTGGTTGCAACTGGCCCGAGCCTCCCTCTGCCAGGCAATCACTGGTTGGCCCCACACACCCACCACAGCGCCGTCATCCGGGTAGACTGGGCTTCCCTCTTTGGGAAGATGGATTGTGGAGCCCCCACATCAATCACCCCACAAAGAGTGGCCTGAACCTCTCTCTGTGGGGTGATCATGGGGCAATGGCAGGGCCCCCCAACCAATCGCATCACACCCACCTTGGCTGGCCTGCAGCCCGTGCATGTCATAGTGTGGTCATCTGGAAGGTCATCCAGATGGTCATTCTGCTGTTTGGTTCTTTGGTTGATTTGCATACTATGCTTTTATTATTATAGATGTAATCCATATAGATATTATTTGCTTAAATTAATTTATTTAATAGTATTGTATCTTCAATGTAATCAGGCATCCTCTATATGCATTATCCCCATTCAGAATAATTTTACAAACCATATAGCATAGTGATATATTAAGACACAGATAAACTTAAGGAAACACAACAATGTCTTTATTAGGAGAGAGACTGGTGGTACCCAGAGAACCCATTAGTATGTCTGAGAACTTTTATATCCTGATTTCCTTTGTCATTGTGGAAGTTCTGCTCTCATGATTGGTAACTAGGAGAAATTCAACTTTATTTTGCTTAAGAAAGAAAAGGGAATTTATTATAAATATGCAGATATATTTTGAATAAACTATAACTTGCTTAGAGATGGATTTATCAGATGCTCCCTCTGCTGGGCTGTCCCTGCCACCCAAACCACACTTGCTAACTTTGCCTCCTCTGTCTTCCCTCCCTTTGTCACAGCCTGTTTGCAATGCATGAGCTCTTATCATGAGCCACAATATTTCTACTTTTCTTATTAACCTGCTTTCTTCATTTAAAATAGACAAGTGTCCAAATACAGGTTTCTTCTTTTAGTATAGACACCCAAAAGGGGGAAATAGCTATAGACCCTAATTATAACCATCAGGGATTTCTGGTCGACACTCTTTGAGCTTCCTATCCTTGCATACATCCAATGCAGTCATATGGATAAGGTCTTATCACTCAGAGAGGCCTTATCCATCATGATCATGAGAGTCAAGTGAGAGAAGGGTTATTATGAAAGGAATATATTAAATAGACATTCTCATTCATTCCCACCATTCTGTCTGTTTAGTCTCTAACGTCTTGGCTCATGAACAGCCCGACCACATCACATCTACTTTTATTCCTCCAAGGAGTTTTGCCATTATTTGAGAAATACTGTGTAAAGAATAAGGAGCATAATAACTCTACTACTACATATATATATATTATTTAAATCAATTCCCAATTCTTCTCTCTCCTTGCTCTATGCTTTACACATTTACTCGTTTTCTTCTACTACAGCATTGCAATAGGCTCTTAACTGGGATCCTCCTTCTGATTGAAATCTTCCTCAGTATGGACACCAATATCATCTCAAAAACTGGTACATCAACTCTGGGTATTTCAAGTCCTTAATCTTAAGCCTTCTATAGCTCTCCATGCCCTACTAAATGTTGAACAACTTTCAGTTAACACTAATGGATAGGATTCTTTGTACAAATACATAAAAAACTTAATAAATTAAATAGTTTAGTAAACAGGGATTCAGGATTTATGACTTTAAAGGTTGGAAGAGGGTGGTTTTATGTGGGAAATTCTTTATCAGTAATTTTCTCATGACATTTATCACTTATAATGTGCATTATATTTAATTTATGTGTATGCCATCTGTCTTACCAGACAGTAAATACCTCAAGGGCAGAATCCATATAAATTGACATTGGAACATCTCAAAGTTTAACAGCATTATTTGCACCAAATCGTTTTCAAATATATAGTGGTAAAAAGGAATGAAAAAAAAGATGAGGGTGAGAGAAAGGTAAGTGACCAACAGACAGAAAACAAAAAGAAGAAAAGAAACAACAGAGGAAAAATAGTAGGTAAGATTTTGAGAGCATAAGGAAGAGAATAGCTGAATAAAAGGGTTACCATTTTTCACAGCATTTGCATATAATTGAAAATAATGGTGAAAGAGGATTAAGTATGCAAAAGTAAGCCAGAAGCTTCTAATTGGAACTTTATCCATGGAATTGATCATTCACATATTTTAATCTAGTAGTAACCATAAAGTTAGAGGCATACCTTTTTCTTTCTTTTTGTTTTCTGGAAAAATATATAACAGGCAGTATAGGTAATAGAAGAAAGTACCTTTTCCTTTTACACTTTCTCCTTTTGCAAATGGAAAAGCTCATTGTTGGTTAAGTTTAATAAAGAGTTTAGGTTTTTATGTGATGAGAGAATAGATGTCTACAGTCTTGCCAGCTGATTTTCCTATCTGTACTTTGTGATTGAGTAGGAAGTTTCTTAAGATTTCATGGCCAAATGAAAATTATTAGCATACTAACAGAGCTGGTTGAAATATGAAATACTGTATGAACACAGATATTTATTAGACAATCAGTAAATTATTTGAGGATTTTTTTATTATGTGCAAATACAGAAAGTACATATGTAACCTGTTCTATTTATCTAAAATCTTAATATATATTGGGAAATGACATGGCAAATAATGGGGCTGTAAATAGGAAAAGGCAATGTACTGTAATTAGTAGGGAAACTGAGAGAAAAATCTATGATGCATGATGGCTAGAAAATGTTCTGGGCAGATAAGAAATACATAAAAAAGTAGGTTATAAACTAGGTCATGAAATAACATGTATGGCTTGGATAGGTCATTGGATTTTGAAAGACATTTAATAATTTCACAGCAATTGAAACAACAAAAGAAAAACCATAAAGTAGAATAAGAAGATTGTACTTGCCCAACTATTAGAAATTTGTCCTTAATACAGTGCAGCTTTAGGTCAAAGAATACTAAATCAAACTACAAAAAAGAACTAAATAACAAAATACAGAAAATTTTAAGGACTTTGAAAGGCAAATAAAAGAATTACCATTCTAAAACTGAAGACTTACCTGGGCTGGACATAATTTATAATTTAATTAAAATTAAATCAGAATAAATATTTAGTATTTGTGCACATGTTTATATGTATCTGTGTGTGTGTGTGTGTGTGTGTGTGTGTGTGTGTGTGTATGTGGTGCGAGATGGTAGTGTAGTTACTGTATGGTTATTGTTCAGTAATAAAATCTATGTTTTTTTTTTCTTTGCTTCATGTGACACCATTCTCTGCAATATATGTAGAGGCCATCTCACATCACTTACCATGTTAACTTCTTTAAATGTTCTCATTTAAAAATAAAAGCAGTAAAGCTCATCAGATTTTAGTGGGTCAAATGCAATCAGCCTATCAGAATTAAGCCGTCATCTGAAGATACCATAAAAAATAAATTCTTGGAAAGTAGAGTATTAGCATCCTTACTCAAGGCATTTCAATCTGCTAATCAGGTTTTATACTTCAATTTATTACATAAGATGAGGGTTAATACCATCTTTTCTTAAAATTTCCCTTTATATTACAGGCTTAGTCAATCAATGTGATAAATTCTAGATATAATTTCTGTGTTCCAGAATACATTAAATAATGATGAGATAATTAATCTAAAAGAGAATCATTTTACCCATTTAGTCTATCTATTGATTTTAAATTCTCATAATCTCATCTATTCAGCATTTTGTTGTATGCATCTCACTTTTGCCATAAAGTTAGACATTAGGAAAATAATAATAATAATAATAATAATAATAGTAATAATAACAATAATATCCTAAATAGCTTTTAGCCTAATTAGACACAAAGTTTTCAACACCATCCCCTTCCCCACAGTGGTGTGTTTATACTTAAGGCATCTCATGCTCAGTATCTAATTTCATTTAAGTGGGAGCTATTATGTATTAGGTTTTTTGGTGCTCTCTCTAGTGAAACTATAAAATGAATGACAAGAGTTATTAAACCCCAGAACTTTCCATAATTTAACAGCATTTTAGATATTAAATGTCAAAGACATACTCAACAACACATAGGAGTAGTTAGGCACAGGTGCCTGACACTGGTTGGCTATAGGTCTTTGTGAGGCAAAATAGGTCAGAAACAGGTACCAAACACATGAAGTGCATGAGCACAGGCATTTACCAAAGGTTACAGAATTTTTTTTATGTCTGTTAAATTCTAAACTTGGGGCATTTAATAAAACTATATAAAACAACTCTAATCATTGAATAAAGAACAGAAACAATATTAAAAAACAAAATTGCACTTATTTTTTTAAAAAGAAGCATAGAAAGTTAATGATTAAGTCAATTGGAACCTACACATACTAATGATAGAGAACTATGAGTGTATTAATATATGTCCCTTAGAACCAGGAGAAGTAATAAATACCAAAACTAAGAAATAGAAACACAAACTAAAAAACAAACAAGAACACTCTTATTTTCAGGAAAGACTCAAATGTATTAGTATTAGGGGTAATAGCTTCATCTTATAAACCCAAAGATTAGGGGACAAGGTCCAAGTATGTCTGCAAATTTCTTGATAATATAAATTTGAATATGGGTGCATATATTTTCCATTGTAAGTTATAGTGTGGATTTTTATTAATAGTTCTATAAAACAACACGTCTGGCATTTTTTCTTGAAAATCCTATAGTTGCCTGCTTATAGTTTCATATTTGATTCTTAGGTGTATGGTAAAAGGGAACATGGGCCTGTACCTATGATCCAACTCCCCCTGCCGCCTGTGGGAAATAGTGACGGCCATCTGTAAGCAGACTGTGAGACCTTGGGAGCCTGGCCAGCAACTCTGTCTAAGAAAGGCCAAAGAGAATCTGCTTCTAGATGGGAGCTAGTATTTTGACCTCATGCACGGGCACTTTTCCTGCATGCCCTGTTTCTCTCTGTCTTCAGGACTCTATAAAGCTTTGGGCCAGGAGAGTCTGGGGTGTGGCAGAATAGTAGCAACTGGCCTGTCTGTAGGCCAGATGAAATTTAGAGGGAGAACTTCACCACTGGCAGCAATGGCAGTGGTAAACTTCACTGGTGTGCATGTATGTCCTAATAAACCATGTCTTTCACAACCAGTCCTCTGAGTTATTTCTTTGGATCCCACAAATGATAGGCTGAGGTTTTCTGGGACCTTGGCAGTTTGCATAACATGAGGTGATCCATATCTAGCCAAAATGCTTGAAAACATTAAAAAAAAATGCCATCTCCAGTGAAATGAGAAATACTAGAACTAGGAATCACTGGCATGGAAACACCCACATATCTGAAAGAACTAAAAAAAAAATCCAGCTGTGAACCACACAGATAACAACAAAAATGTTAGATCAGGTGATGACAGTCACACATTGTGTGAAAACAAGTCATTTATTTTCCATGGGAGCTGACAGAGGACGCTACAAGGCAGACCTCTAACAGAAGCAGCCACCACTATAAAATGTTTTCTACACACCAGAATGAACATTTGGAGTCAGCCACCTTTCCAAGCTAGTCACAATCACAGCCATCTTCTCGTACAGTCCCAGAGAAACAGAAGGGATTAGTCTACCCTGAAGCTTCCGGCCTTTCCTTCAAGAGCTGGGAACAGAGGTGCTAATTAGCTTAGTACTACTGATTTTCATGTCCAATATATGACTCCACACAATTAAGAGTAGACAGGATGTTAACGCTGGTCCTTAAACCTAGCATTGTATATCAAAATGTGTGTTGTTAGATGCTTTCTAACACACCACAACCTTGCCATGTGAGGATAATCATGCATATTAAGAATACTTATGCCATTGAATTACTAAGCATTTATTGCTTTTTTCTTTTTCTTTTTATTGATTTCAGAGAGGAAGGGAGAGGGAGAGAGAGAAACATCAAGGATGAGAGAGAATCATTGATCCCATGCCTCCTGCATGTCCCCTACTGGGGCTTGAGCCAGAAACCCAGGCATGTGTACTGACTAAGAATCAAACTGTAACTTCTGGTTCATAGGTTGACACTCAACCACTGAATCACACCGGCCTGACACTAAGTATCTAAATTTTGTTGACTTCTTTTAATCTCCAATGTATAAGCTTTGATTGAGCAACTGTGTGTTTTTATGTGCCATTAGAAGAAGGCTATTATATAGATTATAGCTCTGCTAATGATTATAGTGGTAAAGAGTTGTCACTTGTTTGCTCAAGGCAACTGCAGGTGGGTTAGCACTGACAGTAGTCATCTTGTGGAGATAATGTGTGTGAAAATATTTTGTATGCAGGGTGTGTTACTTAACCAAGTAATGTTATGTGTCCCCATTTTTTATTTAGCTGTTTTGTGCTTTGGGGAATTGGTCAAACCTCAAGAGGTCAGTTGTGATTAGACCTAGGTAATCATGGTCAGTCATCTCCTTTGCTAGTGATTTTTCAGAAACCTAGACTTTACCCTTCTGGATATGTTAATAAAAGGGTATATGAAACAATTTTGGTCAATAAAAAGCAAGAGAAAGCATAATAGAGATTTATGGATAAGGATTCTAGCTGATGAACGAAAGTAAGGAAGAAGAAATTAATCATAATTTGCTAGATGTTGCCTTATGTAAAAGAAAAGTTTGGGAAAATTATAGCCGTTTTGCTGTTAAAATGAGTAAGAAGTGATGCAAAGAAAGGAAATGCACAGGAAATCACAGAGGTATGGGTTCACTTTGGATTAAGTCCAAAGAAGGCCTGACATACATCTAAATTCAAATGATGTGAACTAATCAAGTTCCTTATTTTTAATTCATTTTGTTTCCTGTGACTATTGACAAAAGAAGGTTAAGTAGCCAAGACTATAAAAATGTAGGGAATACATTTGAAGGAACAATAGAACATACCACTGTAGTGTAAAAATAACACTGGCCTAACTAAAATTTGAAATAATCTAAAAGTAAGAAGGCACATGGGAAACAGCATAAAATAATGTTAATAGATGCACCATTCAAAATGATATTTTCTTCTCTTCTTTGGAAAATAATGGTGTAGATATTGTACAAAAAGAATATGGAAAATGTAAGTCCTTGTCCTTTTAACAGTGCTTCTGTAGATTATAAACCTAACTTTCTAATGACTAATATTAAAAGCCCCATGTTTTATTACCTTCAATCAATATTATAATGAAATAATAATCATTTGTATGCAAATAATTACTTGCAAACTGATTTTAACATTTTAATAAGATAAAACTATCAAATATAAAATCTTCCAGCACAAAAAGACTTCCCTACAAGTTTCTCTTTAGATTGAACAAAATATAAATTTACTTAGTGATTTTATTCCTCCTATCAAATATTTATTTTCTAATTGGGTCATTGTTAGCTAGGAGAGAGTATGAAAATATATCTGATAAGTAAGTTTAAGAATAAGAAAAATGACAGGGGAATTCTATTTTAGAATTCATATTTCTAAGTTTAACGTAAGTGATGTGCAGTATTTTCATTGCTAAAGAATACATTGGGTGCCGAGTCCGGTTTGGCTCAGTAGATAGAGCATCAGCCTGCGGACTCAGAGGTCCCGGGTTGGATTCTGGTCAAGGGCATGTACATTGGTTGCGGGCACATCCCCAGTAGGGGGTGTGCAGGAGGCAGCTGATCGATGTCTCTCTCATATTGATGTTTCTAGCTCTCTCTCTCTCTCCCTTCCACTGTAAAAGATCAGTAAAATATTTTTTAAAAGAATAAGTTGGGGAAATATTAAAAATAAGTTATTATAACATTAGAAATATATAATTCAATGAAAAATAGAATTTAGAGGTATTTCCAAAAGACCCTGTCATCTTTATAAATAGCATTAAATACATAGAATTAAATTATCTAAATTGCTCTTCATGGTTATTAACGATATAAACATGTTAATAATAATTATAATATATTGCCAAATCCGGTTTGGCTCAGTGGATAGAGCGTCGGCCTGAGGATCCAAAGGTCCCCGGTTTGATTCCGGTCAAGGGCATGTACATTGGTTGCGGGCACATCCCCGGTGGGGGGTGTGCAGGAGGCAGCTGGTCGATGTATCTCTCTCATTGATGTTTCTAGCTCTCTAGCTCTCTCCCCTCCTCTCTGTGAAAAATCAATAAAATATATTTAAAAACATAATTATAATATATTAAAACAATAAAAATAGTCTCTATATGCATCCAATTATAAAAGTATCCATGGAAATTACTTTCTTTTACTGGGTTTGTATATGTCATGTATATGCCTATATATTATTTATTTAGCTCAACTTAAAAATAATTTCTGCCAACCAAGATATTTATAAAGCAATTATAAGTAACTAGGAAGTAATTTGTGTATTTTTTATACTAAAGAATCAAGTCTGGCTCTGGCCCTTCTGGTTCAGCTGGTTGGAGCATCATCCAGGTTGCAGGTTTGATCCTGGTCTGAGCACTTGAGGAAGGCAACTGATCGATGTTCCACTCTCACGACCATGACTCTCTTTCTCTCTCTCTCCTTCTCCCTTCCTCTCTTTCTAAAATCAATAAAAGAATGCCCCAGGGTGAGAATTAAAAAAAGGAGAAGCAAGGCTGAATTATAATTCTTAAAAATTTTATAAATGTTGAAATGCATTCCTACCTTGCAAAGTCTACTTGAGTATGTTCATTCCATTGTCCATTGCTTTATTTTGTTTACTCTTTATTGTTACCACTCTTACAGATGTCCCCCATCTGCCCTCTCCTGTGCATTTCCACCCAGCCCCTGCCACCTCTCCCTCAGCCTTCACCACTTTGTTGTCTATGTCTATGGGCTACTGATATGTGTTCTTTGGCTATTTTATTCACCTTCTTCTACCCAGTTCTCCACAATGACCTCCTCCTCTGACCTCTGTCAGTCTGTTCCATGCACTGCATTACTTTTAAAATATTTTTCTATATTAAACTTTAACTTATCTTGCATTTAATCCCATCACTCTTATGATTATGTGCATATATATTTTACATGCCAAGCAATAAAAAACAATTTTAATTTGATTTTAAACAGGAACATATTGTTTTTAAATTATATATTAAAAAAAGAACTTATACCATTCACAACAGCATGGATGAACGTGCAGAGCATTATGCTAAGCGAAATATGCCAGTAAGAGAGATATAAACATCACATGATCTCACTCATTTGTGGAATATAATGAACACCATAAACTGATGAACAAAAGTAAATCCAGAGTCACAGAAACATCGAACAGACCATCACACTTCAGAGGGAAGGCAGGGGAGGGTGGGGAAAGGGAAGAAATCAATCGGAGGACTTGTATGCATGCATGTATGCATAACTAATGGACACAGACACTAGTGGGGTGAGGGCAGGTGCTGGGGATGGAAGTGGCTGGGGAGAGGTCAATGGGGGAAAAAAGAGACATATGTAATGTTTTAAAGAATTTATATATATATGTGTGTGTGTGTGTGTGTGTGTGTGTGTGTGTGTGTGTATAAATAAATTACCATTTAATCAATTGAATACACAGTCTTTATTAACATACAATTAATTTTCAAAATTTAAAAGGATCTACAGAAATGAGTAATTTTGGAGGGTAAATGCCTGTTTTCAAACTAATGACTGTTCTGGTCCAGGCATTGCTGATAACTGGAAGCAATGGAATCACAAACATTAGGAATGATTTATTTTGGTATTTGTGCGCTTGAAATTAGTAGATGATTGCCAGTCTGTACTATAAATTTTAACTTTTATGTATCTTCATGAAAAAATTCTAGTGGCACCTAAGAATAAATTTTCTTTGTTCAAAGCTTAGTCTGGCTTCACCTCTTATTTCAAATCAGTTCAACTTGAAAAGGAGTGAAAATTGAATTATAAGTTGTTAATATGTGTGTACATTTTTGGGGACACCCTAAGTATCCCCACATGTCTCTGGATATTGGTCATAAAGATATAGCTGAACATAAATGATATGTTTTATGACTTATCTCCCTATTAATAACAGTCTTCTGTGCCATAGTTATGCAGTGTCTGTAGTATTGAAAGTAATGGTCTTTCTCTTCAAATGACCTTTTGTGCCTAAATGGAGAAAAAAGGGAGAAGTGGACTGTTGTGTCTCAGGGAGAGATTAGTAAAACTAATGGATCCTCAAAAGTTAATTAGACATTTTCTAAGGTGACTGGAATACAGAGGGAATCTTAAGTAAAGGAGGAAAAGTTCCAGTCTTGATAGGCATAATCTTATTATCCAATTAATCATGCCCTGTAAGCACCCAATCAGGATTTAGGAGAGTGTTCTGCTCTTTGGGGAATAGAAAACATATATTAAACACTGCCAAAATATTAATGTTCCCCGATTTTCCATACAAATAACAGATTTCATTTTTCCTTTGAAATTTTCTTAGAATCACGATGAATAGTAATAGAAAAGGGCAGGTAGTTTCTTTGCGTTCAATTTCCCAAGAATATAGAGTCAGTACAGCATAAGTATAAAAAATACTAATGCCGAAGTTAAATTTTAATCATCACCTGCATCTGCCCTCCTGTTTCCATTTTCACCCAAATAAATGAGAGAGTATTAAGAAAAATAAAGTCTTGTCTAGAATATTATAGATTGCCTGTGCATACCATTCACATTTTACCAGTGATTATCAGTCTCCATACACAATGTAGACATGGCAACCAGGTTATTTTGTATAATTTATTTATTTTATTTGCATTGTATGAGCCATGTTTTTCATGTGTGAAAGAAAACCCAAATAATTGTACTAAAGTGCTCTATAGAGAATCTGGGAGTCAATTTTAAAGACAATTATTTTTATTTAATACCTTTGAGTTCTCAAATTTATGTTTACTTTTTTAAGCAAACTTATGAAATTGTATGTTCTACTTGAAAAATATTTACTTCTTTACCTTCAGAATTATAGAATTTCCACAGGAATATTAAAATATAAGAAATGTTTGCAGGCAGCATACTTAGAAGGCTCCTTTTCATATATGGAACAAGAAAGTGAATTCAGGTAAATTTAAAGTTCCAAATACAATGTTATTAAGACCAAAAAAGTTAGTTTAAGCCATTCAAAGATAAACATTCATTGCTATAAAAAGTTTAAAAGCAAATACATTTTTTGGAAAATATTTTCTCACTTCAAATTCTGCACATAACTAGAAAACACACATTTTCTTTATTACCTGTTTATAAAAATTATATAATTTAAGTTGCTTTGTAATGGTCAACACCTTTTATCTCTCTGTCTCATAACAGAGGTTTCTCCAGCAAAATATGGATCTTCTTTCCCTTTGCTCAAGAATTATGAAGACATTAATTGCCAAGTGTTATTTTCTTTAGTCCTGCAACAGGCTCAATTCTATCTTGAATGTCACTGGCTATAGGTTGATTTGATAGCACATAAACCCATCTAGGGAAGCTCAGAATTCCTTCTCCTTTATCCTATGAAGCAAGAGCTGTATAATCTTTAAACAATAAAATAAAAGAACAACTTCATAGCCAATATGAGCTTCAAATGTTGTGACTAAAATATTAAGAAGAGTAGAAGTTCTTATAGTCTGGGTTTCAAAGAAGCATTAGAAGTCAGCAGCAAGGTTAGTTTGAATTTGGATTCCTTTACCTGAACAGAAATTCTTTATTGCAGGTGAACAAATGACAATTGATAACTATCTCATATATAAATTTTAAAATTTTATGTAGTGAGACTTAGAGCACAGTTCAAAAAGTTCATGCTCTGATTCTTATGTTCTACTACAAATATATGCCAATGAGAGATACATTAAAAAATACCTAAAGCCATGAATAGATAGTCGAACTATAAAACAATGCCAACAATAAATAAACTAAAAACAACTAGAAAAGTAAAGCAGAGGTGAATTCATAGATATGCCAAGATTCTAGTGAGGAATAGGCAAAGTTGGCCAATATATTCATTTTATAAAGGTCACAGGCACTACAGGTGTTCTACAAGTGAGAAAGCAGAATTACGTTCAGTGCTTTAATGGTGAAGTTGGAGGGGTTCCTCTCTATCCCTCCTCACTCTCCTGCTTAAGAATAGATGTTGAAAAAAACTTTTGGCCCCATCACTTGCTATGTGTATTGCTTAAAAGAAGCACTAGCCCTGGCTGGTATGGCTCAGTTGGTTAGAGCATTCTCTTGAGCACCAAAGGTTCAAATGGATGTGGGTTTGTCTTTGAATTGGTTTCAGGTTTATAGCTTAGGGTTATATATTCATATATTTTATACGGAGTTTTCCTCAATTTGTCCAGTACCCCAACTAGCACTCTGCATAGCTATCACACTACTATTAACTATATTATATTTCCTGTCTTCACTTACTTTTCTGTAACTCTTTTTGTTATATTTCTGCAAATATTTAAGCAAGAAATAATATTAACTCTACACAAACTCTTCCAGAAAAAAAACACAAAAAAACCTCCCAAATAATTGTATGAATTTAGTATTATCTTAATAACAAAATCAGAATAGACATGAAAACAACAGCTGACCAGATTCTAGTAGTTCTCATGAATATAAATGACATTTCTTATTAAAATATCAGGAAACCAAATCCAGCAACATATGTTTAAAAATACCAAATACTTGACTAATTTATTGTTAGGTTGTTGAGAAATAGAGATGAAGGTTGGAAGAAAACATTTTCATTTTTTTCAACTTTTCTTAAATCTGCTATCACTCAAAAAATGTGCTTTATAAAATGAGATGTATGTAGTTATTACTTATTTTGTTCACTTTCATACCTTGGAGACATTTTCTTAAATTCTGACAGGAAAAATAATTTAGTAATCATCCATTTGATGAGCTTTTAATTTTCTTAAAAGTCACAAAATACAGATTTTATCTGATCTCTGAATCTTCTGTTGAAGAATAAAATATAGTTTTCTTTAGAGTAGCATTTCACAGAGCGCTTTGTTCTCTTTCTTGTGATGTATTAACAGATTTTTCTAATAAATTCAAACCCATTGTTCAAGATTCCTTCAGTATCTTATTTTTTGCAAATGTTTTTCTAATTTCTGTTACTCTTTTAATAAATAGTACACTTCAATATATAAAATAATAATACTGCAATGTTGTATACTTTATATATCTATTTAATGTTTACATTTAAGTCCTCAAATACTAATGTTTACCAGTTACCTGAGAAGCTTGTTTACCCAGCACCAATCTTCCATGGCTTTTAAAGTGGAGCCATAGAATCTGTCTTTAAAAGGGACTCTCTCTTTAAAGCAACTGCATTTGGAGATATACTGTCTAATATGGAAGAAACATACTTCCTTTATTCTTCTATGCCCAGGTTTATAATTTATTGAGTCAGTATTGAATAAATAAATTAGTTAAATTATCAAAAATAGGATAGACAAAGGGAAACTCAGATATAAATCCTCAATATGTGAGTTGAGAAACATGTGTTCTTGCAACTTACATGAAGGCGGCTGAGCGCATCCAAGCTCCAAGGTTTTACTCTATTTATAGAATCTAGCCACTACCTGACCTATATTTTATTTTCTTTGCAAGAATTTTTAAATGAATGAGAAAAAATGAATAGTTTTTCTATTAATGTTTGAGTCCTTTATTTTTTTACTAGAGACCCAGTGCATAAAATTTGTGCACAGGGATGGGAGGGGTGTCCTTCAGCCGAGAATGCACCTTTTCCAATCGTGGACCCCTAGAGGGATGTCAGACAGCACCAGAATCAGGCCTAAACTGGCAGTCGGACATTCCTCTCACAATCCAGGACTTCTGCCTCCCAACCATTCACCTGCCTGATAGCCTCTAATTGCTTCTGCCTGCCACTCCCCTGCTAGCCTGATTGATGCCTAACTGCTCCCCTGGTCCTCCCAATTGCCCCTAAATGCCCCCCTCCCATCCTGTCCCCCCCAACTGCCCTCCCTTGAAGGCCTGGTCTTCCCCTACTGACCTTCTCTGCAGGCCTGGTCATTCCCAACTGCCCTTACCAACAGGCCTGGTTCCCCCCAATGCCCTTCCTTATAGGTCTGGTCACACCAGCTGCCCTCCCCTCCCAGCCTGGTCCCCTCAAACTGTCCTTCCTTGCCAGCTTTGTTTTCCCCTAACTGCCCTCCCCTACTGGCCATCTTGTGGTCGCCATCTTGTGTCCACTGTGGGCAGCCATCTTTGACCACATAGGGGTGACCATCTTGTGTTTTGGAGTGATGGTCAATTTGCATATTACCTATTTATTATATAGGATTACACAGGATTTTGACATGAATTCATAAAGATTGACATAAAAAATTTAGATACACAAAAGTTGAAAATGTTGCCCTAACCAATTTGATTCAGTGGATAGAGCATTGGGCTACAGACGCAAAGATCCAAGGTTCGATTCTGGTCAAGGGCATGTACCTTGGTTGCAGGCACATCCCCAGTAGGAGGTGTGAAGGAGGCAGCTGATCGATGTTTCTCTCTCATTGATGTTTTTCTCTATCCCTTTCCCTTCCTCTCTGTAAAAATTCAATAAAATATATTTTAAAAAATTGAAAATATAACATAGAGTTACCATCCACAGGTCACCTGGATTCTCCTAAATTTAACATCTTACATAACCATGGATTAATTATAAAAACCAGTAAATTAATAGTGATTGATACTGTTATAAATTTTATTAAAATGTCATAAGTTGTTGTTTTTTTAACCTCAGAATAGGTAAGTTGCCAAAAATCACCCAAGTATCTGAGAAAGGTAGTATTCCAAGTGAGATTGTTATGACATCAGGATTCTTTAACCATACGGTGCTTCTAGTCCAGACGTTCATATCAGCATTAGCTCACAGAGGCTTGCACCTTTCTCTGGGGGCATCCCAGAGAAGGCATCAGGCTTTGCTTTCTATTGGGTGACCACAAGAGACTTTTAAGGAAAATCAAGTTTTACTCCAGAGGCTGAGTGTATTTGACTCTTTCATCTTTCTATTTTATTGATTCCCTTCAAGTCACTGCATTGTTGAGCGGCCTGGAAAAGCATTTTGCTGTCACTGGTCCACCTCCAATTTTTGATGCTCTGGAAGATAGCAGTCGAGGGAAGACTTGGTTTTGATGTATTTTGATGCCTTTCTGTTATCACATATGCATCGGGACGCTCCGCTCCCACACAACTTCAACTGGCCTAGTTTCTGATTTTTTACGTAGTGTTCTATTTTTATACAAATTTGAAAGTAAAATATTAAAGAGAATGCGTGATTTACTGCAATTTAAACACTTCTTAGTGTTTTGTTATTTGTAACGTATTTTATATGCACCAAATATTTTTCTTAAATAGAACAGGCAAAAAGAATGCACAGCACTTAACTTACTTTTAAAGTACATTTTTATGAAGGAAAAAAAAATCCTGTTTGAAAAAGCTAAAAGGTAGAAACCACAGCATTTGGCTCCTTTTCAACATGAGTAAATATATAAACAGCCTGTTGAAATGCAGATCCCCTTGCAGGTGCATGATTTTTCTTTTCTTAGGAGCTTAGCTAGAATCCTCATTGATCTACTTCATAAGACGAGTTCCCAGTGGAGTTGAGTCGGCTTGTTCATTTTTATTTTATTGATATTTAGGGTTTTGAAAACATGAAAATGTGCATCTAAAATATGGCTTTAAAATTTAATAGGAAAAAAGCAGAGTAGATTTGGATGTGGGTAGTTTAGTTCATGAGCATAGCTTTTAAAAAATGATTCTGAAAACAAATTATTTAAAAGCTAAAAGGTGCTGTTTGCTGCTAGTTCCCTTGGAAAATTAGAACCAAAATATGTAAGTCTTAGATCTTTCACCCAAAGGATCTTGTTTGTTCTGTGCAATGTAGTTAGTCGTTTACAGGAAGCTGGATCGCAAGTGAACAATCAATTTTGTTTCCCAAATCAGATGAAGGTGATAATGAAAGAACCCATAATAAGTCTTACTACAAAATTTTAAGAGACATTTAGAGGTGGCACAAATGAATGGATCTGATTGCACTAGACATGACTTATTCCCTAATAAGCTAAAGTTATATTATTAGAAATAAGTTGTTTATATGGCAGGCCTTGTTAAATATTTTAGTTAGAAGCAAGAGTCTCATGTCATTGAAAAGATAGTTTATAATTAGTTATAGTTAGACTAGTGATGTTGCTATGTTGTTTTAATATTAAATTAAGTATACATTAGAAAGGTCATGAAATAATCACAGGCAACAAACTAAAACTATATATCAGTACCAATAAGTTGGAAAAATTTTTTTAAATATCTACTCACCACTTAGAAATATTGCAGAAGCAAAATAAGGGGGGGAAATGCAGCTCTGGCAAAAAGAGAGTAAATAAATGTAGAGATTTAGGAGCAGTGAAAATTGTTTTGTTTCCAAGGAAGATAATGTATTCCATGCTCTGGCTGTTGTTTCTCAATGGTTAAAGTGTCAGCCCTCCCACTGAAGGGTAACGGGTTCGATTTCTGGACAAGGGCATGTGCCTGGGTTGCAGGTTCAATCCACAGTCCCAGTTGCGGCTGGTATAGGAGGCAACAAATCCATGTGTCTCTCTCCCATTTGTGTTTTTCTTTCTCTCTCTCCCTTCCTCCCTTTCATTCTGTCTAAAAAGTAATGTAAAAACATCCTCAAGGAAAGATTTTTTTTTAAAGGTTATTCATTCCACTATTTACCAAATATCAATTGAACACTCGAAATAGAGTAAATGTTTGTTTTTTTTTTCTTTTCCTTTTTTATTCTATACCCGGTCAAAATACTACTGTTCATTTTCCCAGAAATAGAAAAAAAACACACACACAAAAATACTTAGGGAACCACAAAAGATGCTGCATAACTAAAGTGATCATTAGCAATAAGAACAAAACTGGAGGTGTTAGAGAGTGAGAATTTTTGAGCATGCTTCCTCCTAATCGACCTGGCCTTGAATCCCAGGAGCACCTCAAAAAATAATACTCCCATTCCAAAGAGGCTGTGGACTATGTCCCAACTTACCTGAAAATAGAACAAACATAAACACATGGCCAAAATATGGAAGGAGAAAGACTGAATCCTGATGACACTTTTTGAGCTCCTTTATCTAGTCATGTCGAAAATCATACCTTAATTGAACTTTTAAGTTATTTGAGTCAAAATTGTTATGGTTCACTTTGTATATATATTTATTTATGTTTTTTAATTAAGCCATTTTGAAGTTATGTTATCACTGTTATCTAAGTGTCCAGACAAATAAGCACACCAATGAATATTATGTGTACAATTTTTAACTTTTGATTTAATAGGAACATAGTTGTAAAGTTTGTGTGCATAAGTACCATAAATTGCTTTCATTTGTGTTCAATATAAGAAAAAAAAGTGAGTTTCATGAGCCAGATCACTTATGTAGAAAAGGATAACTAAATATGTTCCATCTGTTGTTCATTTCTAGAGTTCTATCTGACTGACTTCAGTTTTAGTCCACTCTCAGAGGGCTGGCATCATAAATGGTACAGGACATAAAGAGGCAATTTCCCCACCTTTCCTACCTTTCTATTCTATCAGAGAGTAATATATAAATGTATGAAGCCAGGCCTAATAACGAATCTTGTGGTGAAACAGGAGTTGACTGGCACCATAATTACAATGAGCATCACTGGTGTTTTCCATTTGTCTACTAGATCAGGACCTTGGTCAGCTCTCTGTCCCCTCAATTGTACTTTAGCAGAGAAACAGTATGAACCTGAAAATTAAGAAATTGGAAAGTATTTGAAGGTTTTAATGAGCATGTTGAGGTGTTGTAACTTAATTTGAATACAGGTTTGAGATAATCATAGTCTGTGATATGGTCATAACAATGAAGTGTTTGGTATAAGTGAAAAACACCTAGAAGGAAATGGTGTGAATGATTTAGTCTGTGAATTAAATGAGATCCATGTAAAATTCCACTGCAAATGGAGGCCCCAAAATTCACTATCATGATCTTTGAGACTAATAACAGAAGCTCAATTTCTACATGACTCATATGTAAGATATAAACTGCTCGGTTGGAAGTCTTTAAAACATCCTACATTATTAGGATGAGACATGCAGAACTGGAATATGGGGGCTTAGGTATTTTTAATCATCTATTATTTCCCATTCTATTTTTCTCTGTGGTCAGAATTTATGTACAGCAAATATGGACCAAATGAATAGTATGAGAGCCTAAACATCTATAGGAGAATATATAAGATGGTCTACTAGTAGCTTTAAGACAGACGATAACAATGACAACAAGTAGAACTTAGGGCATTATTGTTAAGTAATCTCTGAAATAAGTGCAAACTATATCTGCAGTTTGTGTCAAACAATGCCGTTCTTTAAAAATAAATAAACAAGAGAAAATACTAGTAGACACTGTAATGAGAATATGTATAGCACCAAATTCCATTATTTTTTATCTTTTACAAAAATTTTAGAACAAGTATCAGACTACAAGATATTTGAAATCCCTAAAGTTGTAAGCTCTCTTTTTTTTTTTTCCCCCTGGGAAAATAATTAGTTTCAGGGATGAAAGTGAAAGCTCATTAGGATGCTGATCCCAGGTGCTCCCCGATCATAAAGTGGCTGGCTCAGTCCTGGCTCAGTCCTGAACAGTGGTTAGCGTTAGCTCACAAACTATAATGAGAATTTAAATATATATTTTTTATCATTGGATTCTCGTTGGCCTGCAGACCAAGGAGTTGTGGGTTTGATTCTGGTCAAGCGCATGTACCTAGGTTATGGGCTTGATTCCCAGCCCACTTCAGGATGCACGCTGGAAGCAACCAGTTGATGTAATGCTTTGTTCTCATATCTATGTCTGTCTCTCTCTCTCTCTCTCTCTCTCTCTCTCTCTCTCTCTCTCTCTCTCTCTCTCTCTCCCTCTCTCTCTGGGATAAAGCTCCATAGTTTTCATAGATTTTCAAAAGCGACTGTGAGCCAAAAATCACTGAAAACAAGTTCTATAGAAATGATTTTTCAGGTGAGAATGTTTTATGATTGTATCCAAATCTGTCATGTGCCTTGGGATAATATGAGATTGAATCAGGGTATGCAAAACAAGCTCTCTAGGTAGACTGCGTAGCATAGGTCAAGCTTGGCTTTGAGTATTTGTTTTGTCCATTGTTGAAGACATTCTAGACAACAAAACAGATTTACCTTTTTCTTATTAAGCTATATTTTACTTGTTGTCATTTATGTGATAAATATTTATCATTGGGTTTTTCTTCCTTTTTTTTTTTTTTTTTTTTTTTTTTTTTTTTTGAGGTAAAATGAGTTTTGACATAAAGCACAAGAAATCCAAAAACTAACGCTGAGAAAGTGCCCTTCTTAAGTGTTCTATTTTCCGCCTGCATGACCACGCTGAACTCCTACCTGACTGGGCCTCTATATGGCTTTGATGTTGTCAGAGGTCCCGGATATCACTTTTACTTTGAGAGTCCCTTATTTGTTATTACTGATCTTTTGTTGTTGATTTTTTATCCTTTATAAAAGTGGCAGTTCTCTCTCTCTCTCTCTCTCTCTCTCTCTCTCTCTCTCTCTCTCTCTCTCTCTTTCTCTCTCTCTCCCTTTCCCCTATACCCAACACTCTCTTTCTCACAGAAATATTCTGTATGGGACAAGGGGGTGGGAAGACGTTGGGTGAAAAAGGTGAAGGGAATAAGAGCTACAGATTGGTAGTACAAAATTGTCTTGGGGATGTATAATAAAGTACAGCATGGGGAATATAGACAATAATATTCTAGTAACTATGTATGCTGCCAAGTAGGTACTTGAATTACCAAGGGTATTACTTCATAAGTTATATACTTGCCTAACTACTGTGCTGTACAACTGAAATTAATATTATAATATTCAATGTGAACTATAATTGAAAAATAAAAAAATTAGAATGTAATATATAGATGATGTATTATAAAATTATACACTTGGAACTTATATAATTTTATTAACCAATGTCACCTAATAAACTTACTTTAAATATATATTAACATAAATAAATAAATAAAAATCTGAAAAATCCTGCTGACTTCTGGGAAGATGAAAACCTAAGGATGTATTATCCTCCTGCTTACTCCAATAGCAATTGTCTCATTAAAATTATCAACATAACTTTAAAATTGAATTGAAAAAAATACAGCCTTAGAAACTAGAAAATTATAAGTACCCATCACCAATTTGTCCCCTTAATTCCTAAAAAATGAAGGAATTGTTCATAGGAAAGTAGGTAGAAGAGGAATCTTAATTCACCTATATCAGGAGAAAGATAGACTTTGGGCCCTAGGCAAACAGAAAGGTGTCAGTTTCTACATTCATCATAAGAATCTGAACTTCAGCTTACGCCCAGCTTGGAGCTGGTCATGTTAGGGCAGAGCAGGGCTACTCTGAGTCCTAATTAGAGCCTAGGAAGAGATTGGGACTGTCTTGAGGCCCAAGGTAAACTGAATGAGGAAAAGAGTCACTTGGTAAAAAGCTAACGATACCTGCCATGACTGTTTCTAAGTTTTATCCCATCTGTGTTTCCATATTTCATGCATTACTTGATATCAGATATAAAAATAACAAAATAGATCTAAATTATTTTCTTTTAACACTGTCATAGTTTCATAGAATCAGGGACAGTTTTTATAATATTTGGAAGAAGCCAGCTTATTTTCTACATTGGATCCAGATAATTTACAGAGGATAATTTGCAGAGGAATGTTATCAGCTATAGAAATATATTGCATTTCAAAGTAAAACGTGGCGTACTTTCTCCATAAAAACTCTTACTTTGTCAGTCAAAAGTTTTCTGCTGCAATTACTCATCTCTGCCTCTGTGACAGAGAAAACTATAAGTGATATGTAAATAAGTGGGTATGACTGTGTTCATATAAACTTACTTATAAAAGTAGGATAGTAGATTTTAATAACAATGAAATCGTAAAAGACAAATTTAAAATTATAGTACTCTTGGTGAACAGCCTTTTGTATATTGAAGAATATTGAATAATTTAGATATAAATATAGATATAATTTTTAATAGAAAAAATGAGAACAAATGATGGTAAGAATGAGAAATTAGATTACTCATATTTTTATGGGAATATAAAATGCTGTCACCACCCTAGAAATGTCTTAATAAAGTATTATAAAACTAACATACAACCTAGCAACAGGACCCAGAGAATTTACCCCAAAATGCTGACATCTTCATGGTAAAACCTGAATGCAAATGTTTATAGCAGCATCTGTAATAATATAAAATAACATAAAAGTGTAATATGCACATTGACTGAATGGCCAAACAATGGAACAACTGTCCAGATGACCATGCTATGACACACACTGGTGCCAGGCCAGCCAAGGCAGGTGCAATGCAATTGGTCAGGGCCATCAGTCAGGGGGCTCCAAGATAGATCACCCCCACAGAGGCAGGCCCAGGCTACCTGGCATTTGTGCTGTGGAGAGTGGGTGGGGCCTCGCTCTGCTGGGAAATTGGTCACGGATCCCCGGGTGGAAGAGGGGGAGGGGGCAGGCCACCTGGCCAGCTGTGCTGCGGTGGGTTGCCTGGACCTCCCTCTGTGGGAGTGATCCAACGCAGAGCCCTGGCTGGGTGTTCAGGGCTTACGCTTTGGCGTGATTGACCCTGGGGCAATAGCCCTAAAGAGGGAGGCCGAGGCTACATAATGAGTGATTCCATTTATGTTTGAAATGACAAAATTATAGAACTAGTTTACACCTTAGTATTTGTAAGGTGTTAGAGGAAATGGAGGTAAGTATATAAGGACAAATGAGGGGGATTTATGGTGAAAGAATTGTTCTATATCTTAACTGTATCAATGTCAGCTTCTGATTTTCTAATTTGATATTGTACTATAATTTTGCAAGATGCAGTCATTGAGGAAAACTAGGTAAAGAGAACATAAAATTTTTCTCTATAATTTCTTACAACTACATGTGAATTTGCAATCTCACACAATTAAATATTTAATTAAACAATGAAAGCAAAGTGCAGACATCCCTGGATTTGAGAGAGAGAGACAGAGAGAGAGAGAAAGAAAGAGAGAGAGCAGGAGAAAGAGAGAGAGAGAGAGAGAGAGAGAGAGAGAGAGAGAGAGAGAGAGAGAGAGAGAGAGAGACAGAGAGACAGAGAGAGAAGAGAAAAATTGTTCCTATCAGAACTACTTTACAAAATATATTAAAAGGTCTACTTTTGGCTGAAAGTGAATTTAGAAAGTAATTCAACCTCATATGAAAAAATAAAATCACTGGTAAAGTTAATTACAATCTGATTTAAAAAGACATTATAATTGCAGAATTCTTCTTCTTTTTTCTCAACTGATTTAAAAAGTAATTGTATAAAACAATGTGTATATAATTATGGAAAAGCACCAAGGAGGTGGGTGGGAACAAAGCTGTATTAGACTAAGGAAATGACACCAGGTAATTAACTCAAATCCACAGGAACATATGAAGAAAACCAGAAATGTTAAATAAGAAATTTAGTATAACCAAATCTGCAAATATTTATTTTACTTTTTTTTCCTCTCTCAGCTTCTTTAAAACATATAACATTACACAGTGGTAATTGTAGCAATATATTGTTTGGATTATAACTTATATAGATGTAATATATGTAACAAAATTAGCACAAAAGGAGAAAGGGGATATATATATATATATATATATATATATATATATATATATATATATATATATATATATATGACTAAGCAACCTTTACAACCAGTTGACGGGTCAACCGGTCGCTATGATGTGCACTGACCACTAGGGGGCAGACTCTCAATGCAGGAGCTACCCCCCAGGTAATCAGTGTGCTCTCACAGTGGGAGCACCACTCAGCCAGAAGCCAGGCTCACAGCTGGTAAGTTTAGCTGTGGTGGTGGAAGCCTCTCTGAAATTAATGATAAAGGGTATCCTTGGGCAAGGGTTAAAAAAAAAAATGAGTTAGAACATTTTCCATGAAAGACTGTATGATTAGAAATAAAATAGGCCGCCGAAACCGGTTTGGCTCAGTGGATAGAGCGTTGGTCTGCGGAGTGAAAGGTCCTGGGTTCAATTCCGGTCAAGGGCATGTACCTTGGTTGCGGGCACATCCCCGGTAGGGGGTGTGCAAGAGGCAGCTGGTTGATGTTTCTCTCTCATCGATGTTTCTAGCTCTCTATCTCTCTCCCTTGCTCTCTATCTCTCTCCCTTCCTCTCTGTAAAAAAATCAATAAAATATATTATTAAAAAAAAAAAAATAGGCCTCCAAAAAGTATATACTCCAAACGTAAGGAAATGAATTAGAAACCAAGAACATAAGAAACAGTTGTGCCAAAACTGGTTTAGCTCAGTGGTAGAGCGTCGGTCTGTGGAATGAAAGGTCCCAGGTTCGATTCAGGTCAAGGGCATGTACATTGGTTGTGGGCACATCCCTGGTGGGGGGTGTGCAAGAGGCAGCTGGTCGATGTTTCTCTCTCATCAACGTTTCTAGCTCCCTATTTCTCTCCCTTCCTCCTCTCTGTAGAATATCAATAAAATATATTTTTAAAAAAAGAAAGAAAGAGTTGGAAAATTCACAGAAGAGTTGAAATTTAACAACCAATAGATCAGAAAAAAATAAAAGAATTTAGAAAATTATCTGAGGTGATTGAAAACAGACCTGTGACAAACCAAAACTTGGAGATACATAGTAATTAAGATACATTTATATCATTAATCATCAATATTTGAAAAGATGAACAATTTCAAGTCAATAACTTTATACCTTTTATCTTAAGATTAGAGGCCTGGTGCATGAAATTGGTACATAGGGTGTGACGATGTGTCTCTCAGCCCAGCCTGCACCCTCTCCAATCTGGAACCCCTGGAGGGATGTCTAACTACCCATTTAGGCCCGATCCTGGCAGGCACTGTTGCAGTAGTTTATGACACAGGAAAGATGCAATAAAAAATTAAAACAATAACTACATATTTATCAGGATACCATTTTTAAACACATATATATTATTAATCCAGAAAAACTTACAAAATTTGCAGTAACATTTCTGAAATTATTGACATTTATGATTTATGCCCTTCTATATTTTACACACCTATAATAATAAAAGCCTAATAAGCTAATTAGACTGGACAGTTGAACAACCTTCTGGACATTCCTTCTAGACAAAGCCACAGCACGGCGGCAGAGGTAGTTAGAGGCAATCAGGCAGGTAGGTGAGCAGTTAGGGGCAATCAAGCAGGCAGGCAGAGTGGTTAGGGGTGATCAGGCAGGCAGTCAGAGGGATTAATGGGGATCAGGCAGGCAGGCAGAGTAGTTAGGGGTGATGAAGCAGGCAGGCAGGTGAGCAGTTAGGAGCCAGTGGTCCCGGATTGTGAGAGGGATGTCTGACTGCCTGCTGGATCAGGCCTAAGCCATCAGTCAAACATCCTCAGAGGGGTCCCAGATTGTCAGAGGGCACAGGCTGGGCTGAGGGACCCCCCTCCCCCACATGTACTGGGCCTCTGGTCTAATATAAATGTGTATCACTTTTATGCAATAAAACAAAAACTATGTGCCTAGAACTTAAAATATGCTAAATAAATAGTGGTTGAATAAAATAAAATTAAGCAAAATGTTCAAAATAGTGTAATATGATTAGATATGTGTATGTGTTTCTGGTCTATAATGGGAAATAGAGAAAAAGGCTTTTAATAATGAATGAGAGGTTGCTTCATATTTTTGAATTAAACAACACCATGTGAAATTGTCAGTTTTGTAGGTACGAACTATTATAGTTAGCGATTTTCTACTTAAGCCTAATACATTGAAAAGATATTCTAAGAGATATATAATGGAGAGAAATATCCATATAGAGCACTTATGGGAAGAAAACATCAATTTCTGCCCCCAAAGCAGCCATTTTCAGGTTCGAAGAATTTTCAGGTTTGAAGAATTAAAAGGACTTTACTAGGATATATTTTCCATGTTGATCAATTATTTTTCAATATTTAGCTTAGACTTGGATTTCATTTTTCTATAATAGCAACAGTATATGAGGTGATAATATCCGCAGTGCAGCTCACAAAAGCCTATTTAACCCACAATGTAGCTGAAATATAGTATCAATTTTTCCACATAAAACTGTGTTCATAATAATGTTGCCATGGGGAGTTGAATGCGGAGTTTATTTCTAATGGAAACATTAGAAAACATGGCTCCCGTGGGACTAGAACCCATGTTCCCTTTGCTGCGCATTCTAGTATGGATACAACTGCTGTGAAAGCATGTGGTCCCCACAGGAGCATATTTTGCTTTCAGCACTCATGGATGGGGCATGGCAGTGCAGGTCATTTCTGCTTTCAGCGTGCTGCCCTGAGAAGACGGGAGGCAGGCCAGGCATCTGCCAAGGTGGGCTGTGTCTTGTTTCAGCTCCCGATTTGCCTAGTGCCTCCAGTTAGGTCACTTACATTGTTGTGAGACCAAATTTCCAACTCTGAGGAAAATGTACTTCCTGACAATGTATTCATGGTGGTTGTTAGTAAATATAATGAAATTGATTAGGTATAATTTGAATAATATAAGTTGTGGTTTTATAATAAAGACTCGCATTAGGCAACTGATTGAACCATGTGGATGCCAAGTACAATTGAATACTGGAAATCAAGACAAACTAAAATCGTTCCCCATCTGTGCTCTTTTGTTGTTGGGTTATATGTATGCCATTTATTTGGTATAAGTTCTTAGAAAAGGGTATTGAGGACAAAGAAGGGCAAAATAACCAGGGGGATATACATATGCATAAACATAAGCACACTCTATAGTGACGGAGATAATATGACACTTTATAAATAAAGAATGGATACACTACTCCTCTAGTGGGAATCAGAATAATGATTGTGATTGTCAGGTATTGTGCAATGTAGTTGATTATTAAATTAATACTGGAGAAGGAATTTTTTACTTAAGACATAATATTTATCATATACTATATTTAAGGTGACCAGACGTCCTGCTTTTGGTGGGACAGTCCCAATTTTTAACAATTTGTTCTGCGTCCTGTGGCATTTTTAAAAAGTCTCGATTTTAAAATGCCACAGGACAAATTGTTAAAAATTGGGGCTGTCCCACCAAAAGCGGGACATCTGGTCACCTTAATTATATTGTACATACATAGCACCTTACCTAATAAAAGATAAACATGCAAGTTAATCATCACTCCACTACAACCACAGCCAATCAGAGTGAGTATGCAAATTACCCCAACAAAGATGGAGGTTAATTTGCATATGCAGGGATGGAGCTATGGGAAGGGGCCTGATGCCTGCTATGAGGGCAAGGAGGGTGGCAGAGGGAGCTGAAGGAGCAGTGCTTCAGACAGAAGCGAAGACTTGATGGCTTCTGGGTGGCAGGGGAGTGGGGATGTGCCAGCTTCTGGCAGCTGGGAGTGAAGCCAGAGGAAGGAAGGCCTATTCTTTTTTAAAAAATATTTTATTGATTTTTTTTTTACAGAGAGAAAAGGAAAGGGATAGAGAGAGAGAAACATCAATCAGCTGCCTCCTGCACACCCCCCACTGGGGATGTGCCTGCAACCAAGGTACATGCCCTTGACCAGAATCAAACCTGGGACCCTTCAGTCCGAAGGCCAATGCTCTATCCACTGAGCTAAACTGGCCAGGGCAGGAAGGCCTATTCTTGCATGAATATCATGCAATGGTCCTCTACTGTAATATATATTATTTATTGTATATATCTTATTTATTTTTATAGTAAAGCAAATAAAACAAAGAAAGTTTAATTTAGTGACAGTATAAAAATGCTATACATCTTACTATACAGATTATCATGAATTAGACACACCCTCATTAATGTACCGACGATATAGAAAAGTTCTAGTATTTAATTTGTAATGTCTCTTTTATTTTTGTATGTGAAAGCCATGAGCCAAATGTGGCTAATGGAAATATATATTTCTTTTTTTTATTTTTTCACCAATATTTTTTCATTTCTTTTCTATTTGCTCTACAAGGCATTTTAATCCACTTGGTTCTATTTAGATGGTTATCTTTGTTATCAAGAGAGAATATAGGATATTGGTTAAGGGCCTGCCTCTAACACTAGACTTCTTGGTTTTAAATGCCAGCCCTGTCATTACTACCTGTGTGACCTTGAGCAAAATGCCTCATCTCTCAGAGGCTCAGATTCTTCATCTGAAATGGAATAGGATTGATGAGAGGATTAAATGAGTTGATGCACTTTGTACAGCTCTTGGAACATTTTATTCCTTGAAAGATGTCAACTTTTTTTTTTTTTTTGTCTTTTGCTAGGTACTCTCTGAATGTTGTCCTTATGTCTGGTTCCACTAGTTTTGGGCAGGTGTAATAATAATGTTAATACTGAAATAACAGAAAGCAGTGTTTATGAGCAAGTAGGATGTAACATGCATTGTACTAATTTCTTTAAATAAAATGTCCACTGATGATCATAATGACTGTGCAAAGTAGTTAAATGAACTTGTAAAGATCATGTAGCTAAGAAAAATGTGTTAAAATTTTGATTAAATTCATAATACTTATTTAAACAGATGTCTAAATAATGTCCTTATTACCCACTCTCATGTATGTTACATTCCAAATAATCCTGATTATATGCAGATAATACCATATAATAAAAGTGTAGTATGCAAATTGTCCCTTTGACTGGGAGTTTGACCAGGGGGCAGGCTGGCCAGGGGAACAGAGGGAGGCCCTGGCCAGCAGCTGGCAGCCACTAAGAAACTTACCAGTACATGAATTTTGTGCACTGGGTCTTTAGTCCATTGATAACTTTCTTTATCCTGGGTCTGGACCATAAGGTCCTATGATGCTTTCTATCTCTCTGTGAAACTCTTAGGCTGTAAGTAATTTACATAAGCAACTTCAGCTCCATATTTTATTCAAATGCACAAACACTTCTTAAAGCTTTCTGGCAAGTGGCCAGGATAAGATTTTTTAACTATATAATAGAATGGAAAATTAACAGAAAATTCTAAATGACTGACTGACTACAATTTTAGGGCATACTATCAGATTAAAACTGTGTGAGTGCATTGTTTTAGGAAGAGACCAGTTTACACAAAGTTAAAGTTGAAACTTGGTTATAGCACAGTGTTATTTGGTATATGTGGGTATATGTATGTGTGTGTATATGCACTTGTGCATGAAAGAGCATTTTATTTTATACCAATGAGGTCGAGCAAGACATACACTGTCCAGAACCCAAAGTTTACTTTTCCTTTCTCTCTTTGCTATGAATCAACATGTGGCTAGACTAATTGACACTTCTATATTACCTATGAGTCATTTTCAAGCATTTGAGTTCCAATCCTTACATTTAATTAATAAATCATAACACATATGGAACTAAATATATTCTATATTATGGGAGTCTTCTATCTTAGGACTACTTGATCACTTTCTTACTATACATTCCACTCCCCCTCCAATTCCAAATAAGACATGAGATAGCTATTTGGGATATTTAATTTGTTTAGCCTCCAAAATTTTTTTATTTGATTCGGTTAAATACAAATGGGAACTATGAGACAAATAAATAAGGCAGAGAATCTGAAAAGCCATCACATTTTCTGTTTGAATCAACACTTTTAAGGAACTTGATGGCATGCCTCTTAATTAGGGATATAAATGTGTGTGTGTGTGATAAAGTGTGAGCATATGGATATGGACAAGATGTTTTTGGAGCACACATTTACCAATTAGATATAGATTATTTGTGTTGTTTCTGAGACTAAAATATCCATATCTACTTCCCTATTTGCTTTCGTGACAACTTAAAAAAATGGATACATGGATGTTAAATATCAAAATCAGATAAAAACAACAGACAAAATAGATTATTATAATATTTAATCAGAAGGGCATTTGCTAGGAACCACCATTTGTGTTGTAACATGAAGCTTTCCATTAAATCCTGTTGCATCTTCCTTTTACGAGAAATTCTAGGGGAAATATCCCTGAAGGGATTTTCTAAGGGGGATGGTTGATAGGAGGAGGTACCAGTACAGAACAGGAAAGATTGTGATGATAAAACACATAAGAGGTAAATTCTTTAAATGTCACTCCCACAAGTTCCACAGTTATTAGAAGATAGCTTTTGCCTTAATCACTCATCCCATTTTATTAACATAACTAGAGGCCCAGTGCACAGATCTGGCACCAGTGGGGTCCAGTGGGGTCCCTCAGCCTGGCCTGCAGGGATCTGTGGACCTCTGTACCACTGCAGCCCAGCCTTATCCACCAGCTCATAGAGCTCCAGCCCACTGTCCTCATGGATTCTGCACAGCATGAAGTAGTGTGTGAAGCGGCAGGCGGCCACAAAGGAACCCAAGCCCAGGCTGGGCACCGCACCACTTCCATTCATCTTGGCCCCATTGGTCCACCACTCAGGCGCACAGGGGGAGTGTCAGTGGGAGAGGCTTGTGCCACTGCAGCTGTGCTCAACTACCAGCCCAGTCATCTGGTGTCTGGTCATCCGGTCACTTGGGCTTTTATATAGAGAGATGTGAATCACTTACTTACTAGTTGTTTCTTTCATCTTTCATTCACTTACTGGTTATCTCTTTGAAAATATTTATTGCCTACTATATTCCAAGCACTACGGAGAGAGGTATAAAATATACAGACCCAATGTATGGTGGACACTTCCAGGGCCTGCTGGTCCATGATGATGAGACATTATTAATAGGAGCTCTGTGTGACTTCCCCCTGCCCTCTGCATCTGTGCTGAAGACCACCTGTGCCACTGCAGGGGCCAGCTACCCTCCCCAAGCAGGCGGTAAGTGGTGAGAGATCAGCAGCCTTTGGGAGCAGTCTTTGTCAAGGATTCTCTGTAGTTATATGTAAATACTTCTGTTCATTTTTATTGTTAGTAGCATAATATTGAAAGACTTATGCTTTCAAATGTATTGGTTTCCGTATGGGATTAGGCTCCAGCTGGCCACTGTCTAATAATACACCTTTTATCAGCTCTTTTATCTTCCCCCGTATTGCATTTCCTGTCCCCATCTGTATTGGTGTAATTTGGATGTCCCACGACAACTGCTCATTTGAATCCTAATCTCAAGTCAGCTTTTGGGAGGACCAAAATTATCACACAGTACCTGTTGTCTTAACATTTTCTGCATCACCAGATTGTCATCTCACCATATTGTGTACAAAAATGCAGAAAATGATTTTATTGGTTAGGTTTATTCTCTACCTCACTGGTATGCATACTATACATTATGCATACTATAGAAAATCTGCTATTAAAGGAAGAAGGAATTGTTTGCACCTTAGAATTTTACAGAGGTTAGAGTTACACAGATATCAGAAGCTCAGAGGTAAATTCTTTTTTTTAAATATATTTTTATTTATTTTTTACAGAGAGGAAGGGAAAGGGATAGAGAGATAGAAACATTGATGAGAGAGAAACATTGACCAGTTGCCTTCTACACACACCCCACTGAGGATGTGCCTGCAACCAATATACATGCCCTTGACCGGAATTGAACATGGGACTCTTCAGTCTGCAGACCAAAGCTCTATCCACTGAGCCAAACTGGTTTTGGCACAGAGGTAAATTCTTAAAGAAAGTGGATCCACATTATGATCAGGGAAAAGCAACCTTACTGCAGTTATATGAAAAAAGGGAGAACAAACATTGTAAGGACAAAGAGAGTCAGAAATATTTAAAAATATTTAAAGTAAACCACCTCATATAAACAGACAATGCATGGACACACAGTAAAGGTGACCTCTGTGATTGACAGTGCTCTCAAAGCATGTGTGGACTGGAGAAGGATGGGCATAAAAAAAGTCAGTAATTCCTTCATGTCTTTTTTTTCCTCAAGCTTTTGCCCTTGTGGATGAGATAGGACAGCAAAATTTATATATATATATATATATATATATATATATATATATATATATATATATATATCTTACTTTCAGTTTTAAAATTATTTTTTCTTCTTTTCAGCCTAATCAACATACTTATGGAAAAACCAATTTGTTTTATGATGCTAAGGAAGGAAATATTTACATTTTGATAACTTTTTTTAATAAGACAGTTAATAGGATGGAAGAGGTCAGAATGGTACTGGCAGTGGCATATCAAGAAGAAGAGAAACGTGAATTTCAGGAGAAGAACATTAGGGCACATGGTCCATGTGCCTCTCCTCATGAGGATGTTGTCCTTCCAGTGATAACTCAGAGGTTTGAGGTTTCATTTTATGAATGAACACCAACTTCTGGTCATTTTTGGCAAATTAAATATATATTACTTCTGTTGGCTCCCCAAATCACACTGAAATTTCAGAAAACGTTAAGAGTTAATATACACATCCTTAAGTTCAAACATGGAAAAGGATGCACAGTAACAAATAGTGAAAAATGGGAGACAGAAGACCATAAGATGACTCATTAGCACCAGAACAGAAGACATCCTAGCACATTGCAGGGAGAGCTCAGCGAAAAGCATGTATCCCTCACAGAGCCACAAAGGTTGGAGGCACCTCTGAGAGGAGGGTGCTTATCAGGGGGTGAAAAGGAGAATTGTTTGTAAATCTGTCTAAAGAACCATCACCTGCATTTAATTAAAAGCCAGTAGTATGAAGAGGTGGAGCCATGGTTGAGACCTGGCTCTGGGCATGCATATGGGCACCAGCAGAGATGAAGATGGAGACACTCAGAGGAAAGCCAGGGATCTGTGAAAGCCCATGTAGATATTAGTGAAACCACTTCTCCCACTCAGCTCTGAGAACACGAGCTGCTGGGCATGCAGCCTACAGGTTGGATGCTAAATAATTTCCCTCCAGGGAATCTGAGAGATGAAGAGACTTTGATAGTTGTAGTTCCCCCAAGAAACACTTCAGCCTGATCACCATACAAAGAAGGCTGGCGATCAATTTACATAAAAATGAGAAAAGAGGCGAAACCAGTTTGGTTCAGTGGGTAGAGTTTGGGCCTGTGGACTGAAAGGTCCCAGGTTTGATTCCACTCAAGGGCACATACCTTGGTTGTGGGCACATCCCCAGTGGGGGGGAGGCGGGTGCAGGAGGCAGCTGATCAATGTTTCTAGATCTCTATCTCTCTCTCCCTTCCTCTGTAAAAAATCAATAAAATATATATATATATTTTAAATGAGAAAAAGTAGTGTATTTATAAGTCAAGAAGGGATTAAAAATATGAGAGAGGAAATGTTTTGAAAATGAGGATATTTTAAGAAAAGTTAGCAACACATTGAAAAATAAAGTTAGCAAAACCTCCCAGAATATAAATGGAAAATACCTAAGGAAAAAAAATAACATTGGATGATTCACATAAAATATCCAACATCCAAACAACTGAAAGGGATAACAGTAAAAAATATAAAGGGACCCTAGAAAACAGAAGAAAATAAGCTAGAAATCTATCATTTATTCATCTTGTGTGCTGTTAGAGTAGTATTATAGTATTGGGTGGTTATTTAGTGTAGGGGTCAAGACATGGGCTCAGAAGGCCAACCTTGGGCATTTTTATGTTCATCTAGCAACCGTCTCCATGACTTAGGGTTTAAATTTAAATTTCTTACATTTACCTTTGTCCCAGGAAATACAGACCAGCTATCTTACAGAGCTGCGTTAAGGACTAAATATGTAAGTAGTATAAAATGCAAAGAGCAGTCTCTGGCATCTAGGAAGTTTTAAGAAAGGGTTAGCTACATTGTTGTTCTATTTATAGGCCTCCAAGCCCTCAAAAGTTTACTTGTTTTCAATGACCCAGTATAATACACGATCTATTATAATTAAAACCATAAATCAGAGTTCCCATTCCACGTTGGAATGGGGTTTGGTGTAGCATTAGGCTGGCTGCAGTTCATTAGTGGGCCAGGTGGGTGACTGCAAGAGGGCAGGAGGGCGAGAGCCCTGCAAGCTGGGAGTCAAAGGCAACATGCCAAGAGACTGGAGAGCAAACTTCTTTGCTTAGGAGATAAAATATGGCCTGCTTGCAGGTGTGACTGACAGACAAGTGCTTTCCCTATTTCACCCAGACTTTACTGGGCATGCTTCTATCTCCCCAGGGCCATTGCCTTCCTCCAGCAATCTGCAGGGAACAGACCAGAGGCTTCCCAGGAGTGCTACACTGCAGCTTTCTAGCAAAGATGCATTAATGCATGCCTACATCTGGCCTTCCCTTTGCTCCTTTCCTTTTATTTATAACTAGGTTAATTACAGCGTGATTACTGTTACATTTGGTTGTAAGCCTGGTAAGTTATTTGATATTTTTAAACTATGCTCTAGTAAAACTATTAATATAAATGTACAGAATCATTGCTACCCGTAGAAAATTAACACAAATTTACTCTTGGCAGGCATGAGTGGTTACAGAGTTGGGTGAGTGCTGTGTGGGCTGTTTCAGGCCTCTGGGTATGGTCAAAGACCCTGAATCATTGGAAACCTGCACAACCATACACCAAAACGATTGAACACCATGCAGCTGTTAAGTCAGACTTAATGGTACTTCACATTGTGGAGAGATGTTTACTATATTAAATACAGGAGATAATGTATTATAAAAGATGATTTGAATAATTTCGTTTTGGTTAAATTGAACTTTTAATAATTATTTATTTTAAATTGCATCAATAGTATATAATTGATATCAAAAGATAAATCTCATATTTTTACTTACCTCTGAGTAGTAAAAATGTGAGTTATTTTTAAACTACTTTATTTTCTCATCCTATCTAATAAAAACCTAATATACAAATTGACCAAACAGTGAAACAAGCTGTCACTATGATGCACACCAACCACCAGGGGGCAGGTGCTCAATGCAGGAGCTGCCCCTGGTGGTCAGTGCACTCCCACAGGGGGAGCACTGCTCAACCAGAAGCCAGCCCCGGCCTCATGGCCGGGGAGCACAACAGTAGTGGCTGGAGTCTCTCTTGCCTCCGAGGCAGCACGAAGGACCTCTTGGGGGATGTCTGACAGCTAGCTTAGGCCCACTCCTAACCTAGCAGTCGCACATCCCTTGAGGGGTCGTAGACTGCTAGAGGTCTCAGGCTGGACTGAGTGCCCTCACCTCCCCCCCAGTACATGAATGTATTTTTAGTAGCAATATCTACCTTAAATAACGAAAAAATAATTTTAAATACTTCAGTACTAAAAATAAAATTCTCTTAGATACAGAATACTTTGTTAGGAAGCCATGAAACAAAATGTAATGTATTTGAAAAGGGAAAATTGGAGAAGTTCTTTAAAGAAAAAAAATCCCTTGTTGCTGGGAAGACATTGTTCATAAAGGTTACTGATCAGCTATTTCTTTCCAACTGCAGGTGACAGGGTGCCTAGGCAATTGCTACATTTAAGGCAGCGGAGAGAGGAGAGAGTTAGAGGATACTGTCCATCATACTGGTTCTGGAGGACTGGTAACTGTTCAGATCAGAGTAATACTCATCCCTGTGAGGGCATACTCATCCATATGATGTTTTAAACTGTGGACCCGGCGGCTGAGAACACAGCAAGTAGGAAATGATCAGTGATGAGGTGTGATTAAGTTCTGCCCTTTCAAAATGCAGCCTCAGAATTTTATGAAAAGAAGCAAAACCCTATAACTTAAGGGGCACTTTATCAAAGGAAATAATATCTGATATAGAGTGATATATTATACCAAGATTAAAGTGTAGGAAAGAAGTGGAGTCTGTCTAACCCTTAACCACAGAGATATACAAATAGTGAATGTGACTTGATAATTTTTTATCCTCTATCAGAAGAAGGGATTGATTCTTCTGCCAGGATGTAGGAGGTAGTTTAATAGAGGGGACTTCCCCTGGAAAGGGAAGGAAAGAAATTTAAGAAGACATTGCAAAAGTCTAGCTATTGATAAATAGCTTTCATGTCATAGTGATTATGAGAATCTCATAACATATTAACCCCAACATTATTCAATGATACTAAATTTGATTACTGTAAAATGTGACCAAGATATATGTGCAAAACAAAATTATAATTAAATTATTATCAAGCAGAAGTTCAAGAAGAATTGGAACAATTAATGAGAAACAGAACTTGACATGAAATTACCAAGAGATAATTTGTTTTGATACTGTATCCATATCCACATCAAAGGACAGATTTAATCTACACTAAACATTGAAGAGTCATAGGCAATTTTAGGCTGCCAGATGAAAATACTTTTCTCAGTTACATCTTCCCATTTAATAATTCTCCTACTCAAAGAAATGTTTCATCACAGTTAGCCTAACAGCAGTGTGCTGCCTAGAAATATCATTGACCCCTTTCTCAAGCCCCAATGGAGACACTGGCAGATGGCTCCCTTTCTGTAACATGTGACTACTTTCTTATTTGGTAACTGTTATCCAATATTCCCTCAGCCACCTTTGATTCCGTTCCAGTAATCCAAGTTAGTCTAACCTATCCGTAGAGGCCACACTTTCCAGTAGTTAATTATCTTCGTGGCTCTCAGCTGAGCACAGTTCAATTTTACCACATCTCTATTTTGCTCCTGAGCTCAGATTTGAACATATTATTTTAATAAGTGTTTGACCAGTATTGAGTATAATGGGATGATCATTTTTCAATTATAGTATTTTCAGTACATGTGTGCTTTTACTGTACAGTTTTCATTCCCATTTTAGTGGTTGCAATTCATATTTGATTTGTGATATCCTATGATCTTTTAGGTCATTTTTATTATAATTATAGATCATTTTTATGTATTAATAACTGAGATTTCACAATCTCGTATATGTTACATTATATGCTTATTTTTTTTCTTGAACTAATTTTGTTATTTAAGATTTATAATACATGTTTCCTTTAAAATTTATAATTAATATCTTGGTTTTAGCAATACAGAAGAAATATAATCGCTTGAAAAATAGATAAAATCCTAATTTTCACTTCCAGTTCTGACTTTAACTAAGCATCAATTTTGGAAAAGACAATTTAACACTTTTTGTCAGTATTCTCTCCATAAAATAAGAATGTTGAAAGATGGAACATCTAAGATTTCTGTATTTCTAAAACTCTAGGATTCACAAAAAGAATATCTTCTATATCTAGAATAAATATCAAATGAATATTTACTGAGCAACTGCTTTCAATGTGTCACACACTATACTAGACCCAACAGGCGTCTTCAAACTACGGCCCGCGGGCCACATGCGGCCTGCAGAGGAGTCTGATCCGGCCCGCCACGTTTTTTGGGCAGTGAGCACAGCCGAGGTGTTACAGTAGGAATTAGTAGTTCATATAGTCCGGCCCTCCAGCTCTCTGAGGGACCGTGATCTGGCCCCCACTTTAAAAAGTTTGAGGACGCCTGCCTAGAATAAAGCAATAAACAAAACATGCAAAAATGCATTGATTACATTCTATATGGGAATGTAAGTGATAAACAATATAGTAGCACTGATGAGTGCTAAGATGAAAAAAAAGTAAAGAAGAAAATTTTAAGGAGTGAAGGGGTGGATTTATAAATAGAGTGGGCAGGGGAAGTTATACTTAGTAGCTAATAATATGTAACAAACAACCTACAAAAATATGGCAAAACTATTATCAAGGGGAGAACACTCCAGGCAGAATGAATAACAGGTATGAAAGTCTTGAGGTAGGAATGTGACTGGCATATTTGAAGAGAAGCAAAAAGGTGGGTGTGCCTGAACCACAGGGATTGAAAGAAAGCGTAATAAGGAATGAGATCAGGGTAGTGTCTTGTGTGCACTGGAAAGACAGCCTTCACTTTGAGTCAGAGGGGAACACTGGAGTGTTTGGGGGTCAAAACTTGACAAGATCTAATGGTGTTACTGTGGATGGTCTACTAAACCAATATACAAAAGCAGTAATCAATTAGGAGGCTGTGGCAATAATTCAAGTAAGAGATCATTGTAGGAGGCTGTTGAATAGTAATGTTGACTAGAGTAATACTGTGTTTCCCCGAAAATAAGACCTAGCTCATGGAAAGAAAAGACATCCCCTGAAAATAAGACCTAGCGCAACATTGGGAGAAAAAATTCATATAAGACATTGTCTTCTTTTCAGGGAAACAGGGTAGTATTAGAGGGTTGAGAAGTGATTTACTTGTGAATGAATATGTTTTAAATTTGCAGCAGACAAAATGTCCTGATGAGTCAGATAAAGGGTATAGGAGGGAAAAAGGGTACATAGTACTTGTACAGTGATATGAATGTATATCTGTGTGGACATTCTTTTATAAAAAATATCAGATGCATATAGGATTTATATTTCCTAGTAGGTTTTAAAGCTTTCATCTCTTGTATATTACCAAAGGAGATAAAATTTTAACATTAATATGTGAAAATATTTTATGTAATTAATTAAAATATATTATTTACTTGGAATGATTTGATTCAAATAAACCTGCCTTTATACCCTGTTTCCAGGGGGTATACCGTATCTCTATGTATGTCTGTCTCTGTCTCTGCATCTAAATACATATCTGTACCCATACAGGTAGAGATGCAAATAAACTTATTCTAATGTCAAAACAATCTTACATAACTAATATAATTAGATTATCATCATTATACTTTTTAAAAATATATTTTATTGATTTTTTACAGAGAGGAAGAGAGAGAGATAGAGTGTTAGAAACATCGATGAGAGAGAAACATCGATCAGCTGCCTCCTGCACACCCCCTACTGGGGATGTGCCTGCAACCAAGGTACTTGCTCTTGACTGGAATCAAACCCTGGGACCCTTCAGTCTGCAGGCCTAAGCTCTACCACTGAGCCAAACTGGTTTTGGCTATCATTATTATACTTTCTAATCATCATTGTAAAATATTATGCCACTCAGAGTTTCTACCCCTAAATAAAGCTTTTGTCATTTTTTTTAGTGATAAGGATGCAAAAATGCCCAATGAGTACAAGTTCCATAGAAGAATTTGTTAAGAATTTTGGCTAATACTATGTTGAATTTTACTAGTAAACGATTGGATTATTAGATGGAATCTTCTCATATAATAATCTTCTTTAGGTAATTTCATTAGTAAATTTTTTATGATAAATATGACTAATGCTTCTAAATAAAACCTAAGAAAGGAAAGTCTATTCTCTGAATATAATAGATGATAAACACACTTTTATTATTTCTTACTAGGGGTCCAGTGCATGAATTTGTGCACCTTGAAAGGAACTGTAGGCTCGAGGCTGTGGTGGGCACAGGGGTGGGTCTTGGCCCGACCTGCCCCTTTCTGCTGTGATCCCCTGTCTGCGGGCAGCCCCGCTCCTGCCACCACTGCTTTCATACTCTGATGGCGACAGCCCCGCTCACACCCACTGATGGCACCAAGCAATCGGGACCAGCAGCGGGTGTAAGCAGCAACTCCTGTGCCAAGGGCAGTGGGTGCAACTGGGGCTGGCACCAGCAGCAGGTGCAAGCACCTGGCAAAACCAGAGAGCACAGAAGCAAAGAATTTTCAGTAACCACCAGAGGCTCACCCTGATGATGGCGACAGGTACTCCGCCTTGGTCTGGCAGCCCCCCTCACCTGCTGCACCATCTGGCTGTGGCCGATGCCCGCCATTTCTGTGCTCTGCTGCTGACACCCACCATGTTCCAAATGTGCACACATCATAGCAACCAGTTGTTCAGTTGTCCTGTCATTTGGTCTATTTGCATACTAGGGTTTTAGAGATAGATAGATCAGATAGATAGATAGATAGATAGATAGATAGATAGATAGATAGATAGATAGAATGTTAAGACCAAGAAGAAAAAAAAGAAAGAAAGTAGAAAAACAAGTAACAGAGAAAATAGTCCCAAATCTTTCCAAAACAGGCTTTTAAAAATATCTTGATTTAAAAAATGGATAGTTACCTCCAGAACTATTTAGGAAAATGGCATTTGCAATGGAAGCAAATATATTTTTGATTTTTTAGTGACAATCTTAACATTATATTCTATTCTCTCTGGGAAAGTTTCTTTCAAATATTACTTGCTTTTAAAAAAAATATGGTATGTAATTGCCATCACTAAGGAAGAAAATATAAGGCTAATATTGCTATCATTATTATTAGATGCAGGACATTTAAGAAGTAGACTCTCAAAAGGGAGACTGAAAACTGGCCTACAGTCATAATCACAGCACTTAATGTCTGTTCAATTTTTTAGTATTGCTTTTACTTTGTACCCACTGTTTCATACTGTGCAGCTCTGAGAATTCATTAGCTGAAAACACTAGTACTTCCAACAGTTGAGTTAACACATTTCAGTTACCCAGAGTCATCAGCACTCACCAGACAGTGTTAACAAAACGCAGTTATTGAATAAGGCTAGAGGATGCACAAAAAATTCAGGTCAACAGCTCTGAGATATTCTTTCAGAATTCACAGTTATTCTTTTATATCTATCGATATTCTCCTTAGAATGCTGGCCTTCTATTTGAGAGCTTGGTCAGAGTACAAAGAAGGGTTTCTTTTTATTATAATTATAAAAATCTGCATTTATAATAAATGATTTTATTTCTAAATTTTAAAAATGCAGGATGCTCTGTTTTGCTTGGGGTAGACAAGCAGAATGTTCTCTCTCTCTCTCTCTCTCTCTCTCTCTCTCTCTCTCTCTCTCTCTCTGTCTTTCAAACACACACACACACACACACACACACACACACACACACACACATACACACACAGTCATCATGTCCCTGATTATCTTCCCCATTTTCACTGTAGTTTTCCCTAAGGATTTACTTTGAGATGATATACAAATTTTTCATTTTTTTTTCTTTAGGTTTGTTAGTAAGATCCATTAACAATAATCCAGTTCAGCAGCAAATCACTTTATATTTCATTTGTGTGTGAGTTTTTCTTTGAAATGCTTTGTCCTAAATGTTTGGCAACCACCAGTGAATATGGTGTGTTTTGCACTATACTTAGAATTTAAATGTGCTCCACCCCTTAACGTGTCATAATAAATATGATTTTACACATTCTTTTGGTTAAATGCAATAAAGGTTACACTTGGAAGTATATAGGTAACACATGAAAGTGTATCAGGTAGTAAGAATTCATTTGGAAATATTTTAGCATTTTTTTAGTACACACATTGAGCTAACACTGTTCTATACTGTATATTTAGATGGGTGACCTCTGAACTAAAGTCATTGGGCTGCTGGGGAAGCTATTGTTTGGCCACTGTATTTAGCTATTGCACTGTTTGTTACCATATACTTTTCTTGGTTATTTGTGTTTTCTTTTATATTTGTATTGTCTTATTTAAAGTTGAGAATATTATAGATGTCCCCTTTCTCCTCCTATTGCCCCTCTTCACCTGGTACCCATGCCACCCCAGACCTTCACCACCCTATTGCTTGTGTCCATAGTAATACAAATATACATATAACAACTTGAATTAATCTCTTTCCACCCCCACTCCCACCTTAGCTGTGAGATCCCTTAGTCTGTTGCATATTTCCATGCCTCTGGTTCTAGTTTATCCATCAGTTTATTTTGTTCATTAGATTCTTTGTTTATTTATTTTTCTTTTTATATTCAGTTGCTAATAGTTATTTATTTCCATTTCATTGTTAATGTTTTTTTATCTTTTATTTTTTTCTTCTTCTTCCTAAATAATACCCTTCAACATTTCATGTAATACTCATTTAGCTTTTTATTGTCTGTGAAGCTCATTATCTGATCTTCACTTTTAAATGATTGCTTTGCTGGGTAGAAAAATATTGGTTGTAGGTCTTTGCTATTCCTCACTTTGAATATTTCTTTTTACTCCCTTTAGGCCTGCAAAGTTTCTGTTGAGAAATTCACTGACAATCAGCTGATAGTTGGGTGTTGTAGGTAAACTGCTTTTCTCTTGCTGCTTTTAAGATTCTTTTTGTCTTAAACTTGGGCATTTTTAATTATAATGTGTCTTGGTGTGGGCCTATTTGAGTTCCTCTTGTTTGGGACTCTCTGCACTTCCTAGACGTGTAAAACTTTCTTTCACCATGTAGGGCAATGGTTCTAATCGTTCTAACGCCTAGACCCTGTAATACAGTTCCTCAATTTGTGGTGACCCCCAATCATAAAATTATTTTTGTTGCTACTTCACAACTGTAATTTTGCTATTGTCAATGAATCATAATGTAAATACCTGTGTTTTCTGATGGTCTTAGGCTCTTCAGCAGTGGTTCTCAACCTGTGGATCGTTACCACTCAGGAGCAATCTAAGCAGTTGTAGACTTACTGTATCATTTATAAAAATCTTAATAAAATCCCCATCTGTTTTGGCATCTCTAGATAGAAATAGAGGAAATTTAATTTATTTTATATCCATGAAACAATATTTCCATGTCACATACACTTAATATTTCATCAGAACAAATGAGAAAATTGTGCTATTGTCTTTCTTCCACATTTCCACTTTAAATAGTTTCTAAGCAATACCTATATGGCTTCTTGAGTATATTGTCAAAAGTTTAAATAAGAAACAAAAAAATAATTCAGGACCTTAACTTACCTTGGTATTCTTACTCTAAGATAAAACTCATTCTTAGAAATCATTTATTTCCATTGTGATTTTAATATCCTTTCCATTTCCATATTCTACACAGGTCACTTTACTTAGGGCAATGGAAAGGGATGAAAATGTACTCATATCTTTAGATTTCAGAGAAGAACACTCTGACAGCAGAGTGAGCCAGGGTCTTATTAAGCAATCCTACTTTGTTTACATCAAATTAAATGGTTCAATATGTTAAGTTCCTAGAGATTGCTTACCTCCTGGTCACACTGATCTTTACTAGTGATTTATAGGCTGAACATCATCCCCTTTGGCTTGACTGGTCAGGGGTGTGATTGTAATGGTAGCAGAGCATTTCTCAAGATCCTGGATAATGGTCTGAGAGAAAAAATACCCCTTTATTCCTGCCTGTGATATCCATATTGCTAACCACTTCTAACATTGCTGAGGGCAAAATTAACAACTTCATATTGCCTGATTCAATATGTGAATATGTGTGTGTGTGCATGTTTTGTATGTGTATGTATATATATATATATGTGTGTGCGTGCACTTGATTAACTTTCTATTGAATCTCTTAAGAATGATTATGGGTATAGAACTAGTTGATTTATGGGGACCAGAGCAAATAACTTGCACAAAAAAGGGATATTGTATTGATAATGGTTTTTAAAAAGAAGAGAATAGAAACTTATTTTTAACCACTAAGGCTCAGTTTCACAGTATGTACTAGACTTACATTTACATGCATACTACTTAAAGAAGAACTATGTGAAAGCTATCATGAGCTTGATTTTTCAAGTGAGGCAGGTTATTTTATTGTAAAGATATGTAATAATTCTCTAAGGTGCACAGCTTGTAATTAGTAGTGCTCGGGTATGAACAAAGTCTGACGCCAGAGCCTCTATTTTTTTTTTTTTTTAATAAATTGTATTCTAAAGAGATAATAATGCAAGACCCATTCTCAAATTTCACAGAAACCAGAACCACCCTATTAGATATTAAAATTTTTTGCAAGCAAATATCTATTATTTACAGCGAGCAAACACTTCATTCCTGGGGATGATTTCTTGTACATGGCTAATGTGTATTTTCTAAAGGTCTAAACGTGAGAAGACATTTTATTTGTATTAAGTGGTTTACTTTTGGAGACATGAATAACAAGCTGAGGAAAGACTGTCTGTCATTGCTGATTTTTCAGAAGGAATGTTGATAGTGCCTTGCCAGCAGTTTGCCCATAGCTACCAACAGAAAGCAGACAGTATCTCTCTTATAAGGTCAAATCACAAAAGCAGTGTGAAAGCAAAAATGAGATAAGTCTGATGGACAATGTAAGAATAGCTCTTTTTGCATTCTTTATGTGATTTTGTGATATATTTATTTTCCAGTTTGGCTCCATCACAAATAAAAATCATCTATGCCTTTTGCTTTTTGTCAGCTAACAAAACTAATTAAAATATCATGATGAAGTGTTATACTTCCCTCCCAGCGAAGTGTGAATTTCAGTGGAATTTCTCTGTAATTGTTCCACAAACCTAAATAAACCCCCCTTTCTTTTAGTACACCATGGTATCAAATACAGTCCAATGTTATTTTCAAGGACATTTTATTTTCCCCAAATATCATGGAGTATCACTCTTATTCTAATTTACTTTTACTCTTTGTATGTTGACCATTCCAACTAAGCAATTTAGAGGTAAAATAAAAAGTCTAAATTAATTTTTTTTTTAATTTCTCTCTACTTTCCACTTTAAATATAAAGAAGTCTATCTAATAAAGAGAGAATATGCTAATTGACCCTCATGCTGACTCAAAGATGGATGCACCCATAGCCAAGAAGCAGGGAATGTGCTAATTGACTGCCCCACCCTCAAAGAGGATGGTGCCTCAGCCACAAGATTGTGGCACCCAGTCCTCTCAGCCCTGCCAGGCCCTGCCTCCTGAGTCTCTCAGTCCCCTAAGCCCACAGCGGCCCAGGGTCAGCCCAAGGCACAGGCAAGCCTCAGATGGTGGCTGCCCAGCCACCCAGGGCTACCCAAGTCTGGGGTAACCAGGGCCAGCTGAGGCTTGCGCTGCCAGCAATGGCAGCAACAGAGGTGTGATGGGACATCACCTTCCTCTGATCACTGGGTTGCCTCCCGCCCCTGAGAGCTCCCGGGCTTTGAGAGGGGGCAGGCCGGGCTGAGGGACCCTCCCTCCGGAGTCTGACTTTTCACGCACCGGGCCGGGCCTCTAGTAGTAAATAATATTTCTAAAACCTTCATCTGTTTTATTCTGTAAGTGTAGGTTAGATGTGTAATTTTGTAGGTTTTTAGTTTTTAATTTCTTTTCTGTAGCTGACTTGTTGGCATTTTGCATTGTTAAAAAACTGTGGATGTTGGAATGAATGATAATTCAGTATAATGTTTTTAATTATGCTGTCTTTGTAGTTCAAATGAAATAGAATATTTATTATATAGTCCTTGGTCTTCCTAAATAGTTTAATAATTTCTATGAAATATTTATCTTCTGAATTAAGAGATGGGTGTCTTGAAAGTTAATGCCTGTGGAAATGCTAAATTAAGTTAAAGGAATTTCTTTACTGAAGGATTGTCAGAAGTTTTTAATGTAATGTATGTGTATTTCTTCTAGAATACCTCTTACCATGATCTGGCACATAATGTAAGAAACACTTATTTTCAAATCAATCTATATCAGCCAATTCAGATAATACATCTTATGAAAAATAATTAGTTGTCTCTAATATTTAAGCTATTATGAGAAATGAGAGAGAAATCCATAATAATTGGCTATGTCAGAACTGTGGAAGAATGGCTCCTCTTCTCTTAGATGTTTTGGCATTGTAATAGGTTACAGATTGTAAGACATCTGTGTTCTCTTCTAAATCAACTGGGCAACAGTGGAAGGGTTTTTTATCCTTTTTACTGGATGCAGCCAGGAATGTTTAAAAGTGAAGCATCTTCTAATTCCTTTTCCTGGGAATTGGCAGGTGCAAGGTATTTGAACCTTGGATTTGTAGATTGTATTTTTTCCCCTCCCATAAACACTGCACTGCCAGGAACTATTTCTCTCCTACCACTACAGTGAAGTTCCTTAAAGGGAAACATATCATCTTTTTTATAAATGAAAGTAGAAAGATAAAAATGAGAGGAAATATTATAGTGTTTCACTAGTTTACCATGACAGGAAAGTGTGTAGACACTAGAAGGGGACATATGGAGAAATAGGAGAAATTATAGAAGTTATGCTAATAATGTTCTGATTGTTGATTTATATATTTAAGATACTAAAGCCCTTTTTCTGAGGGAAAAAAAAAATCACAATTTAACACAGGTAAAATACACACACTTACAGAGTGCTTATGAATCTCCTGAAGTTCATCCAAGCTTATGGGGTCCATGGGCCTCATGTTAAAAGTTACTGATGTAGAACAAAAAGAGGAGGGAAGAAAAGGATATAAAAGGGGGAAGCAGTAGAAAATATTCTGGATGAGTACAAAGAGAATTGTCTGTAAAGAAATGTGTAGATGTCAATGGTAAGGGGTGTAAAAGAAAGATAAAATAAGAGAAAACGAAAATAAGTATGAAGAAAGTATTACAAAGATTTAAAAAATTTCTAGAAACAACAGAAAAATTTTGTTGGAAATTTCCTCATTTTCGGTAAGGCTACATTTTCCAGTTCTACATGGAGGAACATATATTATAAAATGTAATTTGATAATAGTCAAAATAATATGATAGTTAAAAAAAAAGCAAGAGTGAAATTGCTTAATTATTGAATCACTACAGACTCATCAAAATATACCATTTCTAGAGAGAAATGGGTATTATAATTAAAATATAGAAAATTATTTTAGCAATAAAATTCAGATTTTGACATTTTAGACCGTTAATATTTCATATAATTATTACATGTCAGAAGTTAATTATTATTTTATTATTATGAATAATTATATCATATATCCTCTTTGCATTATGGATTTGTTTCCTTCTCCTTACATTTTTGGATTATTTAAATTATATTTTCATTTTTTCAGCTTTCATTTTATTTATTTACTGGCTTTTTAAATATTTCTCTATATTTAACCTAATTTTTATAGATAGATCTCTTTTAACAATCTACCTAATGTTAATATTTTAGACCTTTGTGCAATATCCAGAAAATACCAACACTATAACCTCATTTATGCCCTCTCACCAACCTTCAATTTATAGTTTATATATGTATTACATACAATATATTGAAAAAATACAGTGCTATCATTTTTGTTTTAAAGAGTTATACATATTTTACCTAAGACACAGGACAAAAATTATATTTTATATTTATTACTTCATTTGTTCTTTCTTCTTGAAAATTCGAAGTTCTCTCTTATATTAATATTATCTCTTAGGAAGTTCCTATTCTTCTATGTTATAATTTGTTCATTGGTTTATCTTAGCAACAGGTTAACTTAAAGGAACTTTCATTTGATTATGCACTCACATTCAAAGGTTACTGATTACTGGATAGCCATATGTTCAGAAAGATTTCCTCTGCAGCTATGGGACCCCTATTTTCTTTATCCTCCATACTTCTGCTTCTAGATCCACCTCTGTACCCACTTCTCAAGGAAGCCCCCTCATCTGCTCCCTGGGCACCACCTACTTTATTTATTTTTGTTTCACTAACCGCTTTTCTCATAGGACCCCAAACCAAGATGGATTACGACTGAGAACTAAACTCAGTCAGGGAATAAGTGTAATTCTTTCCATCACATTGGGAGTTAAAATAACCCTTATAATTGAATGTGTAATATAATTATCACTTAAAATTGTATCAATAGAGATCTTCAATCCAAATTCTAATGCAATTAGTTGCAAATTATATTTTAAAGGGCTGTTCAAGTTTTTTTAAGTTTGGAATTTACTGGCATTTTATTTACTAGTTTTATCTTTCTCCCTGAAAGCTTTACTACACTGAAAAATGTTTATACAGATATCTGAAATAGGAATTCTATTACTTGCCTGCCCTGACAGGTGTTGTTAAGTGTTTGGTTATCATCTGCTGCACAGAGGATTGCAGGTTGGATTTCTTGTCTGGGGACATGCCGGGGTCATGGGATCTATCTCCAGTAGGGGACGTGAAGGAGGCAGCCAATCAACATTACACTCACACATTAATATTTCTCTTTCTCTCTCCCTTTCCCTTCCTCTCTCTCTAAAGATCAAATTTAAAAATAGTTAAACGTTTAGTTATATAAATTCTCAAAGATAATTTTCAGAGGTCAGGAACACATTGTGAATAAAATATCAAATTATCATTATACAGTGACTCATAAAAGAAAACAGCCATCTGAAACCAAGATATGGATGGGGCCTGGTTCTCAATTAGTTGCTTAAATGTGCTTAATATTTCAACAATTACATTGAATTGTGCTTTTAGTTCTGTACCTAAGAGGTGGTAGTTATTGGATCATGTAAATGTTCCTAATGGCAAAAACACAGTTATGTAGAAAAGGCAGTCATAGATGGGTACTTGAGTGGCTATTTACCTTGACTATTGTAGGCATCTAAACCTACACATTCCAACTTCACTCCTCTTTTTCTCAAATAGTTATATACAATGTCTCAGTAAAATGCCTTCTCAAGGAGAAGAGAAAGCCCCATGGAGGAATATATACTTTCACTTCCTATTTATTACTTATGAGGCAAATGCTACAATTAACTTGAGAATGGAGAATAAGGAAATGTGTCTGCATGTGTGTGTACGTGTGTGTGTGCAGTAAATGCTAAGGCACTGTTCTCTTATGAAGGAAACATATCTCTTCAAAGTGGAATGTGTTGCTGGATGATATTTCTATTGCTGTAAAATGTAAAGTCATGGGACCACATATTTTCTGCAATCAGTTTTGTGTTTTCTGTGCTTCTTCATATAAATGCACATGCTACTTGCATACACACATAAATATACAGAGGACTATTTAGGCATTTTTGCTTTCAAGTTCTGATTGACACTGCATTTATTTTTAATATGATACTACATAATAACTGCTACTGTTTTTTCATTGATGATTTTTTTTTATGTATGATTGTTTCTTCTCCACTTGCAATCTGTCCAAAGACAGCATACTAAGGCATGCTAAGAATCCATCAAGAATAGGCAATACATGCCAAAAACGGTTTGGCTCAGTGAATAGAGCATCGGCTTGTGGACTGAAGGGTCTCAGGTTTGATTCCAGTCAAGGGCATGTACCTTGGTTGCAAGCACATCTCCAGTGGGGGGTGTGCACGAGGCAGCTGATTGATGTTTGTAACTCTCTATCCCTCTCTGTGAAAATAAAATGAAATATATTTTTTTAAAAAACGAATTGGCAATATATGTTTAGCTCCAGTGGTGTTAGGCTTTAGCAATTGCTGTTTTAAAGGAACAAAGTTCACAAATATCTAATTTTTAAAATTAGATAAAATTAGTATTAAAATTAGATAAAAATAGTTTTTCATGTTCTATGTTTTAGTATCAAAGTGGAGGAAAGCATATTTATTATGTGAGAATCTCTCAACTGTTATTTCAAAACCAGTATTCTGAAATTTATTGCATGTAACTAAATTTTAACTAGATTTAGTATTAAATTAGAAAAGTGTTTGAACTCTAGACCCTTTCCTTTCTAAATTACATACTTTTAATGATTATATAACTTTTAATTAAAGGTTTAAGCAATTTATTCTCAATAAGTATTATAACTATAAAGATTAATCATATCTTGTAATAGCTTTTAAATTAATAGGGCCTTGGTTTAACAAATCTTTGTGCAGTAGGGCAAGAAATAATTACAATTTATTTCTCTTAAATGTGTTAGTAATGAATATTTCCAATTTTGTATGTGAAGTAAGCATTTTGGTTTAAATATAAAGAGATATTAACATAGACTGCACATGCCGTAATTTAAGCTGAAGTCACAGGATATACTTATTCATTTGTTAACATTAAACTTTTCTTTAAACATTTGACATATTTATAATTTTCTGAGGATGAAATAATTTTTCTGACAAAAAATGTTCTTTTGATTCTGTTCTAAAAACTGTTGTACAAAACTCTGAAATATAGTAAACTAGGTTGAAAACTATTATAAATAATGACCAACAAATGTATAGATGTGGACAGGGTCAGAGCATGTTTCAAGTACAAAGACCTGGAAACAGTGTTAAACACTTCAGAAGACAGTTTATTGATCAAAGTACCTAGACACATTTTAGACAGTAAAACTACAATAAAAAATGTAGGCCACCACTATATCTCATCACTAAAACTGGTACTGAGGTATTTCCAAATGTCATCTTGGGAATTTTTAGCATATGGATGGCTAACCAGAAGTTCAGTATGTCAGACCAATATGAACCAAATTTTACTCATCTGACAATTGAGTATATTTGCTTAATAAATGAAGACAGATAATTATTTTTCTAAGCAACCATACACAATATCTATATACATAAAAGCTAAGTGACCCGAACTGGTCGCTATGATGCACCCTGTGGCTGGCCAACCTCCCATGGTCCCCTGCCCTAGCCAGCCTGGCCCCAATCGGCACCCACCCCCCCACCCTGATGGGGGGTGGGGCCAGCCAGCCAACCTCCAACATCCCCTCCCCACAGCCAACTTGCTCCCAATGGCCCCCATTGGGGCTGCTGACCAGACCCCACCCATGTATAATTTGTGCACTGGGCCTCTGGTTATAATTAAAGGTATACAATTGAAGTTGTAGGAAATAATTATTTCTCACAATTATAGTTTAAGTCATATATAAAGTTTTTAGTTTATCAAATATTAAGATGAAAAATAATTATCACCACTTCATTTGGCATTTCTGATTAAAATATTCAAAATGATCATATTAATTCTCTGGATTATTTTTTACATTCTTAGTCAAATTAGAATACATGTTAGGGCAACAAACTAAATATTCTATAAATTACACTTGAAAACATTAAAAAACAGTTTTACTTCTAACTATGCACAATATTGGATTTTTTTTATTTCAGTCATAAATGTAAATCACAATGTTTTTCATACCTTTTGGGAGAAACCTTTTAAGTAATAAAAATAAAATCTGAGTAAAAATGTAATTCTTGTCAACATTTGGCTTATGGGCTTACATTCTGTCTTCTCAACATTCTGTTTTATTGACAATATAAATAAGAGAGCTTAAATATAACAGCATGGAGTACTGTAGTCTTATTCTGGATTATTCTAATATAAGTGTTTCAAATGACTACAAATTAAACATTTCTCTAAATGTTTCATTTTAAGAACACCCTATAATACCAACCTATTTAGATAATTCATTAAATCTAGGGGCAATATAATCATTTAGATTAAATTTTTCACAAAATAAATGAAATAACTTGTGGTTTAAATTTGTTTTTTTATTTTACCTTTTGTTATAGCATAACTGAGATAAAATATAAAATTAAGTGTAGAAATCCTTGGATAATATAAAACAGTAAAACATGTTTTTAAGTTTAATAACTTTTTAAAAATAAACTTGTCAAAAAATTGTGACATGAAGTAAATAATTTGGAGTTAAATGTTATATAGTAACTTATCTTGGCTGGTGTAGCTGTGGTCTTGGTTCAATTCCGGTTAGGAGAGATACAGGAGGCAACCAATTAAAGATTCTCTTCCATCATTGATGTTTCTCTCTCCCTCTCACTTCCTCTCTGAAATAAATAAAAAATATTTAAAAACAAAATAAAGTAAGTTAAAATTTTAGTTTGGTAATAGTTAAACAAATTTTTGGCCTGGTATATTATCTTCCACTAGAGTATAAATTAGAACTAAGGGACAATAAGAATGCTATTTCCTCCTACTTGCTTTTCCTTTCACTTCAACCTTATAAAGTTTACATATATTTTCCCTATGAAGTTACTTACACTTGAATATTTTAAAATTGATAATAATGCACTTGATGGATTTTAATGAATGTGTATGAAGGAATGGCGTAAATATGAGAGATTAGACATGACTGAAATATCTTTGTTACTCTTCCAATTGGAGTAGCAAATGGGAGTATAGCTCCCCTCTCTTAGAATTTGGCATGAATTTAGTGACTTGTTAGATATGTAGAATGGAATGGAGGCCAGATAATAGGAAGTCCTGCAACTTGATTGCAGGGCTCATGGAACACTCTCCCTTTGAGCCATTAGGGAAGAAGTTCAACAACCATGATACCCTAATGGAGAAGCCAAAAGGCCATATCAAGTCTATCGCTGCTTCCAGGTTTTGTTCCCTAGGCCTTTCCATTTGATTCTTATAGTTTCCCTGGACTCTTCTCTTGTAAGACCCTTAAATCACAGAGAGAGAGATAGCATAGCTGTTCACTGGGCAAAGTCCAAAAAAAAAAAAAAAATGTGTGACCACATAAAGAGTAGAAAAATCAAAGACCTCTCCTCCTGAAGGAGAAATAACCAGGGAGAAGAACCAAGATGGTGGCATAGGTAAACACCTATACTTGCTGCCTCTCACAACCACAACTAAATGGCAGAAAACCGTGGGAAAGCTGGCTGAGTTGAAGTTCCACATCTAGAGAGGTGAAGAAAGTGCACTGAGACTGGTAAGAGGTGCGGAGGTGCGGAAAGTGCTGGCACCTGGATGTGCTGCTCTTTTAATCGAGAGGGAGATACAAGCTCCCTCTTTCTCTGAACTCCAGTTCCGGGCAAGACTCTGGGGGACCCAGACACATATGGGGAGAAACTGGACTGTCTGGCATCGGGCGGAACGCAAGGGCAGCTTTCTCTCAGAGGTGCTCGCAGAGATCATTGATCCTGCACGGGGACATAGGACATGGAGACCCAGGGACTTCTCCAGGGCAGGGCTGACTGGCAGCCATTGCTATTTGCTCCACTCTGGTGATTCCCAGAGACTGCACCCCACCCAGTTTACAACCCCACCCAAGCTGTGTGCATCAGCTTTTGCATATGAATGGCCTGTCCTTTCTCCACCTAAAACCTGTCCAAGTGCAGCTGGTTCAGAGAGCCCTAGAGCTTCCAATAGCAGGTCCAAGGCCTGGCAGCAGCAACCTGCCTTGCTTCACAGCTGGGCCTTGTCTGGGCACCTCCAAATGCCATACAAAGAGGAGGAATCTGCAGATGTCTCTGTAGCTCCTGCTGAGTGGCCCAAGACAGTGGTTGACCTTGCACCTCCTTGGAGATCCAAGAGCCAGGGTACCCAGTGGTCGGTGTGAGACCATACCCGATTATAAGTTTTCACATCCATAAGAGACACACTGAAGGGGCAGACTCAGTGAGCAGCAAAGCCCCAGTGAAGCAAGTTTTGCCCCGTAAGGGTGTCTGTTGTACAACAGATCTTCCATTGTAGATACAGCTGGTCATCACAGCCAATTGGCGTGGAAGTCAATTCCTCCAAGTGATACCGAGAGCAATCAAGGGTAAACTACAACAAGACTCTGCACACAGCCCACAAAGGGGCACACCAAGAGCATCCACCTCAGGTGCCTGGGGAGGCTGAGCCACTAGGCTCTAAAGGACACCTACCACACAAGGCCACTCTATCAACTCAAGGAGACTTATCAGGTACCCAGTACATAGAAACAAACACAGGGAAGCAGCCAAATTGCAGAGACAAAGAAAAAATCATAAATGAAAGAAATGGGTGAAAGCAAAATACTGGATATAGAGTTCAAAAACACTGTTATAAGGCTATTAAAAAATCTAGAAACCTCTGCAAAATTTAGTGAGACCTTCAAGGATATGGACAAGGACCAATCAGGAATTAAGCACACTCTGACTGAAAAAAAAAATAATATACAGAGATCCAACAGCAGACTATAGGATCCCAAGAATCAAGTCAAAGATTTGAAATACAAAGAAGCAAAAAATACCCAGCCAGAAAAGCAAAAAGAAAAAAAAATAATCCAAAAATATGAAGACAGTGTAAGGAGCCTCTGGGACAACTTCAAATGTACCAACATCTGAATTATGGGGGTGCCAGAAGAAGAGAGAGAGCAATATATTGCAAAACCTATTTGAAGAAATAATGACAGAAAATGTCCCCTACCTGGTGAAAGAAATAGTCTTACAAGTCCAGAAAGCACAAAGAAGCTCAAACAAGAAGAATACAAAGAGAACTACACCAACACATAATAAGTAAAAAAACAAAGAAAGACAAAAGAAGAATCTTAAAAGCAGCAAGAGAAAAACAGTTAATTACTTACTAGGGAATACCCATACAGTTTTCAGCTGATTTCTCAACAGAAACTTTGCAAGCACAAGAGAGTAAAAAGAAGTATTCAAAATGATGAATAGCAAGGACCTACAACCAAGAGTACCATACCCAGCAAAGCTATCATTCAGAATTGAAGGTCAAAGAGCTTTACAGACAATAAAAAAACTAAAGGAGTTCATTACCACCAAACCAGTATTATATGAAGTCCTAACGGGTATTCTCTAAGTAGAGAAAGAAGAAGAAAAAGGTAAAGATAAAAAGTGAACAACAAAGTGACAACAAATATATATCTATCAACAAGTGAATCTAAAAATCAAATGAATAAAAAACCTGATGAACAGAACAAACTGGTGAATGTATAGAATCAGGGGCATAGAAAGGGAGCAGACTGACAATTCTTGGGGTAAGGGGTTGTGGGAAATGTGGGAAAAGACTAGAAAGAGCTTACACCTATGTACTAGGTTACTGGGGGTGGGAGGGAGGCCTGGAGTGGGGTGGGAACTCGGTGGAGTGGAGCTACAGGGAGAGGGATGGGGGGAGAGGAATATCTGTAATAATCTGAACAATAAAAATTTAAAAAAAAAGAAAAAAGTAACCATCTAGACTCAAGAAACTATACTGCTACTATGTATAAGTATTATTCTCCAGAGAGAGGAAAATTTCTGCAAGACCCTCTGTAAATATAAAGCAAAGTTTAGTTGCCTTTATGACAGTCATTCTTGTAATTAATTTTATATATAAACTATAATAGAAGTCCATTACAGAACGATTCCTGCAAGAATAGGGCTTCCTGTGGCTGTCTCCATCACCCCACCTGTTTCCTTCCCTTCTCCCTCGCCCTGCCTGCTTCTTTTCCGTCTCAGTGGCCCCACTTGCTTTTCTTTTCAGCAGCTTCATTCCTTCTAAGCTGCCTTCAGTCTTTGCTCTGTGCCTGGGTATGCAAATTAACTGCCATATTGCATCAATTTGCATACTTGCTCCTGACTGGCTGATGGGCATGGTTTGTTGGTGTAGCGGAGGCACAGTCAATTTGCATATTTCTCTTTAATTAGTGTAGATTGTATCTATATCTATCTATCTATCTATCTATTTGTGAATATATCTATATGTAATTGTGTATTTATTATTTTTTTAAAAAATACTACTACACATTTCCTTAGTTTTTTCCATTAGGAAAGTCATCATTTTACCATCAACATATATAATCACAGGGAGTGGATTAAGACTGGGACAGAGAAGACTGGGTATGAACTGAATAAACCTTGAATCTAGATAAATGTTTTGTTTTCTCTGTGACTTATTTTTTAACAACACATATTTTGAGATTTAATTTTAGACTTGGAAAGAAAGTGAAAACATCTGTTCTTTTAAGATTTACAGACAATTCTTCTAGCTCAAGTGATGTGAGTAGTTGACATAAGTACTGAACTTCTCCACTTTTTTCTAAAACCTCCCTTTGCCTTCACTAAAATCTCCACTATTTTGTTTGTTTATTTGCTTGTAACTACCCTGTTTCCAGGAAAATTAGACAGTGTCTTATATTAATTTTTTTCTCCTAAAGTTGCACTAGGTCTTATTTTCAGGGGATGTCTTATCTTTCCATGCGCTAGGTCTTATTTTCGGAGGATGTCTTATTTTGGGGGGAACAGGGTATCATATCTATGACTCTATTTACTCTTGATTTATCACACCTGATTCCTTATTATATATAGTTTTTGTCTGCCTTCATTGAAGTGGGAGGCTTTACAATCTGAAAAAAAATCAAAGGCAGAAGCTCTTTTTTAAAAAATTATCTTTATTGTTGCCAGCATTTGTTTGGCCTTCCCATTGACCCTCTCCATTCCTAACACAACCCTCTGAGACCTTCACTACTCTATATTTTGACAATGAAGGCAAGATCATAAGATGGAATAAAGACAATGTCTTTGATAAATGGTGCTGGAAAAATTGTACAGGTACATTCAAAAGAAAGGAAGGAAGGAAGGAAGGAAGGAAGGAAGGAAGGAAGGAAGGAAGGAAGGAAGGAAGGAAGGAAGGAAGGAAGGAAGGAAGGAAGGAAGAAAATAGACCACCAACTTATACCATGCACAATAATAAACTCAAAGTGGATAAATGACTTAAATGTAATTTGTAAAACCATAAAAAAAAATCTTAGAAGAAACCATAGGCAGCAAAATCATAGCAATATGTTTACAAATATATCTCCTAGGGCAAAGGAAACAGAAGAAAATAAACAAATGGGAATACATCAAAATAAAAAATAAAAATTAAAAAATATACCATCAACAAAATAACAAGAGAGCTCACTGAATGGGAGAACATATTTGCCAATGATAGATTTGATAAGGGGTCAATTTCCAAAATATATAAGAAACTCATACAACTGAACAAAATGAAGACAAACAATACAATTAAAAAATGGACCAAGGACCTAAATAGATATTTCTCCAAAGTGGACATAGAAAAGGTCAAAAGACATATGAAAAAAATGCTCAAAGTCACTGATCATCAGAGAGATGCAAATTAAAATGACAATGAAGTATCACCTCACACCTGTCAAAATGGTTATCATCAATAAATCAACAAATAACAAGTGTTGGTGAGGAAGTGGAGAAAAGGGAAACCTAGTACACCACTGGTGGGTGTACAGACTGTGCAGCCACTGTGGAAAACAGTACAGAGTTTCCTGAAAAAATTAGAAGTGGAACTCCACATTTGACCCAGTGACCACACTTCTAGGAATATAACCTAAGAAACCCTCTAACACTCATCAGAAAGAAAATATATCCCCCCTATGTTCATAGCAGATCAATTTACAATAACTAAAATTTGGATATAGACCAAGTGCCCATTGACAGATGAGTGAATAATAAAAAAACAAAAACAAAAACCTGTGGTCCATTTACACTATGCAGTTGTAAAAAAATAATAATAATAAAATAAAGAACTCAACATTTGTAACAGTATGGATGGACCTGGAGAGTATTATGCTAAATTAAATAAGCCAGTCACAGAAAGATAAGTATCATGTAACATCACTCATATGTGGAATCTAATAAACAACATAAACTGATGGAATATCACAGATCCAGAGACACAGAAGCATGGAACAAACTAACAAATATCAGAGGGAGGGAGGGGTGGTAAGGGTTGAGGGGAGTGATTAACTGGGAACCTTATTTATATGCATATATGCAGAACCCTTTTATAATTAATGTAACTTCTTTTCTAGATTCCTAATATTTGATTTCCTTCATCTCTAACCTGATCAAACTCTATTTCATCTTTTTGTTTTGTTTTGTTTTGTTAATCTGATCTCAGTAGAGGCTTAATTTAAAAAAAAAAAAAACATATCTCAGTGAAATTGGCAACCTTTATCAATAACTTTTATTGCACATCACATCACTTCTTGCAATCACTTTTGTCCATTTTTACTTTTAAAATATTTGTCAATGTATCCTGTAGAGTTGTTGTGAGAACATTAGTTTGTTGAAAATTATTTTGTACAATACATCATGTACTTGGGAAAATGTGCTTTGTTGGACTCATTTAGTAGAATATTTTTTGTGTGTCTTTGACCAGCTGAAAAATAATGTGCATTCAGTTATTGAATGGCAGGTACTAAAGATAGGAATTAGTTCCTTAGTTGATAGTGTTATGCAGGTCATTCACATTCTTTCTGATTTTCTGCCTACTTGTTTTATCAATCACTGATAAGGAAGTGTTAGAGTTTTCAATTATAATTTATAGGTATTTTTTCCTTTATATCTATAATTTCTGTCATGTCTTTTAAAGAACTTTTGTTAGATATATACAGGATTAAGATTGTTTGCTTTAAGAAGTGGCCCTTTTATGAGTGTGCAATGTGTCTCTTTATTCCTAATAATATCTTTATTTTTCCCTTAAAATTTATCTTATCTGAAATCAATATACCAGTCCAGTTCTTTTTTTTTAATATATTTAATTTATTTTTTACAGAGAGGAGGGGAGAGAGATAAAGCGTTAGAAACATCGATGAGAGAGAAACATAGATCAGCTGCCTCCTGCACACCCACAACTGGGTATGTGCCCGCAACCAAGGTACATGCTCTTGACCAGAATCGAACCTGGGACCCTTCAGTCCCCAGGCCAACGTTCTATCCACTGAGCCAAACCGGTTTCGGCACTTTTTTATTAGTATTTATATGGTAAACCTTTTTACATTCTTTCTTTTCTATCTCATGTTTTTAATTTGGAGTGGGCTTCATTGAAACAAAATCCTAGTTTAATATTTTGTTCAGATTATGTGCCATGCATTAGTACCTTCCCTAAGTAAATATTCTTTTTGTAATGGCAGGTATCTGTTCTGTTCTGAATGCAAGTTAGTTGTTTGCTCTGTGCTCCCAGTTCTTTGTTGGGTTCAAAAGATATCACTAATTTGTAGTGTGTCCAGTTTGATTTCTGGTTGTAAAGGAGAGTGATGCTCTCTCCAGCTCTCTTTATATATTGCTGGGCTATTTCAAACCTTCAAATCACATGTATTGTTGGTGCTGCTTTGTTCTTCTAGCTTGCTATTTTAATAAGATGTCGATATCTATGGTGAGAGTGAACGTCTTTATCTTTTTTCAACTTCAACGCTTGAATTGATCACTATTAAGTATTTTTTCTGTTAGCTTTTTTTAGATTCTTCTGATTAGATTGCAGAAATACCATGTAGTCAATATTTGCTGCTGTTATCCTTAATAAGGATACATTTTACTGTTCCTAAATTATATTTTCTTAAACATGTTTAGGGGGAAAAAAGCATTCCGTATAATTAAATTATTTGCCTCTATCTAGTATATAATGCTGCAGTGAATACAGGGGTGCATATATCTTTTCAGGAGGTTAATATATATATTTTTTATGTTCTTCAGATAAGTATCTGCAAGTAGAATTCTGGATCATATGCTAATTTTCTTTTTAATCCATAGTAATGTCACAAAGGAGATTCTAAAAAGTAGAACTCCGAGTACGGCAAGTAAAAGACAGGATAACAAAAAACGCAAGCATGTGAGGGAGACAAGTAAAAAAGACAGACAAAACTACAGAGAGTTGGAGGGCTTTCGCTGGGAGTGATGTGGTCTTTGCGGAGCTGAGGGTCTTCTTTCTTTCTTTCTTTCTTCATCTTTCGTTCTTTCGTCCGCGTCTAGTGCGTCCTCTTCTCGCTCCTCGATATATACCCTCTATACCTAGCTATCTCTCCTCTCTCTCTCACTTCTTCTCCCTCTCCCTCTCCCTCTCTATCTCTCTCTCTCCCTCTCTCTCTCCTCTCCCTCTCCCTCTCTCTCCTCTCTTTCTCTCTCTCTTTCTCTCTCTCTCTCTCTCTCTCTCTCTCTCTCTCTCTCTCTCTCTCTCTCTCTTTCTTTCTTTCTTTCTTTCTTCTCTTTCATCATAGCTATTCTAATAGGCCTGAGGTGATATCTCATTTTGGTTTAATTTACATTTCCCCATTTGAAATAAAAATGTTGAACACATTTTTATATGCCTACTGGCCCTTTTTAATGTTTTCTTTGGAAAAATAATCTATTCAGGTCTATTGCCCATTTTAAAATTGGGTTATTTGGAGGTGCTGTTTATATTATTTTCTTGCATATTGAATGTTTATTGGATATATAAATTGTAAATACTTTTTCCCACTTCTTAAGTTGCCTTTTCATTTTGTTAGTGGTAATGTTTTTGCTATTGTCAAATGTAATAGGACCTTATATATTTTCTTCTACAGGAGTAATTAAAGATCTTATACTTTTAAAAATTGGGTAACCATTTTTCATTTGACCATTGTACTGACATCATAAATAAATAAAAAAAAGAGGTACATTATTGTTTTTCTATTATGTCCATAAAAACAATCCCCACAAACTTAGTGGTATGAAACAATATGGATATATTAGAGTTCTGTATGTCAAAAGTTCAAGTACAGTCTGGCAAAGCTATCAATAGTTTCTCTGCAAAGAATGTTTAAGGCAAAAATCAATGTGTTGGCAGGACTGGATTTCCTTCTGGATATTTTGGAGAGAATCCATTTTCAGGCTCATTCAGGTTGTTGACAGAAGTCGTTCCTTGTCATTATAGAAAGAGGCCTCTGTTTTCTGACTGGCACTTGGCCAGGAGTCATTCTCAGTCTATAGAGGTCACCCTCATTCCCTAGCTTCTGGGCCCTTTCTACATCTTCAATACCAGCAACTAGGGTCCAGTCCTTCCTCTGTGCTTTGAATCTTTCTGACCTCTCCTTTTGACATATCTCCTTTGCCTCTTTTTCTGCCACATCTCTCTGACTGGCCAAGCTAGAAAAATTCCCTGCTTTCATGAGCTCTAGTAATTACATTGAGCCCACTCAAAATAACCTTTGATTATTTCCCCATCTTAATGTCTATAATCTTAATTCCACCTACAAAGTCCCTTTTGCTATGTAAGCAATTATATCTACAGGAATGACATCAAGGGACAAAGAATATGGAGGTCAAAATGCTGACTATCACAAGCATCATGCTTTAACCTAATGGACATATTCTTATTGTAAATCAAGTTAATAAAGATCTACAGGAAACTAAGCCAAATCTTGGTGGTCAAATCTATATAAAAATGGGGGTATAATAAATCATAGCTGATTTTTCAGATTATCTTATTTAGAGACATGTTTCTTAGGTAGATTTTTGGCAGAGGTGTGATAGCAAAAAGTTAAGGCTAAACTTACCTACAAAAACCTGGATGCCAGCTCTTCTCACAGAGATCCATATGTTTTATATAGCAGATGTCCAATTGCTAAGGTTGATATCCTACGGTGGATAGGAAATGTTGGCCTCTACTCACACAGAGATCATTAACACAACACATGAATGAGTGAAGAGCTAATTATCTGTGCAGATATATCCCACATGTTAAATGTTGTCAAATGCCTCAACAAATATTAAAATAAATCGGGAGATATTTAAAAACATTTTCACATTGAATAAGCTAGGTATACAAAATTTTGATGCTATCACCACAAATGTCTTTGCTTCTTTGAATTCATTTAAAATTTGAAATTGTGATAATTGTCTAGCTTTGACTGAATTAGTCACATAATTAAATATTAGTAAGAACATCAATTTAAATGAAATACTTTTTGATTTCTAAAAGTTTTTACTTTCTCCTAGAAAACTAAGTGTGCTAATATGATTTTAATAGTTTTCTGTTATTATAATTACTTCTTTTCAAGTTAATAAAAGTTTTAGCTTCCAATTGTTGATAAAGTATAAAATTATAGATGTTTATCAAAGAAAAGGAAAATTTATATACATATCTGTGAGTACATATATAGGTATATACCTACCATTGAGAGACAATACTGCTAATATTATATATATATATATATATATATATATATATATAATATAATCAAATTCCTAACCAAATTTAAAGAAAGAAGAGGATATAATAAATCATAGCTGATTTTTCAGATTACCTTATTTAGAAGCATGTTTCTTAGATTAAAAAAAAATAAATATATATATATATATATATATGCATAATTAATTTCAAACTGCTCAAAAATTTTAAGATAATATTCTGTCTTAGAGGATTATCAATTTTTTCTTCTATTTTAAACATTTTACACAAACAATGTTATTTTTTTAACAGTGATGATATTCACATTCTATGCAAAAGAGAGATAAGAAAGATAGTGCATCGTTTTCATTGTCTTGGGCAACCAACATTAAAATTATGTTACAAGCTGGATTGCATTATATAATAGATATTGAATTGTCTTCATTTTGAAAAGTATTCAAAATTGAATACATGTGACCATAGTCCAATTGAGCCCCTTTTCCCAAAAATCTATTTCCAGTCAAGATTGTGCTCCATCACGATGATATTGTTTTATCTCAGGGATGTTCTTTTTTTTCAATGCCTTTGTCTGTCTCTGGTCAACAGCCTGAGTTCAGTAATCATCCTATTTTCAGAGGCTCATTCTAAAGCAGCCCTTATAGTTCTTTCTGACAGGTACCCTATCCATTATTTACATGTGTCCCTTTTAGACTAAGACACAGAATAACACCTTGAAACACTTTTGTGCTAATAACTAATTCCTGAGGTGCTAACCTCATATAATCCATAGTCTTATATCCCTTTGCTTGCATAATGCTGTTATTTCTTGAGCTCCAAGTTAATTTGGTGCTTGAGTCCTGACCAGAATACTTTCAGGTGCTCATTTACCTGGAAGCCTGTATGCATATTTCTTTTGCACCTGCTCTAACATGTCTTATTCATCTCATTCCAACTACAGTTGTCTTTCTTACAATCCTGGACCGCTGGCTACTAATCACTTACCTGCCTGCCTGCCTGGTTGCCCGTAACAGTCCCCTCCTGCGGTCCTGATAACCCCTCACTGCTTCTGCATGCCAGCCTGATAGCCCCCAACTGGCCCCTCCCTGTAGTCCTGGTCTCTCTTAAATGCCCACCCCCCACTGGCCTGGTCACCCTATACTCTCCCCCTGCTGACTTGGTTGCCCTTAACTGCCCCCTCTCACCACCCTGGTCACCCCCAATTGCTCCCCCCACTGGCCTGGTCACCCCCAACTGCCCCCCTTTCCAGGCTGGTTGCCCCTCACAGCCCCCCTGCCACCAGTCTGGCCACCCTATGCAGCCTGCTGTTCAGTTTGGACATCCCTAACTAACCTCCCTGCTAGCCTAGTCACCCCACCCAGCCTGCTGTTCAGTCATTTGGTCTTCCCTCACTAACCCCCTGTGGGCCTGGTTATAGGCAGTCATCTTGTGAGGGCATGAGGGTCAATTTGCATATTACCTCTTTATTATATACACTGAGTGGTCACATTATTATAATATCTGAATGCATAATAATCTGACCATTCAGTATATATCCTATATAATAAAAGGCTAATATATAAATTATCCCATTGACCAGGAGTTCAACCAGCAAGTAGGCTGGCCAACTGCCCATGTCCCCTCCCCCTGGCCAGGCTGGCTGGACCCCACCCATACACAAATTCATACACATACACACACTGAGTGTCCAGATTATTATGCGTTCAGAGAGCATAATAATCTGGCCACTCAGTGTAGGATGACGCACTTTGCTATGTTTGGTGGGAGGTACATAGAAGTCTGTATCACAACTAGGGCATCCAGGTTTATGCAACTTACTTAGGAAAAGAACCAATAAAACAGCCTAGAGACTTAAGGGAACCATTCAGAAATGATAATGGGCTGCCGTATTTAATCAATGAGCACAGCATTATCAATCAGGAAAAAAGATCACTTCCTGCTGATAAATGAGAGGAAAACAACTCAGCTATAATCACAAAATATGACAGAATAGCTGGTCTGCTCACATGTTTGTTTATTTTATATTTAGGCTAAAATAAATGGCTCCACTTGTTCTGGTTAACTCTATGTCTATATATTGTTGCTTTTCCCACAATCATAGTTTCTCATATTTTATTTTAAACTCTTTATGGAATTGTTCTTACTGGAATCTCAAAAGGATCTGCGGAAACAGCACGCCACTATGATTTAGACTAGGGAGCAGAAGCACACAGAGTGATTGTGGTTGTGAAAGACCATGCGCTACGAGGCAGAACCCTAAAGTCCAAGTACCCAGGCACCAATCTCAGTGGAATTTGTGGTGTTCCTCCTACCCATTAGTTGCTCATTAAAACTCCAGGTTTATAATCATAAACCCCAAAACCTTATTTTATTTTTTTAATATATTTTATTGATTTTTTACAAAGAGGAAGGGAGAGGGAGAGAGAGGGAGAGAAAGTTAGAAACATCGATGAGAGAGAAACATCAACCAGCTGCCTCTTGCACACCTTCCACTGGGGATGTGCCTGCAACCAATGTACATGCTCTTGACCGGAATCGAACCTGGGACCTTTCAGTCCACAGACCTATGCTCTACCACTGAGCCAAACCGGTTCTGGCCCAAAACCTTATTTTAAATATCCCATTGACTTCGCCAGTCTTACCCTTGAAACAAAATAATGCCCCCTCTTCAATGATAACATTTGCTTTATCCAGGACTAATATTGTATAACTTGGAAACCACAGGATCCTGGGAGACATAAGACATGTCTAACATATTATTTTACATGCTGTAGTTGTTAAAAGGATTACACATAATTCTACCGTGTTTCCCTGAAAATAAGACATCCTCAGAAAATAAGACCCACTTACAGGTTTCCTTCTGAGTGAAATATAAGGCATCCCCCGAAAATAAGCCCCCTTCCCCCCCAGGCTAAACATGAGAGATTTGGTCCACTGATTCTGAAAGAAATGGAGTCACAAGAAATTCACCAGGAAATTCAGGAATTAGATTGTTTTGATGATGTTCCAGAACATGATGACATGATTGTCACTGAATAAATGAGTAATTTCTTGATACTATAGGATTCACAGTTTGTTGGTTTGTGTTGACAACTACTGTACTACCATACTGTATATGGGTAATAAATATTCCTTATTTTCATTTAACAATAAATGTGCACCGTATTCTTCTTCATGGAAAAATAAGACATCCCCTGAAAATAAGACCTAGCGCATCTTTGGGAGCAAAAATTAATATAAGACACTGTCTTATTTTCGGGGAAACAGGGTATATAATTAAGAGCTAATATGCTAATTAGTCCAAACAGCAGAACCACCTTCAGGAGGAAGCCGGGGCTGCAAGGCCTGAGCCCCTTGCAAGAATTTTGTGCATCAGGCCCCTAGTATCTATATAATTAAGGTTACAGGTTTTAGTAAATAACACAGGGATGCAATTTAATGGCAGAGCTAAAACTTACTTGCAGGACCTGAAGAAAACAGTGGAAACTTTTTTGCTGATCTCCATGCTACCATATTCTGGATAGCCAGGTTCTCAGAGGAAGTTTAATCCCTGGCTGCTCTCCCCTGTGGAGTGAGGGGAACGATAATTGCATCACCTCTGGATGCTTTAAATTGTGCACAGTGCCTGTAGCATGGAGGTGACTGAGAATTTAAATATAAATGGAAAGGCTAGAATGATCTGCAAGAGAGATACTTGGATATTTAGATTGCTACACCAGACAAGAATTCAAAAGGGGACAAAGTTCATTGGCCAGTGCATTATTCCCTCATTGATTGTCCCTGCCAGTTCCTTCCAGCTCATTGATTTCCATTGCTGATTGAGTCATGTTCATGGGCGGCTAGGAGGTCACTTCATTTCCCTTTTGCTCATTTTTTTTTTCTGCCGACTCCGCACTCCTCCACACGTGCCTGTCACTTCCACTAATCTCCATTGTCTACTGTCAACAAGGTGATACTCTCTTTGCACAATGTGCCATGTGATGCATAATGCTTAGCCTGGGCCCACTCCCAGCTTCCATGTAGTCTGCCATCACTTGGGAGTTTTTACTTCCTCTGTATTAAAGTTAAAGGTAAGCAATATGCATGGTCCCCAGTGGTCAGAAGCAATACACCCTAAGCTGGCAGGAGGAAATAATGTCCTGATCTCTCTGAAAACAGCTGATACCACAGTATGGAGAGTCACAAAACAAACATCTACAGGTCACAACTTTCTTTTTCGTGCACACGCTCCAAAAGTCCTTTCATTCAGCAGCAACATGAGGTCATCTGCTCACTAAGAACTGTTCCACAGGTGGAGGAAATAGGAATATTTTTAGTGATATCATTTTATATAATCCGTGTCAGCAATTTGGATTTTATTTACAAGCAAAACCATTTTAAATTACAGTTAAATATTTCTGTCAGAGTATCAAAAGAGTATGAATATGAGGATGGATCGGCACATAGAAGACATATACATTTCTTTATTTTTATTTTTATTGCACATAGAGTTCTATATCCTGCTGACGTACACATTTCAATTCCTAGTGTACTTTAATCACAGATACAATACTTGGCAAAATAAAACCAGTTGGATAGCTGTACAGTTATATGTTATGCAAATTCTAAATGCATTAGGGACAAAGCAGGCTGTTCATGTTCAGGCAAAAATCACGAACATATTCACAGAGATGACAACAAAAGCTTCTTTAAGACCACAGAGTTACTGCCCCTTAATGAGATATTTTTCAGGTCTGTTTAAACATTGAAGATTATGCCTTTAAATTTTTATACCACTTGAAGATCTCATTTACTTTGTATTTATTTAGTAATTGGCCATGCAAGTTTCGGTTTTAAAATTTATTATGCAATGTTCTATATACAAGATAAACAATATTAAATACTAATCAACTTTTAATAAGAATTATAAATGCTATCTCCTTGCTCAAGACAAGAAAAGCAATCATTGCAATCAATCAGGTAGTCTAATCAATTTTCAAAATGAAATTAACCATACATCATGTAGGAAAAAAATGGTGAGGAATAGAATAGTATACTATGTCTTTGCTATAAGAGATAAGCTCAGTTTTATAAAATGTTAAAAAGATATTTAGTTTCTGCATGATGTAGTCACATTGATGCATTTTCAAGGGTATCATCTTTTCAGTGACTTGATGAGAGATTGCAAAGAATCAATTGATATATGTTGTGAGAATGTCATTTAATATCTGCAATATACCAATTATGTCATGGAATTAATTTCAATTGCTCCAGCATTCACCAACTTTCAAAAATGGTATAAACAATAAGGAATTTATCACAGATGTATAGTTTATTAAAATAAGTTTCCTTACTAATTAGAAAATGATTTAAATTGCTTCCTAAGTTTTGTTAAAGAGTTTTTAAATAAGTTTTCTCCAGTAGTGTTAATCTATATTATAAAGAGGTAACATGCAAATTAACCATCACTCCAACACATAAGATGGCCTCACCCATATGATCAAAGATGGCCACCCCCTTGTGGACACAAGACGGCGAACACAAGATGGCCAGCAGTGGAGAGCAGTTGGGAGAAATCAAGCCAGCAGGGAAGGGGTGTTGTGGGCAATCAGGCCAGCAGGGGAAGACACTTGTGGGGACCAGGCCTGCAGGGGAGAGCAGTTGAGGAGGACCAAGTCTACAGGGAGGGCAGTTGTGGGGACCAAGACTGCAGGGGAGGGCAGTTGGGGATAACCTGGCTGGCAGGGGAAGGTAGTTAGGGGCAAATGGGCTGGCAGGGGAGCAGTTAGGCCTCAATAAGGCTGGCAGGTAGAAGTGGTTAGGGGCAATCAGGCAGTCAGACAGGCAAGCATTTGGGAGCCAGCAGTCCTGGATTAAAGAGGGTGCAATCTGGGCTGAGGGACATACCCTCACCCCATGCACAAATTTTGTGCACCTGGCCTATAGTCTACACTAATAAAAGAGAAACATGCAAATTAACTATCACTTCACTATACCCAAAAGCCATGCCCAGCAGCTAATCAGAAGTGAGTACACAAATTAACCCAATCAAGATGGCTGCTGTCCACAGAGCTGGAGCAAGCAGGAAGCTTGGGTTGCCCCAGTGAAGAAGGAAGACAAGCTTCCCGCCCTGGCCGACCTTGGCCTATGCTCAAGGCTGCAAGGTTTCAATTATATAAGAGAAATAAATTCTAGATACTTGCTTCTAGCTGGTCTTGGCCTCCATTCAAGGAGGTGCTGGAGGAAAGAAAAAAAAAAGAAAAAAAGGAAAAGAATAAAAGGAAGGGCTGGGACCTTGGGTCGCTGGGGAGGGATCAGGCCAGGATGGGATGGCAGGGCCTATTGGGGTAAGCAGACCAGCAAAGGGCCAGTTGGGGGTGAGCAGGCCATCAGTGGGGGTCAGTTGGAGATGATCAGGACAGTGGGGGGAGGGGGAAGGGAAAGGGAGAAGGCAGTTTTGAGTGAGCAGGCCAGCAGGGGGGCAGTTGGGGGTAAGCAGGACAGTGGGGGGGGGGCAGGCTGGCACGGGGTATAGTTGGTGGTGATCTGGCTGGTGGGGGGCACTTGGGAGCGAGCAGGCTGGTGGTGGGTGGCAGTTGGGTATGAACAGGTTGGCAAGCAGAGTGGTTAGGGATAATTAGGCAGGTATGCAGTCAGATGAGCAGCTGGAGACAGCAGTACCAGATTGTGAGAGGGATGTCTAACTGCCAGTTTAGGCCCGATCCCTGTAAACCAGCAGTAGGGCATCTTTCAAGGGGTCCCAGATTGGAGAGCCTGCAAGTAGGGCTAAGGAACACCCCCCCATCACCTGTGCACGAATTCCATGCACCAGGCCACTAGTGTTTTATAAATATGAGCCATCCTATTTATTTAAAAAATAAGGAGTTGAGGACCATAGTGTACCAAGTGATATGCTGGGCACTGGGAATACCAATATGAAAGACATTTATAGACTTTAAGGAACTTTAAGGCCAGTGAAGGAGATAGCCAGAGAAACAGAATGAAAAATAAAGTTGTTAAGTGCAATGACCTTTCTAAGGAATTGTACATACTTGCTGGTAAAAGAGAGTTAGTTTTTATAAATAGTTCATGGAGAAGTAAGTCTAAGTTGTTACTAAAATAATAATTAAAATAATAAAAACTTTTACAGTATAATAATAAACATTAGCTGTTCTGTAATTTATATATACTATGTTCTTTTATTCTCATATAATATAAGTGGGTTTAGTGTTATAAATATACTCATATTCATTTTTAAAATGGGGAAAGCTGCCCAGCTGGCATTGCTCAGTGGTTGAGCTTTGACCAGGAGGTCACAGTTTGAGTCCTAGTCAGGGCACATGCCTGGGTTGTGGGCTCGATCCCCAATATGGAGCATGTAGAAGGCAGCCAATTAATGATTCCCTTTCATCACTGATATTTTTAACTCTCTTTTCCTCTCCCTTCCTTTCTTAAATCATTAAAAATATGTATTTTTAAAAAGGAGGAGATCTGAGTCTAATAAAGTTTGAATAACCTGTCCAAAGTCACAAGGCACTAATTGGTGAACCTGGTGTAGTAAACATGAATTTGACCACACGTCACTTAGATGCTTTACTGTTTGTTGATATATACAAAAGTTCAAAAGCCCTCATTTAAGTTCTCTCTTCTTTTGAGTCAGAAAGCCATGAGAAATATCCAGAGATACTAATTAAAATGGTAACTAACAGTGTGATGCACATTTTAAATAAGTTATTTTATTATTAAAAATACAAAGCCATTTGAAAGAACCATTTGACATTAATGTTGCTGACTATCTGCATAACAAATACGTTTTGCTGATGCTATCTGCTTTATGTAGAATTATGCAAACAAAGAGTTTGAATAAGAGAGCAAGCATACTTGACAGCTTATCCAATATTATCTATTAAGGCTATACACTTGACATGACAATACTTGACCAAGAACAAACAATAATCACTATTACATTGACATGAAAGCACCTTTTAAAAATAGCATCTAGCTTGTTACTCAAAAGATTTTGGAAAATCAAAGGCATGCGTAACTCAAAAATCCTTTAAAATTATTTTCTGATGCTATCATTTTATAAGCAGGGAGTCATTTTATTATTATTGTTATTTAGAGCCTATAGTTATACTCTAAGCAATAATTCATTCTATAGCAATGGTAAGGAGAGTGGGGGGATTAATATGTGTACTTATTATCTCAATCAACCCCAGAATCAAACTTGACATCATTTTTCCCACTTATTCAGATATGAAATTTTGAATGAGGGTGGTTAATGAATAAGCCAGAGCCTTGTAACACCGCCAGTATCAGGGAAGCCAGGACCCATATTTACTACTAAAACTTAAGACTCTAAACTCCATACATTATTTTCCACAACATATTGCTTCCAAACCTTCTTTGACATTAACAAGAATATATAAGGTTGCTTACAAAACAAAATTGAGCCTTAAGTGTTCTGTAATATCCAGACTCTAAAGATCTTACATCAGAGCAAGTGCATGATTTAGTGCCAAATATACCAAATAAAATGTAATTTCTAGCAGGCCTGTTCATGTTTATGTTTACATCCATGCCCACCAATCACACAGGAGTTACCTGCAGCTTCAGTGAGTAGTTTTATACATAACAGGAATCATTCCCTCCTAGGTACCTAATTTCATTTTCTCTCTCCTGATTTCTTGCCCTTAGCTATGGCACCTATTCACATCTTTCCTGTCCTTGTTACTTTCCATCTGTCTTTACACATGCAGCCTCTGTTTATCACAGTGGTTTTGTATTACCCCTAATCAATACTTACTTATCTAGGCAATGAGTGCTGCCGTACTCTAACAAATCCCTCACCAGCATCATATTTAATATTTAAATTGTGGCTGTAGAAAATAATTGACTAAATCTGAAGTAATTTAACTTCAATTGATGAAAAATGTTATGAAAAAACATAAAGTTGCTTAAGCAGGGGCAAGGAACCTTTTTCCTGCCAAGGACCCATTTGGATATATTTAACATCATTCACCAGCCACACAAAATTAACAATTTAAAAATTAGCCTGCTATATTTGGTAAAACATTTCATTAGGTCACCCATCATGCCTTGGCAGGGCCAGACCAAATGGCCTATTTTGGGTATACCTGTCAAGGAAGAGTTCGCTGAGAAAGTAATATTTTTAAAATGTATTTTATTGATTTTTACTGAGAGAAAGGGAAAGGAATAGAGAGTTAGAAACATCGATGAGAGAGAAACATCGATCAGCTGCCTCCTGCATACCTCCTATTGGGGATGTGCCTGCAGCTAAGGAACATGTCCTTTACTGGAATCGAACCTGGGACCTTTCAGTCCACAGGCCAATGCTCTATCCACTGAGTCAAACTGGTTAGGGCAAAAGTTATATTTAAAGAGACTTGCAGATTGAGAAATACTGGGACTCAAGGAGTTTGTTACAGTTTTCTAGAAATTAAAATACTTCATGCAAAGTCCCTAAAGCAATAAAAAGCTTGGTTTGCAGGAATGACACCAGTCAAGAAAACCTTTGACATTTTGATACAAGAAAAAATAATCTTAAAACTACTGCTAATTGAGGTGCAACATTAAGAAGAGCAAGACCAGTTTTGCATTGGTAGGAGTTGGATAAATAGTTCTGATTTGGCCCTATTAGGTTAGAAATAGCTTTTAGATATGCAAGTGGAAATATAAAAAATGAGCTATGTATATGATTCTGGTACTCAGTGGAGAGGTCAAACCTTGAGATATAAACTTAGGAACTTTTAGTCTATAGATAGAATGTGAAGCAATGGGATCACAGTGGACATAATATAAATAAACTTGCGTGAGTTAAGGAAAATTATTAGGGCTACTTCAGTCTTCAGAGGCCAAGCACAGGAGGAAGAACTATAAGTGGAGATTCAGAAATAAAACTGTGGTGTATGAATACAATTAGATGAGAATAATGTGCTAGAAACAAAACAAAATGTCTCAAGAAAGTGGGCATGAGAAATTGTGTCATATGAAATTAAGAAGTTAAGTAAGTATGAATATTGGATTTCACCTGAAGGTAACTGTTAGTGATGCTGACAAGAATAATTCACTGAGAAAAGTCAGAGAGAGAAAAAACAGTTACCATATGATTTCACTTATATGTGAAATCTAATGAACAAAATAGACTCATAGAGGCAGAGAGCAAACTGATAGTTAACAAAGGAGAAAGGTTTTTTTGGTTTGTTTGTTTGTTTTGGGGGAACACTGGGTGAAAAAGGTAAAGGATTAAGAACTACATATTCATAGGTTCAGAATAGTCATAGACAGGTAAAGTACAGCATAGGAAATAGAGTCAATAATCTATACTAATAATAGAGGGATATGCAAATTGTCCAGGGCACCATCACAGTAACAGTAACAGCCAAATAGCAGGCTGCACGGGGTGACAAGGCCAGCAGAGGGGTTAGTGAGGAACAACCAAATGATTGAATGGCAGGCAGGGGGGTTAGTGAGGGACAACCAAATGATTGGACAGCAGGCTGTGTGGGTAACTGTGCAAGCAGGAGGGGTAGTTGGGAGGTGACCAGGCCAGCTGGGGAGGGCAGTTTGGGGCAATCTGGCTGGCACATAGGTGGTTAGGGATGATTAGGCTGGAAAGGGGGGTTAGTCAGAGTTGATCAGACAGGCAGGCAGGTGAGCAGTTAGAGCCAGCAGTCCTGGATTCGAGAGGAATGTCCAATTCCTGTGTTAGGCCTGATCCCTGAGATTGAGCCTAAATCAACAGTCAGATAACCCCTAAGGGGTCCCAGACTGGAGAGGGTGAAGGTTAGGCTGAGGGGACCCTCCCCCCATGCACAAATTTTGTGCACTGGGCCTGTAATATAGTAATGACTATGTAAGAGGCTAGGTGGTTTGTTGAAACTTACTGGGACTACTCTGTAAAGTACATTATTTTTCTAACTACAATGCATATATCTGAAACTAATACAAGTAATATTGAATATAAATTATAATTGAAAAAAAATTAAAGCAAAAAATAGTTTAATTAAAGTGATGATGCAATTATTGACAAGATAAAAAGGGGGGGAAAACAATTTTAAAGAATAAAGATTCCCTTTTCTCCCCAACCTCTCCAATATTTATTATTTGTATTGTTGATAATAGCTACTTTAAAAGTATGAGGTAATAGCTCATTGTAGTTTTGATATGCATTTTTCTAATAGGTAATGAAGTTGAGCATATTTTCATATATTTTTTGGCCATTTGTAAGTATTCTTGGAAAAAAATGTCGGTTCAGTCATATAGATCAATGGAATAGAATTGAGAACCCAGATATCAACCCAAATCACTATGCTCAATTAATATTTGACAAAGGAGGCACGAATATACAATGGAATCAAGACAGTCTCTTCAATAAATGGTGTTGGGAAAATTGGACAGATACATGCAAAAGAATGAAACTAGATCACCAACTTACACCATACACAAAAATAAACTCAAAATGGATACAGGACTTAAACATAAGATGGGAAACCATAAAAATACTAGAAGCATCCACAGGCAACAAAATCTCAGACATATGCCAAAAGAACTTCTTCACTGATACTGCCCCTAGGGCAATGGAAGCTAAAGAGAAAATAAACAAATGGGACTACATCAAAATAAAAAGCTTTTTTACAGCAAAAGAAACCATCAACAAAACAACAAGAAAGCCCACTGTGTGGGAGAACATATTTGCAAATGTTACCACTGATAAAGGTTTAATCTCCAACATCTACAAACAGCTTATACAACTAAATAAAAGGAAGATGAATGATCCAATTAAAAAATGGGCAATGGACCTAAATTGAATATTTTCAAAAGAAGACAGAAGGAAGGCCAAAAGGCACATGAAAACATGCTCAAAGTCACTAATTATCCGAGAGATGCAAATCAAAACAACAATGGGATACCATCTCACACCTGTCAGAATGGCCAACATCAACAAATCAACAAACAACAAGTGTTGGCGAGGTTGTGGAGAAAAAGGAACCCTCGTGCACTGCTGGTGGGAATGCAGACTGGTGCAACCACTGTGGAGAACAGTGTGGAGTTGCCTCAAAAAACTGAAAATGGAACTCCCATTTGACCCAGTAATCCCACTCCTAGGAATATATCCCAAGAAACTAAAAACACTAGTCAGAAAGGATATATGCACCCCTATGTTCATAGCAACTCAATCTACAATAGCTAGAATCTGGAAACAGCCTAGGTGCCCGTCAACAGATGATTGGATCCAAAAACTATGGTATGTCTACACAATGGAATGCTATGCTGCCATAAAAAAGAAGGAATTCTCATCATTTGCAACAACCGGGATAGAACTAGAGAACATCATGCTGAGTGAAATAAGCCAGTCAATGAAAGAGAAATACCACATGGCCTCACTCATTTATGGACATTAAAGAACATTATAAACTGACAAACCAAAAGTCAGATATAAAGACAGTAAAGCAACAAGCAGACTGTAAAATTACAGTGGGGAGAGTAGGGAGATCTGGGGGAGATAAGAGATCAACCAAAGGACTTGTATACATGCATATAAGTACAACCAATGGACACAAAACTCTGGGGAGGGAGGGTATGTATGGGAGAAGGGGGTAATGTTAAAATATGTACACAGATAATAATTTAATAAAGAAAAAAA